>NC_090444.1:706243112-706585713 GCF_031143425.1 Pleurodeles waltl
TGTGCCATGTATGGGGGCCCATTTCAGGGCCCCCTATGGCACTTTCAAAAATAAAATGCAATCTTACCTGTACATACCTGGGATGGGGTCCCCTATCCTCTGCAGTCCCTCTGGTGTGGGTGGGGTTGCCCCTGGGGCCTGGGGAGGGCACCTGTGAGCTTATTCCATGATGCTCCACCATGGAAATAGGCCCACAGGTCCCCTAACGCCTGCCCTGACCCAGGCTTTAAAAAATGGGGCAAAGCAAGCTTTGCCCCATTTTTTGACCCCTCCTCCCTCCCTTGCACCATTTTTGCATGGGAGGATAAATATGCCCCTTAGCGTCAAAAAATGACGCTAATCTGGTTAGAGTAATTATTTTGACTCTAACCTGCCTAACGTCATTTTTTTTACGTTAGCCTACCCTTTGCACCAGCTTGCACCATTGCATAAATATGGTGCCCAGCTGGTGCTAAAAAATGGTGCAAGCCGGAGCAAAACCTTTTGGTGCAAAACTGCGTTAGTGCAGTTTTGCACCAAAAAGTATAAATAAGGCCCTTAGTGCACTCACTCCACTCCCTTCCTCTCCCCTCCCATGGACCAGCTCCACCCCTTCCTGCACCTGATGGCTGAGCCAGCAGCTGAAAAATTAAACAATAGTATAATATTATTTTGTTTTTCAGCTGCTGGCTCTTACCCAGGGGGCAACGCTCCTTGGCCACTGAGAAGGAGCCAACCCTGTCCGTATCATCTCTCAGGAAGAATAACCATCTTATTCCAGGCTCTATCTGATGAGAACTGGAAGGAGAGTAGCTTATTCTAGGCTTTAGTAAGCCAATTCATTATGTCTGATTCGTAACTACATAAACTACAAGAGGAACAAAACGTCTTGTATGCAACATTAGGAAACTGCATTGGTTGCAAGTGGAAGACAGAATGTCTAATAAGTGGCTCGGTTTATTACACTGCTGTGTCTAAGGCCGTGCCCCTCACTACGGAAGGGACAATGTTTTGGTTGACTTGGCAAACAGAATATTAAACCCCACTGGCCCAGGTCGTCTCCATCCATCCCTTTGTTATCTGACCTCTATAGTCTGGAGGAAAGCGTTCTATCAGTCTACAACTCTGTCCCAGAGACATTTTAATCAGCTTCATCAGGTTGAAAGCAGCTGTCAAGACTACACTGTTTTCAGACATTTTCCCCTGCCTACGCTGCCACCAACTGTGCTTAAACCAGCTCAAAGACAGCCAGAATGTTTGTGCTACATAAGTGCCCTACTACTCGATTCAAATCAAGGCAAACTACTATTTTCACTGCCTGGCATGCAAAGAATTTGGAACATCAAACATAAAAAACATATACTTGCATCCTGATGCTGAATAATGTGTTTACTGTTACCCAACTCAATTGTACTCAAATGTAGGATGGAAGGCTGGGATTCGAATCATTGAAAATGAAGTCAAACACAGATCAAAGGGGGATCCAATGGTCAAAAGTCAACTATCATATACTGTAGTGGTTCTTAACCCTTGGTCAGGGGACCCCTGGAGGTCCTACTTAGTGGGTCCGCGGCCGCTTAGAAAAATAAATAATATTAACAGAGTAATAACGCGTAGATAAATAAAAAAGCAAAATGGAAAATTGAACACTTTAAAACATTAGGCACACGTAGAGGAACTTGAACTGCCAGACTAAAAATTAAGTTAATATCCTCAGATCGATTTGTGGGGGCAGTGTATGTGCATCACACAGAATATAATATGAACAATGAATGACTACCACTGAATTTGGAAAAGCACCAATCTTCCTCTTAAAATTATTTATTTATTTATTTATTTTTTTGATAGTGAATTAAGTAACATATCTAAAACATCTAAAAAAAAATTGATGAATGTTTATTTCTCGATTTTTGTGTATCTTTTTGTGGTTCAAATAATCGAAAATGCTTAGGCCTGGGTCCCTGGCCTCCAGTAATGATTGGTAGGGGGGAGTCCTTGAATTCCAATAATGATTCAATGGGGGTTCCGGGGTTCGAGCAATGATTAAGAGGGGGTGCACAAATGTCAAAAGATTAAAAAACACTGATATACTGCAATGAAATTATTCACCTAATTTCTGCTCAAATAGTCCTTCTTTAGGGGGAAATTCCTCTCTCTCCAGCTCCACTCTTCTAGTCATGCACCCAAGTTTGCAACAAAATGGACTGTGTAGAGTACTTCAAGGCTGAACTAGAGGTAACAATTCATTATAAATATCGAAAATAAAATACAATGTTGCACAGAGGAAAACAAGACTACAGGTGCATGCTTCTTGTAATAAAAGTCGGTCCTTTCGGATATGTTTTCAAACGTGCATTCATTTTTTGCGTTTACTACGTATTTATAAGGCCACTGAAAGCAACTCTTTCTATTACGGAACTGGAGAACATTATTGTCGCTTATGTATGTATTATATAAACAATTCCATCAAAAGCACCTTATGATTCAAGAAATAATTCCTGAAAACAAGATGGAAAAGGTCTGAGATTCTTATGAACACCAGGTGCCCTTTTAAAACACTACTGCTTTTAGAATAGTTTTAACAGTATTTGTGAAGCACATATGAATTTGCATGTACAGCAACATGTTTTCGTAACATAGAAGGAAGCATTCCACCCTATTTGAATGTCATTCAAATATGTAAGGCTTTTGTTTGCTGCTGCAGACAAATGCCCTTCTCTCAGCCTATCACTAGGGGCTACTGGTCCTATCTGGGCAACATTCCGCCTTCTAAATGTGGGGAGAAGAACAATGTCCCCAAGTCATCATGTCAGGTATTAAAGTGGTGCCTACATTTTCTTATGTACCTTGGATCTGCTCCAAGACCCCAAGCACTTTCCTACTCTACTAGACACAATTCCAGCTCACCAGAATGGCATACCTACCAAAAAACACTGTGTTTCTCCATAATCGATTAGAGTGGTTTAGAGCCACTTTAAAGAGCTCTTCGAGGCATTTGTGCACACACTCCTTATTGCAGAGAACTCAGAAAAGGTGCTACCACAAACGATAAAGGGCTACATCACTACTGTTTTTAACAAGCCCTTTACCATCCCTTGTTGTGTCATTGTTACGACACTGTCGTCCCATTTCTAGGGGGCGCTGTAAGGGGACTCTCGGTAGCCTGGGAATCACCTTGAACACATATCTGGAGTCCCTTGCTGACTCCTGTTTGTTTCTCTTTTCGCCATGGTATACTTGTGTAGTACTACATTTGCTTTCTGGGACTGCAAATCCCATAATGCACAGCCTGGTACTCAGGAAAGCCTGGATTCTGTTTCCCATTGTTTTCTATGGGAGAAGTCCAGTTGCTCCTTTTCACCGGATCCTCTCCTCCAGGACTTGCAAGTGTCTGAAATTACACACACACCTGAGACCTCTCCTGTGTACCCCAGTTTGGAACTGCTTATAAGCAGCCATTTCCTCAAGATTCTCGTCGTGCATTGGAGTTCGATTCCTTTGGGTTACAGACCCCTTATCGGATGGTGTTCCAGTTTTGTTCCTGTTCTGTTCCAGCTTGATCCTGTTTCCTGTTACTCTGCCCTGCTCCTGATTGTTCCAGCCAGAGTCTGCTCCCTATCTCTTAGCCTTGTACCTGTTTGTTTCTTCCACAACCTGCTCCCTGCTTCTCTGTTCTGCTCCTGCCTTGTTTCAGCCTGAACCTGCTCTCTGTTTCCCAATCCTGTTTACTGCGTATTCCTGCTCCTTGTATTCCAGCCCTGTCTTTACTTGTTCCAGCCAGAGCCTGCTCTCTGTTTCCCAGTCCTGTCTCTGTTTGTTCCAGCCAGAAGTTTGCACCCTGTTTTCCAGTCCTAGTCCTGCCTTTGCTTCAGCCTGAGCCTGTTCCCAGTTCCTGCCTCTGTCTCTTAGTTTGTCCCTTCTGTTTCTGTTTCCTCTCGGTATTTGTGTCTGGTAAGTGTTCTAGCAGTCTTCACCAGTGTATAAGTGTCCTCCTTTGTACTGGGGTTGGCTCCTGGTCTCCAGGAGGCAATTCCAGACCCCCTCCTTGTCTAGTGTTATACGTTGTCTTTCGTGCCTAACAGTGACAGTGTGCTATTGCTGTTGTTCCAGGAATCGCCACTGTGTTTCCAGATGGACCCATATGAGCTTGTTGTGTGTATGTAAGTACTATCCTTGTTTGTGCTCTAGGGTCCAGAGCCAGAATCACTTCTGCTGCCTCCTTTCTATGGGGCTGGCAGGGTGACTATCTGTAAGAGCAAACTGCACAGAGGCATTGACATTCCCTGTCACTGTGGGAGGTTCTGCGCCCTACTCTGTGTACAACCCCAGCGTGTTTGCCCATTAGTAATCCGTTTCCTGTTTGTTCACACAAGGGTTGCTCTGCTTTTACTTTCCTGTTTCCTGTGCCTGTCCATAGCTGTCCTTTCCGTGTATTCCTTTAGCTGCTCTTCTGCCCCAGTACACTACCTCTTTAGGATATTCGGTAACCTCAAGGGGTGTTCCAACCAGAGTCCTGATCAGACCCGCCCGAATCCGTGACAGTCATATGACCTTACTTGAGTTTGTAGCTGGCGGAGAGTAACTTTATAAAAGCATAGTTGTCAACCATGGTCTGTTGGAATACACACATACAAAGTACAACTGGGACTATTCACCAGTTTAAATAAAAGAAAATGTTACTTGAAGACAAACCAAAATTGATAATGTACTGAGATCACAGTGAGGGTGAAGGGTATTGTGTCAGAAAGCTGGTTACCAGAGAGAAGCATCCGAGAGTGATGCCCTCTTCCATACTTATTATTTATTTTTAAATATTTCTATTGAGTTTTACTTAGGCTACAACAAAACTTACAAACCTTCAGCAAATTACTATAAGTCAACCAAGCCTAGAACAATGCAATTGTACTCATAAAACATGGCAAAGCTACCCCTTTCATAGGCCTGTCTGAGTCTTTCCCAACTCACCCAAGAAGCCTTGTCAGCCACAGTGAGTTTTACTAGCAGTGTTCAGAGACAGGAGAACATTTTACTCCCAAGAGTGATGGGTATATTTATAAATAAGTATAAACATTTTGGGAGAATTATCATCTTTATAAGCGCCACGTGTCCCACTAAAGACAAAGAAAGGCCACCCTAAGTATATGCACTTGCTGAAGAGCCAGTGGTGTGTAGTCAGTGAACAACTAGCTGAATGTGGTACACAAATAGTGGCTACCACTCATATGGGTTCAACATATACAGAGGACACATTCATACGATTATGTGACCTGGACAGGTCTGTGTCATTACTTATGCAGGAATTGTGAATGAATGGGGCGATATCGCTGTTACATACAAGTGGGACAGATTCAAGTGGTTTCTACTAGAAAGCTTGTGAGGCTGGAGATGCAGTTTCTGTCAGAAATTGATGTGCTGTTGTGACGTAGGAAACTAATTTCAATATTGGTATTTCTAGGATGCATACCCAGAGCAAGATATTGAAGGAAAGAAAAGGATCTATTGTGTTATTGATCACACTGCCACATGGGAGGAGGGTGTTACATAAAATTGTATTGTTATCCAGTGCCCTTATGCACTGCAGGGCATGATGTGTCACCTCCCACAGAAGGCATTTAGAGGATTAGACTAAATGTTGGTGCAATTACTATCGACGGAAAACTCAAGTACAGCTGGATATACTGCACAATCCAGGAACTGCCATATGAAAGCAATGGACTGGACCGCTATAATCTAGAATTGTAGTAACCTTGTTGTGAAACTGCGACATGTGTAAGGTGGTTGATAGAGGGGATCAACTGGGGCAAAAGGTTGGGAGAGATCACTTGGGAAGGAAACTGAAAGGTCTGATTATGATATGCTGGGCCCTGCCAAAAGGACTGCCTTATCTCAATCTAGAGGAATGAATATGGAATCAAATAAAGTGCCCAGTATGTTTAAAAGCCATCTTTACCACTGGTAACGTTGTTGCAGTGCTTGACACCCATTAAAAAGAGAAATAAGATAGGGATGTTAACACAGCAACTGAAAGGGGATGTCACCTTTACTACACAGTCATATTGAAGTATCTTTAACACAATATAATAAAAATGCAAATTCTGTTGTAACACCAGTCCTTACAACATGTTACTATACAATGCAAAGATTTCCCATAAATCAATACGTCTATGTAAATATAGGCAAGAATAGGTAAAAATCAGTTTGAGTTGTTCTGGCAGATCTACAGTTTTGGGTTAAAGGTTAAAATGGAAGGAGGGTTGGGGTTTTACCAACCCAAAAAATAGGTTAAGGGTGTTTAGTATGGGCTTGTTGTGTTTGGGCACATTTAGGGTTTTGGGCTCTGGGTGAAATGTGGGGTTGGGAAAATGTACCCCTCTCCAAAATAAAGAGGTTAAGGGTTTTTAATATGGGTTTTGGATGTTTGGGCAGATTTAGGATTTGGTTTAAGGGTTAAAAGTGGGTTTCACGAGTGAGCAATGTTTTTTTTGAGGTGCAAGTATGGTAGAAGTTTAAAGGTCTCGGTAAGGGATTTTTTGGTGTGAGGTGTAAGTATTTTTGACTATTTATTAAATATCTATCTACCTATCTATCTATCTATCTATCTATCTATCTATCTATCTATCTATCTATCTATGAAATATTTTATGGGAATTTATTTTGCTTTTATTTCTATGTATACCTTTTAAAGTATGTGCACTCTCAGTTTTAGGTTTGATAAGCTAGGGATTTAAGGGTCTTTGTTGTGGAGCAATATAATGCCGAGTCATTTGTGGGTATCTGGGTTTTATTGTTTATAATGAGGATTTTTAAGATTTAATATTTTTATAGGATGCATTTCATTTCGGGGCTTAAGTATGTATTACATACTAATACATTTATTACACATTCTTGTAAGAATTAAACTGAGAAAAAAATATTTTAATGAAGGATGTATGCAATGAAATAACATATTTTACATTTGTTCTGGTTGCTAATTTTTAAATAATAGGAAACAGTTTACTTTCAATAAGCCTTTTATTTAAATACATCAATTATAAGTATAGTTTTTTTGCGCATAAATCTTATCATCACAATAACTTTATTAATTTATTTAAAGGATACTTTTTGTAGCAGTACTGCTTTTAGAACAGTATTAACAGTATTTGAGAAGATCATATGAATCTGTATGAACAGCTAAATGTTTTCGAAACAAAAACGTAAACGTAAACATTAATAAAACCATTTTTAAACATTTCCTCTTTTTTTCCTCAGCCATTTCCATTAATCTTTAAGGGCATTGTTGTCTTTTTTTCAGTTTCTTTAGTCAATGGAGGGTTGTGGTCGAGGATGGAGTGATGCTGCTGCTTGGGTCAAGTAGGAATCTTATTATTGTTACTGAAAAACAGTAGTAAAGGTTCCTTTATTGTAGGGAGAGCCTAAGGGAGGCTAGTACATTTAATTACTATATATTTTGTTTGCTTCCTATGTTTTTGTAAAACCTTTTTTCTTTTCTTGATGGAAAAAGATAATGATTGCTGCTATATGTGCTCTGGAAACTATTTTTTAAAGAAATGTATTTCTTCTTGGATAGTAGCATGTAGAGTGTATTTTGTTATTTTTTATCATCCTTTTCTACAACTACATTTCGGATTTTTAATGCAAGTTTTTTGGAAAATTTTACACTTAGATTCTTGGCACTTTGATTTTCGAGCCTACGGGTTGCTGAGTGCTATACTCCACTTAATTTTCCTAACTAGACTCTTTTGCCTATTCATAGGGAGCAATTTTTACATGTTTAATTATTCTCAGCTTTCTAAGAGTATTTCTGTGAATTTAGGATTGATGTTCTCCTAGAGCTTTTTTTAAATTTTTCTGTTTTTAATTGTTTAGGGCCTGATTTAGAGTCTGGTGCATGGGTTACTCCGTCACAAACGTGACAGATATCCCATCCGCCGCATTACAATCCCATTATATCCTATGGGAATCGTAATACAGCAGACAGGATATCTGTCACGTTTGGAATAGAGTAACCGGTCTGCCAAACTCTAAATCATGCCCTTAGTTATTTGGATTACTATGGCATGGTGGTAGAAAGATGTTAAAATACCACCATTATGAAAAAAAACACAAGATTTCTCCAGGTAGGAATACTTTGAAATGCGTTAAAGAAGCCAAATTAATTTTATTTTCAGATAAGACTGGAAAGTAAGGTTATAATCATAGCATGAAATGTGTGTCTGTACTGCTAGTAATGAGGTGTATAGGCTTTGTTTTCTAGGCGGTCTGTTCCACCAAACTTGCCTAACTGTTGAACTTTAGGAAGGAGCAGTTCATTTGTTTATTTTGTGCTTTTTTTAATGACTCAGACATTTTGCTCTTTTTCCAAAATTTCCAGGAATTCAGGTAAGGCATAAGTTACGACAACATGCTATGCATTGTTCATTGTTTTTGCTACTCCTCTAAAGACGTCAGGTAGAACAGCCAATTTGTAATTAAGAAAGTTTTCTGTAATATGGCCTGTTATGTATATTTTCTCCGAATAATTTAATGAAGCTTTTTCATTTGTGACTAACATTCTGATTGTATCATTTCTGTGTGGAAATCATCTACATGTTGAGGAGGAAATAAAGCGAATGCAGTTTAGGGATGTAACATCAGCCACAGCAGCCCCTGTTGCACAGGGGACTCCCAATCCTCTATGATTGCCTCAAATCAGCTAAAGGCCAATGAATACCTGTGAGATGCTGAAGACATAGGGGTCCCTCATCACATTCCTCAGAGAGTGGGGTCTCTTTTGTGTTATAGAACTGAATAGTTTATTTATTTCAAACTGTAGCTTACTATCAGTCATGTGCTTGCTGGCTCAGCATGTTTAAAATAAAATTGATAAAAAAGTGATGCAAATCCTAGAATTTGTATTTCATAATAATATATTTACATAACTGAAGCCACTGATATTTCACAGTCAACTACTATCTTCCCAGGTCTTTTGCTATTGATTTTTTCCTTTTTAACTGTTAAAAATTCTCTTTAAGTATAAGACTGCTTATCTGTCAGTAAAGCATACAGTAGTGGCATGGAATTGTTGTTCATTCTGGAGTGAATACTGTATGTTTAGGCAGATGTATGGGGTGTTGTTTCAAATGTCCCATCCAACATTCCAATTTCACTTTTTCTGAGGTTACTACTTTATGGAAAGTTCCCAAAACTGGTATTCTTTTTTAGGGTTGTGGTTAACACAGAGAAGAAATGAAATGATTGATGACTAAATGTTTCTGTTAGATGGTCAGGAATATTTATATGAGTAATTATTTTGGGCTGGGGAGAATGAACCTTATTTGCCTGTGTTTTTCTACTAATTATTCTTTTTAAATTAGGGGTGGCAGTCATGTCTCTGGAAAAGTGTATAGGGATGTTTCTAGAACCCTTAGAACTGCACAAGGAGGATCATTGGAGGTATATGTTTTTGTTGGTTGAACACTTCCTCAAATAAATAAATCAATTTCAGAAGCAGAGTGATTAGGCTCTGAGGTTCTCTGAAGTTGAGTTTACTAGAGTAACCGCTCTGCCCTTGCAGCGGGTAGAGAAATAGTTCACATGCCTCCAATGAGCCCTGGGTCCTGTATGTCTCTACTTACAATAATGGTGCCCCTGTGTTGTAGTAACTGGTTCTCCAGTTAGAAAAGAAGTGACTGGCCTGAGACAAGTTCTCCAATTTTAAAAACTGTAGATAAAATATAAACAAATATACCCATAGAGAAAAATTATTAGAATGTTATATGCACAATTATTAATAGAGTGCTGTGTTTGGATTGTTCAGTGTTCACTTATCTTTGTACTAGAACTAGTAAAATTAAAGATTTTTCTTCTTTGCTTTCTTTTTTGTTTTACTTCTAAATTAGGATTGCTATTAGGATACCTGTGAGGTACTTTAAAGGAGCCATCTGTGTAGAGAGGTAGATGTTGTTTTGTTAGTTATTAATTTCATTTTTTTTAAGTATTCCTTTTAATTCTATTCAATTTCATGTGTACCTTCTTATCATGTTAAAGTGGCATTCTTCTGGTGCAGTTGTTGTTCTTCAATTGAAGTAATCATTTAGAGAACTTATTTTTCAATCTGCAAAAATATATAACATATATTTTAAAGACAACTTTTTTTATTGTAAATTGAATGTTTTGTTAGATTTTCTCCAGAGGAAAAGACAGTGCCAACCTATTAAATTATTACGTTCCAGATGTATTTATTTACCTTGGTTTGTAAAATGTTTGTGAAGATTATTTTCGTTCAAATGTACAGAAAAATTCCCCTATTGTTTCGAGAGAAAATAGAACAGGAAAAAAAAATGAAGATTATTTGTGCGTAGAGTGTTCAGTCATAAGCTATCTACATATATACTGCTTATTTTTTCTGGTGTTTTCATTTATTTACACTTGTGCTTACCTGAGTCTTGTGGTAGATGGCACGGTTTGCTTTCAGGTTCTCGCTCTTCAGTCACTTGTGCTGTCACCTCAAAGGCTGCCCAATGAGTGACCACAAAATGGTTGGGGCTGTCTTATCAATTTTTTTAATGTGTAATCATTATTTATTTTCAAATATTATCTGATTTGTACTTTTAAATTCTGTGACTAGATGACTAAAACATATTTATTACTGATTGTTGCTTAAAATGCATGTTTTGACCTTCACCTGTGTGAGTATGTGGGCGTGATGTTTGTTGGGGACAAATCTTTTACATTATTTAAATGTATGGTTCATGTACTTATTGTGCTCTCTTGTTTTTTACATGAATGTATGTTTTTATTCACAAATTACATTTTAAAATATGCATTATAAAAGACTGTGTTGTAGGGGTAAATTACATAGACATATGTTACAACACATTATAAAGGTATACATAGGAAACAAGCATTTGAAAAGCCAATATCTCTCACATATGCAATAGATATTGGCTTTGTCAATGTGTTTTAGCCATGTTTACTTTCCAACAACGGAACAACCGACGATGGGGAAGAAGAAAAAAAAGTACTTCGAGCACGAGCAGCAGAAGGACACCAATAAATACATTAATCAGTATCTGGTATGTGCTCCATTTAAAGGACAAACACACATAAAGGAAGTGAAGCCTTGCCGAGCTGACTAATGAGGAGAAAGGAAATGATAGTGAGGATGAAGCTAACCAATAGTGAGCAATGGGACAGCTAAAAGACCCTTTTAGAATTTTAATAAACGATGGATTGTTGCAAGTGACAGTTCACACCTGCTGCCTGCAGGCGAGACTTAGAAACACACTATAAAGACACTGTAGACATATGAGAAGGAAGAAAAAATGATAAAATAAATGCAGATTGGGGTTGATCAAGCAGGCAAGGTTTGATCCCTTTCCAAAAATAAGATTAGCTCAGAAATGATTGCAAAGAAAATTCTCCACAGCAGTTTATATTTAAATTTAGGATCTTTATAAAGCATTCTGGAGATGTACCATAAAATGTGAAATAGAATGTGTTTAATAAATTTATTTGCCGGAGGAGTGGTAGAGATGAATAATACATGAGGTGCACTAGCAATCAATGAACTTCCACAACTGGGCCGAAACGTAATCATTCTTTTTAATTTAAAGACAACACATGTAGTAACATTCTAGATATGTGGCAATACTTTACAGACAGTCCTAAGAATTCCACATTACAAAACTCTGGGTGTGAATGCATATTGATTCTCCACTATAACCTACTGGAAGAGATTTTAGAAAATGTTTTGCAGGAGAGATCGCGAAAGAAACAACAAGCATTTGAAACACTAAGGCCCATATTTATACTTTTTGACGCAAACCAGCACCGGCGCCGGTTTGCGTAAAAAATTTAACACCTGCTAACGCCATCCCAACGCGCCAGGTGGGGGCCTTATTTATGGATTGAGGTTAGCCGGTGCTGCAGGCTGGTCAGAGTAAAAAAAAAAGACTCTAACCAGGCAGTGCCGGCGTAGGGGAAAATGGGGTTTGTGCGTCAAAAAATGGTGCAAGTCAGGTTAGAGTAAAAAATCATGGCTCTAACCAGGCTTGTGCCATTTTGTGATGCACAACCCCCATGGAAATGACTCCTGTCTTAGCAAAGACAGGAGTCATGCCCCCCTGCCCAGGGGACTTCTGTCTGGGCACAGTGGCATGTAGGGGGGCCCAAGTTAGGCCCCCCTATGCCACAATTTTTTTTTAAAAGAAATACTTACCTCAACTTACCTGTACTTACCTGGGATGGGTCTCCCCATCCATGGGTGTCCTCCTCCAGGGGTGTGGGGGGATGGCATGGGGGTGTCCCTGAGGGCAGGGAAAGGCGCCTGTGGACTGCTTCCATGGTCAGAGACCATGGACATGAGCCCACATGTCCCCTAACACCTGCCCTCACCCAGGTGTTAAAAAATGACGCTGGAGTATAAATATGGCCCACAGGCCTTAAAGTCATTTTTTGGATGGGAACACCTACCTTGCATGTCATTAACATAAGGCGGTCTCCCGCATCCAGAAAATGACGCACACAGAGGAATTTTGACATTCGCGGGGTCGGGCGTCATAGTATAAATATGGTGCAAGGTTTGCGCCGAATGTGCGTAAAAAATTTTGACGCACATTCGGCGCAAACAGAGTATAAATATGCCCCTAATAATTTAATGAAATAATGAAAGCACATAGACAAGAATGACTCCACACTGGCGACAGGCAAGGTCCCATGGATGATGGCTACAGTCTTGTGTCCCTCCATTTCAGAACTGTATCCCTAATGATGTTCTCTACCATCTACTGCACAAGACTTTGATGATTAACTGTGTAAAATGGTGATGGTGGGTTTAGCAATAATGGATTAGTAGCATCACCTTCTTCTACAGTCAGTTAACGATCTCCACCACCGGAAATGGTAGTCCTAAGCTAGGTAAGGACAACTCAATAATGACTTGTAGAAGTTAGGGGTTTTAAGCACCCTTTCATGGACTGCAACATTGTTGCGCAGTTTCTACAAATTTAGTAGAACTGTTCATTTGGATCAACAAAATTTCATAATATAACGATTTAGGGCCTGATTACATCTTTGGCAGTCGGACCGTCAGTCAGCTGCGATGGCGGTCGGGAGAATGGCGCCAGGTTGGCAGCATCCCGACCGCTGCATTACAACATTCTCACAGGGCTGGCGGTGTGTCGGTGATGCAGTCAAGGTGGCAGCATGCTTCGACTTTAGGAGAGAGCCTGAAGCCAATGCCAATGCCGGCTAACCTGCTGAACCTCCAGCAAGTCAGACGCACTTTTTTCATGCACCACACCGTGCATGCACCGACACTGCAGGCATGGAGGAACAACATGGGTCCCAAACACATTTCACATGGGCTTAGTCTCCCTGGGGCTGTTTTTTTGTGGCCCTTGACCTGCCTTTCTGCCGACCTTTTCATGGCAGTGTCCCTGCCTTGAAAAGGTCGGCAGAAAGGCAGATCATAAAACACATACCACCGCCACTAATGACCACCGCAGTCCTTACCGCTGCCACCGCGGTAGCTCAAATGTTGGCAGCGGTGGAGGTCTTGTGGCACTCCAACTGTAACCATCGTAATCGGGCGGTTGGACTGCCAACACAGCAGCAGTCAGACCGCCACCGAAACAATGACAGATGAGGCAAATTACTGTAAGAAGCATTATGAAAATGCACCTATATTGTTTTGCACCTAAAATGTCTTCTACCTAGGACTAAGGGCCTCATTATGAGTTTGGTGGTCCCACCACAGGACCGCCAAACTCACTGGGAGAACGGCACCACCATAGCAGTGATGCTCCCCCAAGCATATTACAATGTTCCTACCGGGCTGATCGGCAGGAACATTGTAGTACGCATTCTCTCCAGGCTGACTGACAGGAAAAGTGTTAGGATTTTTTTCTCTGGCTCCTTTAAGGGAGCTGAGGCCGATATCTCAACACTTCAGCACCCTCGGAATGCGCACAGTCTGCAAACCAGACTGTGCATCCCGACAGTGATGGGCAGCAGAGCCTCTGCATTATCCTAACCATGGGCATGGGCAGTGCAGGGGCCCCTTGTGAACCCCAGCACTAGCTTTCTGCCAGCCTTTTCATGGTGGGTTCCCCGCCATGAAAAAGCTGGCGGAAAGATGGGTTGTAATCAGCCAGGCGGCGCTGAGTTTTAAAGGTTGTACACTGTACAGTCAACCACTCAGTGGTGATTGTCGAGTCCTGGGTGAAGCAGGTAGAGTTTGGTGCCTTTTTCTTCTTGAAGCAGGACTTTTGTTGTTGAGGCTCCTGTCTTCTTTGTCACTGGTCTTCTTGTGTCCATTGAATCTGATCTGTAGGTCTAGGGATGCCCACTAAATACTGCATTTAGTGGGCATTATAGGGTGTACCTGGTAGTGGCCAATGAGCCACTTATTTTAGGGTGGCTACACCCACTATATGACCACTTCCTGTGGGAAAAGTACACATCACTAACCCTGATTGGCTATGTAACTGCCATTCAAGATGGCAGAAAATGAAATGGTGGGTTCACCTCATCTGCCACACTTGAGGGGTGGTGCTGGCTGAGAGGGAGCCACTCCTCCTACTCTGACTAAATTGTCCCACCTGTTTTCCTGCTCAAAGTGGGGGAGAACCCATTGGGCGGCCATCTGCTGCTAGCAGCAGAGCCAGAGGTCGGATTTCAAAGAAGGTAAAGCCTTTAAAGCTGACCGCTGGGCCATGATGCCTGCCTTGGGGGAGGAGGTCCAACTCCTCCATCCAGGAAAGGCTCCTGAGAGCAGAGGCTATCACCCCAGGAGTTCAGATTTCTGGTGGTGGCAGGCTGGTAAAAACCAGTCAGCATCCATGCCATTATTCTGAGTAGGTTAATACCAAACAACCCAATATTCAGTGAGGCCATTATGTAGTTGGGGAACTCATAATGACCATTGTTCAGCACATGTAGTTGCTACGGCTTCCCTGTACACTTACTATGTTTTAAGGTTTTATAAAACACAGTAGGGGCATACCTGCTCATTCAAACATATGCCCTCACATGCATTATAGTGCACCTGCCTTAGGGCTGTAAGGCCTGCCAGAAGGGTGACTTATCTATAGTGCATGCAGTGTTAGTGGACAGGGCACTCTTGGTGAGTGCCATATTGAGTTTGCAACTTTTAAATACACCTTCTCATGCACTTGCAATGACAGTCTGCATGAGGCTGGTGTGGGGCGTCTCAGAGTGGCACCATTAGTTCTGCAGCTGTGGGGGGCCCGCTTCAGTACCCATGCCCTGGATTCCGGGGGTACCATTTACTAGGGACTTTCAAGGGTGGCTGTAATAGCAATACATAGTACAGATTTGGGAAAAGAGATCTGGCGCTGGGAACCTGTTTAGCAGAAGCCCAGGACACTTACAGTTTGAAACCACATCATGTTCTAGGCAAAAAGAGGGACGCTACCATGTCAAAAGAGGCTCTTTCTCACAGATAGATCAGACTTAGTTGAAATGATTTAACCCTGTACCTTGATGTCTGTTTGAGAAAGCTAGCCTCAGTGAATTAACAAATGCACTCTTTCTCGGTGGGCAAATTGGGCTTGCTAGGCTACATTCTCATTCACAGTTCTCCGCACCAAAGTCCCTGATAACTCCGGTGTGAAGTGCCTCTCAGCTGGCTTTAGTTTGAACCTTGTTTGAATAAAACACTAGCCTGATCATGTTCAGCCAGACACCCAGAGACACAGAAATCCAACATTACTTAGCCTGAAGGGAGAGAGTTGTCTCCAAAGAGCACAAAACAAAGCAAGGGCCTTGCATTCTAGTATTTGTCCCTAACACTAACTGTGCAGACTACATTACAACAGTGTCTGAATAAATGTGTGCAAAGCCTTTGCTCATGTTAAAGAAAAAGCATGTATAAACTACCTTCCTGAAACGATACTAAGTGAAGGAATAAACTAAGATTGAAACTAAATGTAGGCCCTACAACATCTTAAACAGATAAAATTCCAGTGGCAAACCAGTGGGCTTGCTACAGAGAAAGAGTTTAGAAAAGACCAAAGTGGCAACTGAGTACGGTCATTCAACAGTGCTGCTCTTTGTGTTTGTGCCCTTGATCAACTGGTCTGTTTGGCCCCTTTGCCTAGAACCCTATCGTGCATACAGAACATCTCCTTTTCTATGGTTTCCCTAAAAACAGTGCATCAGGATAGTAACATACTATGAGGGGAAAGAGCAGAGGACAAAATGGAGAAGAACAGAGCAGCCTGTTTAGCTATGGAGCTGCTGCTCCAACTAATAGAGCTAAACATTGCAGAGTATAATTATCAACAAAAAAGACAATACCTTCTACCTTCTTTCCCACTTTGGGGGAGCCAAAGTAGACTTTATCTGTTGATACCTAGTTGGCGCGTCCAAAGAAGGACACAATGGCCCTCATTATGACATTGGTGGCAAGTCCCGTTTACCGCCACGGTGACAGCCGCCAACATACCGCAACCGCAGCGGTATTCCGCTACCAATATTATGACCCACACATAGAAATCCATCACTAAATAGACACACACACTAGTCCGCCAACCCAAAGGTCAGTGAAAAACTGGCAGTAGCAAAACCCACACCGTTACGCCAACAGAACTACGCCCACAGCATTGTGACCCACGAATCACTGCGGCGGACATTCAACCGCGGTAAACCATTGGCGGTACATATCGCTGCACTCAAAATGCACACACACATACAAAACAACACCACCACGGACAATTCAAACTACACACACCTGACACCCATACACAGACCACACCCACACACCCACAACACTATAAAACACACACCCACAACCCTTTACGACTCAAAATATTTTACAACTGAGGGAGAGAGACACCAAGAGCACCCACACAACCAGAGCCGCAGAACACCATCACCCATACACCATCCACGCACCTCACAGCACACACCCCAACACATCACCCCATACACCCTCACACTACACCCATGGCACCATAAAGACACCCCAGGTTCTCTGAGGATTCTCTGAGGAGGAGCTAAGGGTCGTGGTGGAGGAAGTCATCCGGGTGGAGCCACAGATATTTGGATCACAGGTGCAGCAGACATCCATTGCAAGGAAGATGGAGCTATAGCAGAGGATCGTGGACAGGGTCAACGCCGTGGAACAGCACCCAAGAACAAGGGATGACATCAGGAAGAGGTGGAACGACTTATGGGGGAAGGTGCGTTCCGTGGTTGCAAGACACCAGATAGCTGTACAGAGGACTGGCGGTGGACCCCCACCTCCTTGCCCACAACTAACAACATGGGAGGAACAAGTCTTGACAATAATGCATCCTGAGGGCCTGGCAGGAGTAGCTGGAGGACTGGACTCTGGTAAGTCAAATCATTACTACTTTCACCCCCCTACCTGAATGCCATCACTAACCCCCACCCTCACTCCCATCACTCCACCTCTACCCACACACCCCACCATCACAACCCACTCATCCCAATGCCAAGCCCTGCATGATATACCAATACATGGACACCACTCACAGACCTGCATGGACAACCATCACCACTACATGCACACTAGAGACAATCACCTGGCCCACCAAATAACAACTCTCACTAAGGCCAAACTGCCATGGCAATATCAACCATAGAGGGCAACATACCCATGCACAAGATGACACACGCTGAAACTATAACACTGCATTTACATCCCCACAGGTCCCCCACACAACGTCACCGGAGAGGAGGTGCCAGCAACATCCAGTCCCACCACAGAAGAGGCCCACAGTTATGACAGCACCTCTGCACGCCTGGATCAGGATGACATACCTGGCCCATCAGGGACCTCCAGACAGTCGGTTACCCAGCCACAGTCACATACCACCACAGAGCCTCCCCCCTCAGGAAACACCAGCACAGAACCCACCCAGCGAGCCCATACCCCTGTCCCCAGGACACGTCAATCAGCAGAGTGTCCACCACTACAGGGACCCCAGGCCACCCCACAAACACAGGATAAACAGGGGCATGGGGCCAGTGGCAGTGGGCACACGGTTCAGGGGACAGAGGCACAGGACAACAGGGAAGCTGGGATGACTGCTGTGTGACAGGGGGAGGACAGGCTGAGGGAACCGACCCTCCACGAGGCACTCATCAGGATCCTGGGAGCATACCACCATTCCCAGGAGACGATGGGACAGATACATGCCAAGTTGCAGGAGACCCAGGGGCTGCAGGAGGGTCAGTACCTGGGGATCAGGGAGGACCTGAGGGACATCCACACCACCCTGGTCACCATTGCAGGGGTGCTGGCTGACATGGCCAACACCATGAGGGAGGCAGTGGCACACCAACGGGCCCCTGACACTAGCCACAACGATGAACAGCCCTCCACCTCCGCCAACGCTAGTGGACAGGAGGCCCCACCACAGGAACAACAGGCCGCCAGCACCCCACCTCCTGCAGAATGAGAACCACCACGCAAAGGGTCCATGCGATCCAGGCAGAAGCCAGAGAACATTGCCAAGACCCCTGCCAGGAAATAAGACTCTCCTGTTTGTCACTCTTGTGTCCCACTCTGTCACCATGTCCACCTTCAACTGCCATTGCTCCACTTCCTATGCCCCCTTGGACAATGCACCTGTGATACAAACCGATTGGACTCCAACCTGGACTTTCCTCCATCATCAGCCCTGCCCATTGCACATCCCCATTTACTTCTCAGCACTGAAATAAAAACCCTCTTAAAAAAATACAAGTATGGTGTCAGTCAAATGAATTAAGGATGTTTTCGTTTAACAATCTGTAGACATTACAATTAGACTGTACAGTTATGTATACATAGGTATGTCCTGTAATGTGCTGCGGTCAATACAGCAGGAGCCAGAGTAGGGCAAAAAGATCTGTGAATAGACATGTTAAAGGGTACAGTAAGTGGCCAGAGTAGTGGGAACAGCAGCCTGCCTAGAGAAAATTAACTACACAAAACTGCAATGGAAGGTGAAGTTACAGTGTCTTACATCTGTGTCACTGGAAGTACTGCCATATGATAGTTGTTCTATTGTCCACATCCTCATCCTCTGCCTCCTCTTTGTCACTGTCCACAGGCTCCACAGCTGCCACACGCCCATCTCCAGTCCCATCCTCCTGCAGAAATGGCACCTAGCGTCTCAAGGCTAGGTTGTGCAACATGCAACATGCCACGATGATCTGGCACACCTTCTTGGGTGAGTAGCACAGGGATCCACCAGTCAAGATGGAGGCACCTGAACCTGGCCTTCAGGAGGCCAAAGGTGCACTCAATAATTCTTCTTGTACGCCCATGTGCCTCGTTGTAACTTTCCTCTGCCCTTGTCCTAGCATTCCTCACTGGGGTAAGTAGCCATGAGAGGTTGGGGTAACCAAAGTCACCTACAAATATCGAGGGATAGCTGTTAGCCAGACACTCACCCGTAAGGCCAACCCCACACCCATATACCTACATCAACTTGGTGGGGACCAGGGCTCACCTATTAGCCACACCCTGGGGCATATTTATACTCTGTTTGCACTGAATTAGCGTCATTTTTTTAAAACTCTAATTCGGTGCAAAACGAACTCCATCATTTTTTGGAAGTGGAAACCTACCTTGCCTTAATGAGATGCAAGGTTGCCGTTCCCGCGCAAAAAATGACTCTATGGCCTTAGCGCCATATTTATACTCCCGTGCAAAACTGGTGCAAAGCTTGCTTTCCCCATTTTTTAACACCTGGGTCAGGGCAGGTATTAGGGGACCTGTGGGCCTATTTCCATGGTGGAACACCATGGAAGAAGCCCGCTGTGCCCTCCCCAGGTCCCAGGCCCCCGGAACAACCCCCCCCCCCACACCAGAGGGACTGCAGAGGATGGGGGACCCCATCCCAGGTAAGTACAAGGTAAGTATTGCATTATATTTTTTAAAATGCCATAGGTGGCCCTGAAATGGACCACCATACATGGCACAGGGTGCAATGGCCATGCCCAGGGAACCCTGGTCCCCTGTGCTGGCCATTGGGGTGGTGGGCATGACTCCTGTCTTTTCTAAGACAGGAGTCATGTGGTATGGATGGTTTTGCATCAGAAAATGACTCTAAGCAGGTTAGAGTCATTTTTTGTTTACTCTAACCTACCTAACGTCATTGTTTTTGCAAAGCCCCCTTCTTCCTTACCGCTAACCCCTCCCAACTTACGTCATTTTATTTATGCTAGCCTACCCTTTGCACCGGCTTGCATCATTCTATAAATATGGTGCCCGACTGGTGCACAGAAATGGTGCAAGCCGGTGCTAAACTTTTTGGTGCAAAACTGAGTTAGTGCAGTTTTGCACCAAATAGTATAAATCAGGGCCCCTGTGCCTCTGGAGTTGAGCCATCACATATGCGATGCTGCTATTCCTCAGGATGAAGGCATCATGACACAGGATACTTAGCATTCACATGGGAGATGTGCTGGTCCGCCAGGCACACTATGTGCACATTCATAGAATCAAAGCTCTTCCGATTTCAGAACACCTGTTCATTTATCTGGAGGGGGGGGGGGAGGACAAATGCAATATGTGTACCATCAGTTGCCCCAATGATGTTGGGATATGTCCCATTCCATAGAAGTCAGCCTTCACTGTGGCCAAATCCTCCACCTGGGGGAAAACGATGTAGCTGCGCATGTGTTTCATCAGGGCAGACAACACTCTGGTCAGCACGTTTGAGAACATTTGCTGAGACATCCCTGCTGCCATGGCCACTGTCACTTGGAAGGAGCCACTTGCCAAGAAATGTAGCACTGATAGGACTTGCACAAGAGGGGGGATCCCAGTGGGCTGATGGATAGCTGAGATCAGGTCTGGCTCCAATTGGGCACACAGCTCTTGGATTGTGGTCCTATCAAGTCTGTAGGTGAGGATAATGTGCCTGTCCTCCATTGTTGCCAAGTCCACCAGGGGCCTGTACACGGGGGATGTCTCCATCTCCTATTCATCCGCAGTGTTTGCAATCTATGGGGTAAAATAGTGAGCAGCTGGTCACTTTTCAACATTTTGTCATTGTACAATGCATTGCATGTTGTGACATAAACAATATGTTTATATTTAATTACAAAATGTGCTTATGCCGGCTGTGACACAGTTAGGTGCCATGGCCTGCTCTCACCCCCCCAAAACGGCGGACGCCTGTCCTGTGTGGAGGGACAGGTGGAAATGAGGTAATTCCGCTAACGTTGTGCGCCGTTGCAGGAGGCAGTCATGAACCGCTGTGCAACTCCTCATTGGTTAACATTGGGCCCTATGGGTTCCATCAGCCACTGGTGATGTATGCCGACAGTGACAGTACGCACCGCCGCGGATGTGACCGCCATTTTCTATCTCTTCACTCACTTGCTACCTGACCTTCAACAGGAGAGGACCTACACTGCAAGTGCTGCTGTGGCCTGTGTCTGGAAGCGACCATGGCTCGGAGTCTCTGGGGAAAGGGCCCCAGCCTTCACTTCAGAGGAGTTAGAGAGACTGGTGGATGGGGTTCTACCCCAGTACCGATTGCTATATGGCCCTCCAGACCAACAGGTGAGTACATTGTTTGCACAATGCATGGGGCATGAATGCATGGAGCGCTGTGGGCGAAGGCCTCGTGTAGGGGGGGGCTGGTTGAGGGGTCCTGGGCAGAGTGCTGCATGTATGGTGGGCAATGTATGTGCGTAATGGGATGGGAGGGATATGGTGGGGCATGAGTGTAACATGCCAGACGGCATGACTGATAGCATTATTCTATGTTTATTTCCCTGCAGATCAGCGCCCATCAGAAAAAGGGTATATGGCGTGCCATCGCCAAGGATGTGTGGACCCTGGGGGTCTACGACAGACAGAGCACCCACTGTCGCAAACAGTAGGAGGACCTGAGACCCTGGGCAAGGAAGATGGCGGAGGCCCAGCTGGGAAAGGCCTCCCAACCAGGAAGGGGTGCCCATCAAACTCTGACCCCCCTGATGTTCGGCATACTGGCGGTGGCCTATCCGGAGCAGATTGGGCGCTTGAGGGCATCACAGCAGCCACAAGGGGGTGAGTACAGTTTCCAATTCTGCAAAGTGCGCGTGGTGCGGTGTTATCTGGGTGGGGATGTGGGCCTGTGGGTGCCCCTAGGCCAGGTCGAACATTGCAGGGTATGTTCCATGTTGGGCAGGGTCTGTTGCACTCCACCCCCAAACATGCTAGTAGGCATCCACTACTGGGCAGGGTTCTGTGGGTCTCAGGTATGCTGCTATTGGCGTTAGGCATTATTCTCCATGGCCTGGTGACTAGCATTGTGACTGGTAGTGCATTGCCTAGTGCATAGGGCTGTCCCCTGTGTGTTGTGTACGCCAACGGTGGTGTTGTTGCTGGCATTGACCAAGTGTATCCTCTGTCTCTTCCCCCCACTTTTTGTTTTGTCACCCTGTCCTTCTGTGCATTAGCATCATCTGGCGGAGGAGCAGAGGCACCGGCGACGGAGGGAGCTGCATCCCACATGGGCCTGGAGGCGGAATCCACCGACCGAGAGGGCACCAGTGGGACAGAGTGGGAGGGGAGCACCACGGTGGAGTCTGGAGGGGACAGTTCGGACAGGGATACCTCCTTCGATGGTAGCTCCCTGCTGGTGGCGGACACCTCTGTGCCCACCCCAACTACAGGTACAGCCGCCACCCCCGTATCCGCCATGCCCTCCCAGCAGCCCCTCACCGTCTTTCCCGTGCCTGCTCACCCAGGAGGGTGGGCATCTCCTTCGCCCCAGGCACCTCAGGCCATGCCCCAGTCAGCCCTGCTGTCCTGAGTGAGGAGTCTGTTGACCTCCTGTGATCCATCTCTGTTGGGCAGTCAACCATTGTGAATGCCATCCAGGGCCTGGCAGGGCATTTGCAACAAACAAATGCATTCCTGGAGAGCATTCACTCTGGTGTGGCGGCCCAACAGAGATCGTTCCAGGCTCTGGCCTCCTCCCTGTTGGCAGCCATTGTCCCTGTCTCTAGCCTCCCCCCCTCCAACTTCCTCTACCCAGTCCCATTCATCTCAACCCCAGCCTATCCCAAGCACAGAATCAGACCAGCATGCACCCGAGACCACACACAGGAGTGGCTCAGGCAAACACAAGCACCACACATCATCCCACAGGCACTCACACAAACACCATCCAGATGCAGCCATAACAACATCCACTGCCTCCACTGTGTCCCCCTCCTCCTCGTCCACAACCCTCCCAGTAGCATCTACACTCACACCTGCATGCACTACATCCTCATCCACTACCCCCATCATCATGACGCCTATCACTACACACCCCTCACTGGCAGTCACCACCCCCACATCCATGCACATGTCTCCTGTGTCCTCTCCCACTGTGTCTATGCCCCCTCCTCCCAAAGTACACAAACGTAAGCACTCAGACACCCAACAGACATCCACCTCACAACAGCATCCAGCCCATTCACCTGCACCCAAACACAGCAGACACCTCCAACCACCACTCCCTCTTCCTCCACTCCCAAACCTTCACCCTCTTCCTGCCCCAGTGTCCCTAAAAAGCTTTTCCTCTCCACCCTTGACCTCTTCTCTGCTCCTCCCCCCAACGTCCTTCACTTCAGGTAAGGGTAGGCAGAACCCAGGCCAGCACCTCAGCCACCCAGTCCATGGCCACTGTAGTTTCAGCAGCTACTGCAGGTGTGAGAGGCTTCAAGGAGACACCCATCAGCACTGGCAGTGTGCCTGCAACAGCTGCCAAGGGCAAGAAGGGACCACCAGCTATCAAGAACAAGGAGGCACCACCAGCTGGCAAGGAGGCACCAACAGCTGGCAAGGGCAAGAAGGCACCATCAGCTGGCATGGGCAAGAAGGGTCCACCAGCTACCAAGGGCAAGGAGGCACCACCAGCTACCAAGGGCAAGGGACACCACCAGCTACCAAGGGCAAGGAGGCACCACCAGCTGGCAAGGGCAAGAAGGGACCACCAGCTGCCAAGGGCAAAGACAAAGGGTCGGCCACTGCAGGCAGGATGGATAGGGGGCCTGGTGCTGGATCTGAGCACACAACACCAACCATGGCACTTCAGCAGTCCGAGGCTGGAGGGGAAGGGCTGGAGCCTCCCTCCACCACTGCCAGCACCGCCACCAGCCCCGCCAGCTGCACCGCCACCTGCAGCGCCACCTGCACCACTGTCAGCACCACTGCCAGCAGCAGCAGCCCCAGTGGGCGGCCGTTCGCAGCTGCAGGGGAAGGGCTGGAGCCTCCCCCCACCACTGCCAGCACCGCCACCTGCACCGCCACTACCACCACTGTGCAGCCGTAGCCGCCGGCGGATGGACTGTAGTCCTGCCTCCTGCAGATCTCGTGGGTCTGACACACAGGTGAGGTACTGTGACCTGGCACTCCCCAAGTGCTGCATCACTGGGCATAAAGCCCGCTCCAGAACCAGTGGAAGAAGGCATCTACTCACCCTCTCTTTGCCAGGATGCAGCACACTGGGCACAAAGCCCCCTCCAGAACCAGTGGAAGAAGGCATCCACTCACCCCTTCCTTGCCAGGATGAAGCAGACTGGGCACTAAGCCCCCTCCAGAACCAGTGGAAGAAGGCATCCACTAGAGAGACTGTGGCCTTGCTTTCCCCAGGACCAAGCAGTGGGCAAACCACCCACTTGAGAGACTGTGGCCTTGCACTCCCCAGGACCAAGCAGTGGGCAAACCACCCGCTTGAGAGACTGCGGCCTTGCACTCCCCAGGGCCAAGCAGTGGGCAAACCATCCATTAGCGAGACTGTGGCCTTGCACTCCCCAGAACCAAGCAGTGGGCAAACCACCCACTTGAGAGACTGTGGCCTTGCACTCCCTAGGACCAAGCAGTAGGCAAACCACCCACTAGAGAGACTGTGGCCTTGCAGTCCCCAGGACCAAGCAGTAGGCAAACCACCCACTAGAGAGACTGTGGCCTTGCACTCCCCAGGACCAAGCAGTGGGCAAACCACCCACTTGAGAGATTGTGGCCTTGCACTCCCCAGGAACAAGCAGAGGGCATATTGCCCCCTCCAGGACCAGTGGCGTTGTACCATCTTCCGGCTGAGGTGCCTCCCTGAGGTGCCTGTGTATTTTCGACCTGATGTCCCAGCAGTTTTCTCTCCGTATTGAGGCAGGAGTCAAGTGGGGTCTTGGCCTATTTGATATGGCCCTGTGGCCCACGGACATTATGGACTGGGCAGTGTCCCTCCATTTGTATATACTGTTTTGATTTTGAATCACAAACTTCTAGTATTGTATCTTATTACACTCACTTTAATCAATTATTTTTGTCCTTGCATTATTCCTGAGGGGTACGGGGTGGATATGTAATGTTATTGCATCTGTCTGTGTGTATAGTGTTGGGGGTGGAGGTGGGGGTGTTGCGTGTTGCATGTGTGTGTCACTCTCTTTTTCCTCCCCACTCCCCTGTGTGCTAGGTGCGGTACTCACCGTGGTCGTCTTCGCCAGAGTTGGTATTCCTGGTGTGGGAGGAGGTAGACCAGCATGGGTAACACCTGTAGTTCGGTCTCCATATCATTGTGGTTGTTCCCTGATTGTCCAGAGGTGAGTAGTTTCCCTTCTGTGTACTGTTTCCGCCGTGCTTTTGATGGCGTTGGTACCGCTCTGGAAAAGGTGGCGGATTGGCTTGTTGTAATAGGGTGGGCGGTACATTGTCTTCCGCCTGGCTGTTGGCGGTTACCACCGCAGTGCTTGTTGCTCCCGCCGTGGCAGTCGGTGTGTTAAAGTGGCTGTCTGTGTTGGCTGTTTTCACTGTGGTCATAATTCCATTTTGTTTACTGCCGGCCTGTTGGCGGTATTACTGCCGCTATATCACCGACCGTCAGGGTTATAATGAGGGCCAATGCCTGCTAGAATACAGTCCAGAGACAATTTGATTGATATTGTCACCTCAGACAGGAAGAGAAAAGTTGATCCTTGGCCAATTCATAGAAAGGACTCTACATTGTGTACTCGCCATGCACAAACAAATATATATCGAACCAGAAGTTCCAAAGGCATATTCCCCTGAAATTCACATTTCTGGACATCAATTTAGAATTAGTATATTAAAACTCCAGGTAGTTGTTGAAGAAACTTGACAGGCAGTTGGGCTCTTTAACAGTGCACCAGGTAATGTTTTGTTTCTTTAGCATGATTTATCAAAAATCCTAGAAGGCTTGTTTAATTTGACAAGTGCTTATGCTGAATTATTGGAGGCACTACAATCACTACACAGGATGTTATGCTCAATCTTAATACTGCAGGAAATAGTTTGGAGAATTTATCTACGATTTTGGTTACTCGTACTAAGAGGAAGATTAATATGTTGGCGGTGTATATACACTGTGGCAATGGCGACAGAATATACATACTGCCAACATAATGGTCCGCCTCCCTGATTTTATTTCGGGTGTACCATAGGTTTGGCTAAAGGCCAGAGCCAAACATCTTTGAGTGATTGAGGGCCATTGTAGAAATAGCAACATGGCCGCCCGCCCATTATAGATGGGTGGACATGTGGGCATTCTTTACTGTCCATCACCACCAGGCAAACCCTAGTAGTGAGGGACAGTAAAATGTAAATAATGTTCCCCCCACCATGAAAGATGACTCCCATGATGAGGGGAGCCTTATTATTGTTATTTTGAAAAAGGAAACACCATTTTCGGATTTTCTTTTAAAAAATAATAAAATATAACTGTTTGGTGCATGGTTGCGTCATGCTGATGCAAACCTACACTATGCAGCGATATGCATTTGACAGGAACCACTGTGACGATGGTTCAGGCCAATGTTTTATAAATGATCACCAGCTTGGCAGGCATTTATAAATGTCCTCCATCATGGGGACGGAGAACTTAACTCTGTCCCCTGGAGGAGCAACAGGCCATCCGCCAACATATGCATTGCTCCATAATTGCCCTAAAATCCTATGTAAAACTCAATGATACTATTACTAGAGATAATGAAACAAGTTCTGAACAACCTAAAACATATCCTAGAAGGAATCTGAGAAGAAGTGACATGACATCTCGAGTGAAGAAACCAATGTTTGGGAAAAGTGCTACCAAAACTGAAAACAGAGGAAGGTACTTGTTAAGTAGGTATTTTCCGTGTAAAAGTTATTCCTAACTACTTACCTTGTTTACAGATTTTTACATTCAAGTAATGTGCCCCTCCTCTGTCATTTCAACCGTTGAGGGTAAAGAGGGAGAAAGCAAACAGGAAAGCTGAAGAAGTACAGAATAACAAAAAAGATTTCTAGACACCTCACAGTTCCTGCTAACCCTGTTGACAATTCCACAGGAGAGTAGTCATTGATACCACTTTACAAGAACAAAATGATAAATCTATCAACCTAAATCCCACCTCCGGTAGAATATAATTCCCTTCCTGTGGTCAAAGACTCAATCCAATAGGCACTGAATTTTTAAACCTTTAATCATCTACTGTAAATAAAAGAGATCTACAAGTCCCTGCAGACGCTAATTTTAACAGCATAAATTTAAGGCAGGGCTCCTGTCCACACAATCTCTAGATTTGGATTTTTTTTGCAACAGAGATTTTTATGTGATGCTAGCGTGTATGAAAGCCTTTAGGGAGCTCTAAAAAATAACTGATTATTCTTGATCTGTAGATTATGTGGCCCATGTGCTGTTACAGAATTAGGTGAAAGAAGCTTTGTCTCGGGTGGTGAAAGTCAGCCATAGTGGCTGAGCAGTCAATGTCCCTCAACAGCCAGACTCTACTTGGAGCAACAGTAGTAAAGATGACTGTCAGTCCTGATCTTTGTAGGCAGGAGTGTTGTTGGGCGTAAACAGTATGATCCATACTGGCTGTGATTAAACTTAAAATGATTAGTCTTCTCTTTTAGAATCTGGCAGGACTACATCCTAATAAGTTTTCGAACAAGATTACATGCAACTATCATCTTTATGCAAGAAAGCTAAGAAATTGATACTTTCTTAATCAATAATTACTAGGTTATCAGTAGCCGTACCAAGAGCCCGAAGAGTGGAACGCTAGTGGTGCAATTTCTACAGTTTTGTATTGTTTTGTTTCAAAGTTTGTTCATGCTCAGAAATATTCCCTCCTTTTATTTCAAGTGTATGTTTCTGCTGGGATGTGGCACGATTTCATGATAGTCTGTATATTTGATTATTAAATTTAATATTATTAAGAAGGAGCAAGTACACCGGGTTTTCATTCTTGTGGATGTTAATGCAAAACTATCTAATTTAGCTCTGTGTATGTTTCTACATTCTGAACAGGAAGAAGCTTGAAATATTCCTGAAGAATATTTTCAACACCATTGTAAAGCAGACAAAACCTTGGTTCCCATGGAGATAGTTGGCTTGATAATTAATGTTTGGGCAAACTCAGATATACCAATTTGACCTATTTGTAAATTAAATTATGGTGCTTTGGTAACAGATCATGTAATTTCTACCCTATTTTCTGGTGTGAATGTATTAGACTCCACCTACACCGATCACTCTGTTTTGCATGTCAAATTAGATCTTTTTCTTCAAATGCTCCCGCTCTAGAACCTGGGACACACCTAAGCTGGTACTTATGTACGTTTTGGACTGATAAATTGGCATTCTTTTAAAATGGTTTCATTCAATAAAATACATTTGTATTAATCTCTCTCCCACCCCTAATGGTAATTTGGGAAAGATGCTGAAGGATAAAAGAAAGATCAAAGACAATGCCAAGATTTAAAACTGTGAGCTGAGATAAACAGATAAAGTGTTCCAAGTGATAGCAGATGCCAAAGAAGAATAGTGCTATTCATCGAAAGATACTTGAAAGAAGACAGGTTGATTTGAACTACTATGGCTTGAATTGTGCAGCAATGGGAAAAACTCAAGACCATTCTTACTAATTGTAGCCTTGGCATGTAGAGCTAAAGTATTTACTTCTGTGATATCTATCTCACTGAATGACTGGATTGACTATATTACCAAGTTGTGTGCACCAAATAAGACAAAAATCTAGGGCATTTTAATAAATTGTGTCAATCTCAGGGTTCTATCATGGTCTCTCTCACAGAGGCTTATGAAATTGACATTTTATTAGAAGGGATAGGCACTCCGGCAATGAGACCTGATAGGATCCCCATGGTAGTGTTGGAGAAAGATCAGACGGGGAGGTGCCAGAGTGCCTGGCCTCTAGATGGCCACACCTTTGTGAGACTCCATGCACTGGGCAGCATATCCGTCAAGAATGTAGCAGACCTAGATGCCATTGCCGTCACCCTGCTTCTTCTCGGTGGGTGGTGCCCCTCTGTGACCCTGGCAGTGTGAATGGTGGCTGCTGGGAGGCTCTTAAGACCCCAGCAAAGGCTTCCTGTGGCTGACCAGCCATTCGACTCTGAATCCCTGACTGTTGCTGCACTTGCAGCTAATGACATACCCAGGCAGTGGCGGACATGGGCCAGTGGATGGTTAGGACTGCAGCAGCACCACCAGGGAAACCAGGGATCAGTGCCCTATGGGGCAGTCAATGTGTGGCTGATCCCAGGCCGCTCCCGGGGCCCTCGGATGCTAGGGGGATCATCTGACTGACTGCGACCTACGGACTGGGCACGCCTTCCTCCCCTCAGTGCTCTATACTTCACAGGACCCAGACACTGCTCCCACCTCCCTCTACTGAGTGCTCCATAATTAACAGGACCCAGAAACTGCTGGGAACAGCAGTGTGGCCTCCGCTGGGAAGCCAGCCTGCATCGCTGGATGTTTCTGACTAGGTCCCCATTCACCTTGTTTCATGTGCGGAGCCCCGATTTTACTGAATGTATCCATCACACTAGGAGAGACCGTTTTTGCGGCACCTCTAGCCATCACACTGACTGTACACTTCTATTTTGGACCCCGAGGTGGTGTTGAGCTTGTCCACATAATCTGGGTGACTTGCTCCCAACCTATGGACTAGCACTCTACCACACAAAGGTGCAGTAACTGGTCTGTATCTGTTCAAGGTGGGACCCCTGGAAGCCCCATCTGAGGTGACATGTGGAGGATCACCAATCCTTACCCACTGCAGCCCTGCTGTAATGCCATCAACCCAATTGTTCATCTCTCCAGGCAGGTGGCAGTGGTGCCGCCTGTCTGGAGAGATGGGCAAAGGCGACATCAGGCAATCCAAATTCTACATCGGGAATAGAGGTGCAAGTGAAGGTCTGCCCATAGAGTGCTCTCCCTCTACCAGGCACTGCCACACAGGCGGATAACACCAACATCAAAATGCTACTGCTACACATGCAGAATAGTCTCACCTAAATTGATACCAAGCTGGACAACCCATGTAGCTACTTTGACTGCTGCCCTCAACAAACAGGACTCACCACGGCAGAATCCAGGCTCTCCAAACTCGAAGACAATGTGACAACCACCAACATGAAAATTCTTGACATGGCCAAGGTTCTGGACCTTGTCAAAGCCAAGAATGAGGACTTGGAGGCCTGGTCCCGGTGTAACAATCTTTGCTTTGTGGAGGTCCCTGGAGACTACCAAAACAAGAAACATGTCGGACTATGTAGAATTTCTCCTAAAGTTGATCCTGAAACTTGTGAACTACAGGGACCGTGATGCAGCATTACTGATGGCATGCAAGAAGCAACCACTAGAATAGGACGGCTCCACACTATCAATTTACTCAGACTTTACTATATCAGTGCAGGAGGCATGTCTAGAATTCCCCCCTCTGAAGCGTGAACTCAGACACGCTGGAATACCCTACGCCATGCTGTACCTTGCAAGACAAAGTGTTTCTCATGGTGACAAAACACACATTTTCCCGCCCCACAAAGTGCCTTCCCTTTGTTAAAAAACTTTGCACGACATAAGGTGGCCACTCACCAAGGATCTTTCATGCCAGATGGAGGTCTAAGGTACTGAGTGAACTTTTTACTACCCTACATGACCTATGCTGCTAAACATTGTTGCTTTCCTGGCTGCCACCAATGTTCTCTCACTTGCCCTGTGAACATCCCCCACAGTGAGAGAGTAAGAGAGGCATTCTGATCTCCCCCATGGGATGAACTCTATTGGAATTCTTTTTATGTTCCTCGATTTTGGTGCCCGTCTGGTGCCACTATATTTCCTGATTTGGGTAGTTAGATGAGGAGGATTTGCAGGCTAGTTGAGGTGGTTGATGTGTGCAGCTGGGGGTGAGTTATTGTTTGTTTGCTGTTCATAAATAGAGAGCCTACCATCTTCCCAGGCTCAGATTATATAGTCGAGTCCAATCTTGAGACACCACCGCAACATGTGTTATCAATTCTCATACTCTGTTTGGCACAAGATACAACCTTAGTCCCCTATGGTGCAGACAATGTCTAATATAGTGTTCCTCCACTTATTGACATAGAATGTGCGTGATCTTAACAATCCCTGCAAGGTCTGCCACACCACACCCTACCCTACCTTAACCACCACAAGGTGCATGCAGCCATAGCTCTCCTGCAGAAGACATACTAAGTCACACACTCGACGTCCACACTTCACAGAAGTGGAATGGTCAAGGGTCCCAATTACTGACCAACTACTCTTCTTAAGTCCTGGGCACTGCTGTTCTAGTGCGCCGGGGCCTGCCCTTCTGCCTCCTCCATGAAGAGGCAGACCACTCTACTGTGGTAGAGTCAATATTTTCCAATTCGTGGTGGGCGGTCGACAGCTCACTCTACTTAACACATATAGCCCCAACTCAGATGATCCCGACTTGCTGAGACAAGTTTGCATAAATGTACAGTGCTCTCACTGCGTGCTATACTGCGGGGGATGTTTTCAACTTGGTGCTTGGTAAGGACTTACTCCAACACTGCAACACACATGCACCAAGTGGCTGCCCTTGCCCTCAAAGACGTATGAGCATTTGGGGGCTGGTGGACAACTGGAGGCATATAGACCCCACCTGCTGGTGGATACACATGTTTTCCATGACACATGTTTAATGGGCATCTCTACACTACTAGCTGGTCAGGCATGATGTTTGCAGCTGGATTAATTCCACTGAACATCTCCTTTGCACCTTGTCAGACCACTCGCCTGTTAAATTAAGTTTAGGTATACCTGACTGCACTGTGCCTTCACCTGATGCTTGTTGCCCACAACCTTGTTAAACCCAGACTTTAAAACTGACATGCAAACTGAAATCCTCAACTACTTTCATGACAATGAGAACTAGTTCTCTAGTTGGAGTCTGAGGGAGGCGACACCCTTTTCAAGGTGGATGATATTCTGGAGGAATATTTTTCGTATTACTTAGGACTATACATATCCTGTAACTATCGATCCCTGGAATATTACACAAACCATTTAGAAACCCATCAGACTAGCCTGGATTGAGGGCCCTCGATGGCAATTCTTAGACACGCCTATTACCCGAACCAAGGTCATGACTGCCTTTGCCAAAGTTCCTACTTCCAACGCCCCGGGGGTGTCGTGTTCCCCTCCGAATTCTATAAAGCCTATGCTCCTATTCTTGCTCCCCGACTGCTCCACAATTATGAGGAGGCACTCCAACTGAAAGTTCTCCCACCTTCCCTCAGTGAATCCATATTAATCACTCATTCTTCTTCTTGGACACTTAGGGGGTCATTCCAAAAGGCCGCCCGCCAGCCCAGGGCAAATCTACCTTCCCACGAGGACGCCGGCTCCGAATGGAGCCGGCGTGGTGGGAAGGTGCGACGGGTGCAGTTGCACCCGTCGCGTATTTCAGTGTCTGCTTTGCAGACACTGAAATACACAGTGGGGCCCTCTTACGGGGGCCCCTGCAGTGCCCATGCCATGGGCATGGGCACTGCAGGGGCCCCCTGGGGCCCCGCGGCACCCCCTACCGCCTGTCTCCCGCCAGGAACAGGATGGCGGTAGGGGGTGTCAAAATCCCCATGGCTGCGGAGCGCGCTCCGCAGCCATGGAGGATTCACCCGAGCAGCGGAAAGTCGGCGGGAGACCGCCGACTTTCCGTTTCTGACCGCGGCTGAACCGCCGCTGTCAGAATGCTCGAGGGAGCACCGCCAGCCTGTTGGCGGTGCTCCCGTGGTCGGTGACCCTGGCGGTCACCGGCCGCCAGGGTCAGAATGACCCCCTTATTGTCCACTCTCTCACACAAATGCAAAGATATTGGCAAAGATCCTTGCAAACCATCTGCTACTGCTTCTCCCAGATCTGGTGCTGCCAGATCAAGCAGGATTTATTCCTGGGAGATCTACATTGCATAATCTCTGCATGCTTTTTGCCCTGCTGCACCAGTTCCAGCAGACCACGAGGCAGTGGCTATCTTTCTAGACGACACCAAAGTCTTTGATTCTTTAGAGTAGGGGTACCTCTTTGCAGTGTTAGCCAGAATAGGACTTACATAAACTTCCCTAAACCTAATACGACTGCTTTACCCATCCTATCCCACCAGAATTAAACAAACTACTCTCTGATCTCTTCCCTATTGAAAAGCATGCACAAGGGCCGCCCTTTCTCGCCTCTGTTTTATGCCATTGGTGTGTGTGATTCGCCAAGTACATGGCCAGCAGGGGTTTGCCTTTTCACCATGAAATACAGTGGTGTCCCTCTATGCAGGTGGCAGTACTCTATATCCCAGGGACCCAGCCTGGAATCTCACTCCGGTTATTAGGGAATTCAAACTTTCAAAGCGCTATCTGGTATCACAATAAACTGAATTAATCCATCATTTGTTCATTGAAACCAGCTACACACAAGAGGGATCTGGATTCCCCCTTGACTTGGACCTCTAGATACTTGGGTATCTAGATCAGCAGAGTCAAGGTTGGGGTTCTCCTTGAGAATTACTGAGAGGCCATGTCTAAAATAGAGGAATAATGTCCACAAGTGGAGGAGCCTGCCACTAACCCTGATGTGCAGGATAGCCCTCATAAAGAAACTCATATATCACTTTAGTAACATCACCATTGTGCTTTCTCAACTTTTTTAAAGACACTCCAATCACACCTAGTGGCACTGCTGTGGGCTGCTGTGTAAGCAAATCCAAGTTCGATGGGAATAGCTGACCCTTCTTTATGATCGAGGGGGTAGGGAGGTGGAGGAGATCCTGGCAGCACCAAGCTTTGAGCTCTATTAATTCTGCACTCAAGCACACTGCACATACTTCTGGCTGTGCCCAACCCATTACATGGCCCACCTGACCATAGAACCCAATACTGCACACCTGCAGTGTTATACACTTTCTTTGGCTGGATTTCTAGCTGCCCTCATGCTGAAATTAACTCAGTCTCTGACATGCAACAAGTGCAAGAGGGGCACCTACGGAGCTTGGGTCACCCTTTTCTCTGTCCCAGAACAACTTATCACCCATTTCCCCGTGGTAGCTCTCACCAGTGACAAAGCTGTCCAGTTGTACCTACAAAGCCGACATGTTACAAAAATGGGTGACATTTTCCCAGGGGGTCCCTTTCTAGATAATTTTCCCACCCTTGATGCACTTATATACTAGCAGCTTAGAATGTTATGCAAAGACAAATATCCATCATTCACACAGAAACCTCTCAGCTTTAAAAACTTAGCTCTGCCACACACTGTCCTCACCTCTAGGCAAATAATGACCAAGCTTTATACCATTAGGCAATCTGAGGACCTAATTGCAATCCCCAAGCAAAATCACTGTGGAAAACGGACATGGGAGTTGCGATGTCAGATAAAGAATTGTCCTATTGCTGCAGCCAGAGAGGAGAGCTTTTCCCAGTGGCCATCTTCGATTATTACATTTCAAATTCCGGCATCACATTTACCATACTCCCCTCTGTCTTTTCCAGCTTAAACTAAAAAGAGTTGTTGTACAAGGTGTGGGGCGACAGAGGCAGACCTTACGCATATGGCTTTATGCTGCCCACGCAATTATGTTTTTGGGGAAAAAGTGTTCCGTTTATCATCTGATATAGCAGGTCCCACTCTTACACTCTTGCCAAATGTGGCTCTGCTGGGCTTCACTAAGTCTGTGGAATGGGGCATCAGGCGATTTACCGCTATAGCCCTCCTTCTGGCCAACCAATGTTTAGCTTGTGTGTGAGCCAGACAGTGTTCACCTTCTGTTCAGATGTGGCTTAAGAGAGTGATCTACATCAATGAGCAACTGGAACTTTTCTGCTCCTCAATTCCACAATTCCACAGGCACTTTGCCCACACAACATTTGGGGCCCTTTGCAGGCCTATTTACTCAAGCATGAGCTGCCCCATTAGGACCTATGGTTGATCAATGTGCAGACCATGTGGGATGAGAACTGATGCTACCCATGGAGAGGGCCAAGCAAACGATAGCAGTCATCAGTTCACACTTCCTGGACTATTATGATGATACATGACTGTGACTTGCTGTAATGCTGTAATCCTCTTCATGTCTGGGGTGTGGATATCCGTCTGTGCTTTACGACACTGATCATGCTGGAAGACTCATATTGGATTAGGACCCATATGAATCATTGAATAGTCTCCTGTTATGTCTATGCATGTTAAGCACTCTTGTCGACTGTTTGTTTTTTGTTTCTAATACAAACTTAAATAAAAAAAAAAAAAGATTCAGCACTGCAGTGATATTCAGTTCCTCTATTGCATTAGTGTTACAAATCTTGTTGTATCCCATCCTCGTGCGTGGGAAATACCATAGACCCACTTTACAAGAAGGGATGTTTAACAATATATGGCACATTCCTGCCCTCTCCTTGCGCTAGTGCACAATGTACTGCCTTGCACCATGGTGCATGGGTGCCAGCATTGTAGGGAGTATTTGTTTGCAGGAAGGAGTATAAAACCAATTCTCATTCTAGGTTTTGCGTCGCCCTACCTCACCTTGCGTGGAGCAAGGCGATGCAAAACCTTGATAAATCTGGGCCCAAATCTCCAGGGGCTGATAACTCCATTACACTCTTCTACAAAATGTAGAGGATTATCAGCAATGATGACAACTCTGAATGGGTTGAGCAAATATGTCTCCTGGCTCCTTTATTGTTCTCACTGTACCTACATGATTTGCCAGAACAGTTGTCTATTTGAAAATTGTTAAAACTTTCAATCTAAGTAAAGTCCAGTCCCCTACACATATTGATACATTCTGGAGTTGCTCTTTTTAACTTAATCAAATAATTTATTGAAGATCAATGTCTCATAAAGTAAGATCCTACAGATCTAATTCTTAAGGGACAAGAAGAAAAGTGTGAATTCATGCCAAATTGAAAACAGGAAAATCTTAACCATAATTAGTTGGAGTTTTCTCCTATGATCTGAGTCACTGTTTTAAAGTCATTAGTAGCAATACTTCATAGCTGGTCATTATTAACAAGTGCTTTTTTATTTAAAACAAAAAAGAAGGGAATTCAGGAAAAGAAACCCTCTCACTGGCATACTACAGGAGGGGTACTCACAAAAATAATTCAGAAATTAGTTTTCACAAACTTTCTAAACTTAAAATGCCCAACCATAGGGTGCTTGGACTGCTCTGCCGTAGGACTCGAGTTACCCCGGACAATAAGGCTGAAACCATGCTTGTGTTCCTGTTAAAAGGGGGCCTGGGCAGAAGCGCAGGCTGAATAATTCCTTTAGGAGCAGAGCCAAAGCTAAGTTGCAAATGGTTGGTCCCTGTCTACATTGAGCAAAAAAGTTGATGGACTGAAATGTATTCAAGAGTAGTTACTGGTGGATAAGATTCTGGTATTCCATATATCAATGTTTTGTTTTTCACACATATTGTTAGGCCACTCACAAGACTTTCACGCTTTGGTGAAAGTTCAGATAAAAGAGGAAAACAGCATGGAACTCTTAGGGATAATGAAGCAGCAAGTCGGAAATTTGTCAGATGTTACTTTCTATGGTTGATGTGTCTCTGCAGTGGTGTCTAGAATATGTGGATGCAGACCATGATGTGTCTTTGCAGTGGTGTCTAAAATATGTGGATGCAGACCACCGCAAATGGCTCTATTCATTAATTTTTCACATTTTATGCTCTAAATTGCAAAACTTTTCTTTTGTTCAGTGAAAGCATCATTTCTTACTGTAGAACTTGAATGGAATGCAAACAGATTATCTGTGTTTTGAAACGGATTGGTACAGTGAATTCCTTATTAGCATGCTCTAATGATTACATTTTGATTAGGGTCTACCTATACAAATGCTGTGTGCTCTTTCACCTAGTCAACATTCTATGGCCAGTCAAAGTTGCGAAGTGTCTGATGTTATCATGGAATGTTGAGGGTGGGGCTGACTGAAACATGCATGTAAAGGAATTGGTGAGAGACAATGAAAATAAATTAATAAAGGGGATAGAGTCGGACAACAGAGCTCACAAAGGCTCTTCCTTTGAGTATTCCAGTATAAAGGTTTATTCCTAACTGGGAACCGTCTCATGTTAGACCATGAGAAGAGTGTCAGGTTCCGGAATTCTGGCCAAAATTTGAATACACCGCACCCATACATTAATGCTGTGCTGTGAAAATGATATAGACCTTATGATCACAGGATCACCCGTGAACCATTAGGAACCCAAATTCAGCTGCATTAATAAACTTACTTATTAGCCATCAAGCAGGGCTGAATGAGTGTAAGTCTGAATGAAACCTGTGTGTCCTTAGTGTCAAAGCTTATAATTGGTGTGAGCAAACTATAGTTGCAGTTCATGCTCTCCAGCAAGCAACTAGGTTGTGAAAAAGGGAATGGTTCACACAGCAGACCGTTTTTCTTTTTCCAAAGAGTTCCTCTTGGTTTAGTTCCTAGGGATTGTAACTAAAAGGCAGAAGAACCACTGAAGATTATTCGGTCCCAATCCTGTTGATGTTTTATTGTTAATCATCAATGCAAAAAGTAAAATGCTCAAATTAGAAGTGCTAGAAACGCTCATTAATATGGTGCAAAGGTACATGCTAACTAAATGGTCTATCAGATGTAAATGTACAGTTTAACAAGGACACAGGAAAATTAAATATTAGGGGGCAGATATAAGAGCCTCTAGTGCCTCCTTGTGCCACATTAGTGTCAACAAGGCCAAAATCACTGTGCCAAATTTACAAAGTGGCGCAATGCATGCACAGCACCACTTTGTAACCCTTTGCACTACATTATGCCTGTGCCAGGCATAGTGTATGCAAAGGGGCCGTTCCCCCATTAGGGAGGGTGAAAAAATGGTGCAAAGAAATCTAAGAGATTTCTTTGCGTAATTTTTTTCAGGACTTCTAAAGCTTGCTCAGAGCAGGAGTTAAAAGGAGGCACACCATTGTTTACAATGGGCTTTGCAGGATTAGCGTTTTGACACTAATCCTGCAAAGCGCAGAACTAGCATAAAAAAAAATCATGCTAGTTCTCTAACTACCACCATGGTCCACACATGCTGGCATTAGGGGGATGCTATGGGGCACTAGAACAGTGGAGCTGCACTAAGTGCTGCGCCACTTTTCGTAAATATTTTCATAAATCTGCCCCAGGTGCTAATATTCACTTAGCAGCATATCATGCTCAATGCCTGATTTGTAGAGAACTATAAATCAGATTCATATAGATAAAGATATTTATATAGATTATATATGGAAGTATGTCTGTAGCCTGTGGGCTCACTGATCTCCTGACGTTCTCAAAAACATACATGTAGCAGTCTATTAGACTAAACTAATGTATCTTGTTTTAATGTTATAGAACTTTTAACCTATTTCTTAAGAAATCTAGGTACAAATAAGATACTAAGGGCATTTTTATGAGCCCCTAGCATCACCGGAGCGTCACTTTATGTGACGCTCTGAGGCATTATGTCCTGCGCAGTATTTACACAGTGGCGTGAAGCCACTTACTGTGGCTTAACACCACCTTGTAAATACGGCCCCATCACACGCAGCCCTTTGCATGGAACAGGCGTGCCATGGGTGTTGCTGTGGGTGTGCCACAGCAACACCGATTGCATTTTGACACTGCCTCATATTTACGAGTTTTCGGTGCCAAAATCTACTGCAAGGCGCAATGAGGAGGAATACTTATATTCTTCCTAGTTATTTGCTTTTTCTATGTGTGCTGCATTCTGCAGCACACATAGAAAGAGAAAAATGCCAGACAAGATTGTTTATGTGCGGAAAGGTGTCCCTTCCCACACATAAACAATCATTTAAAAATGATGCTTGGACACTTCTGTGTGAAGTGCCAAAGCGCTATTAGTGATTGTTTATGTGCAGGAAGGGACACCTTCCCACACATAAACAATCAAACCCCTCAACGCAGACATCCTTGCATGATGGTGCAAGGATATCTGCGTTGGCGCTTGGCAGCTCAATTTAGCACCAGGACTGGGTACAACACAGGGATGCGCCATATTCTAGTAAATAAGGCGCATCCTTGCGTTGTGAAAACGAGGGAGTGAAGCGCTGCCAATTTTGGAGCAGTATCGTGCTCAGACATTTTCCTTTAAATACGGGCCTAAGTTACCTACTGGATCCTAGTACAAGGCAACTAATCCTTGGTAGACTTCTGAATTAAATTCCTTTCCAGATTAACTCAGTGCTTCTTGGCCCCAGTGTTAGGCTATGGTGGTCATTACAACCCTGGCGGACGGTGTTAAAGCTGCGGTAATACCGCAAACAGGCCGGCGGACCAAAAAAGGGAATTATGACCGTGGTGGAAACCGCCAACATAGACAGCCACTTTAACACTCCGACCGCCACGGCGGTACAGACAAGCAGCGCGGCGGTCACCGCCAACAGACAGGTGGAAGACAAAGTACCGCCCACAGTATCACAACCCGCCAATCCGCCACCTTTTCCGGGGCGGATTCACCGTTGATAAAAACACGGCGGAAACAGCTTTTGCAATGCGAAAACGGTCACCTGAACACACTCCACGACGGAAGGAGGCTACCATGGAGCCCGAACTACAAATACTCCCTGCGCTTGTCTTCCTGCTCCTGTACGATCACCAGCAACGTAGGCGCCGAAGACAACGTTGAGTACTGCACCTACGACATAGGGGAGGGGGGAGGCAAAAGTCAGGGGGACACACACGCAACACCCCCACCCCCAACCCGACCCTCGCACTCTACAACACACACACCAATGCAGTTCCAAACAGCACAGTAACAACCCCCAACCCCCCCGGAAGAATGCAAAGACAAAACGAAATCAGTTCAAACATTGTAATGTATCAAAATACAGTAACCTACTATATACAGATAGATATACACTTTCCAAATATATACATCACGATTAGTAGTGCAGGTATGCACATTTCAATGTCCGTGGACCACTGGGCCCAAAATGCATGGGCGAGGCCCACACTAGATACCTGTCCACAAACGGAGAGAACACTGCAGGGGCATCAGATAGAAATACAACAGGCACCTTAGGGGGAAGGGAAGGGGGTGCACCTCAGCCGGATTACAGCACCACGCCAGATCCACGACGGGGCTCCATGCCCATTGATGTATCCTGGGGAGTGCAAAGCCACAGTCTCTCAAGTCTCTACAGTGGGTGGTTTGCCCACTCTTCAATCCTGGGGAGTGCAAAGCCACAGTCTCTCAAGTCTCTACAGTGGGTGGTTTGCCGACTGTACCATCCTGGGGAGTGCAAAGCCACAGTCTCTCAAGTGGATAACAGTCTCCACTGGTTCTGGAGGGGGACTGGTGCCCAGAGTGCTTCATCCTGTGAAGGACAGACAGAGTGGATGTAGGTCTCCACTGGTTCTGGAGGGGGACTGGTGCCCGGAGTGCATCACGCTCCCCGTGACGGACCCTGTTCCGTCACTGTCCCAGCTGCACATGGGCTAACGATGCTTGATTTGGCGGTGCCTTGCCCTGTTCAGCGGTCTTCACCATGTTGGTCTTTGGCCTGTTCAGCGGTGCTTTGCCATGGCGGTGCTTTGCCCTGTTCATCGGTCTTCACCATGGCGGTGCTTTGCCCTGTTCAGCGGTCTTCACCATGGCGGTGCTTTGCCCTGTTCAGCGGTGCTTTGCCATGGCGGTGCTTTGCCCTGTTCAGCGGTCTTCACCATGGCGGTGCTTTGCCCTGTTCAGCGGTGCTTTGCCATGGCGGTGCTTTGCCCTGTTCAGCGGTCTTCACCATGGCGGTGCTTTGCCCTGTTCAGCAGTCTTCACCATGGCGGTGCTTTGCCCTGTTCAGCGGTGCTTTGCCATGGCGGTGCTTTGCCCTGTTCAGCGGTCTTCACCATGGCGGTGATTTGCCATGTTCAGCAGTGCTTTGCCATGGCGGTGCTTTGCCCTGTTCAGCGGTCTTCACTATGGCGGTGCTTTGCCCTGTTCAGCGGTCTTCACCATGGCGGTGCTTTGCCCTGTTCAGCAGTCTTCACCATGGCGGTGCTTTGCCCTGTTCAGTGGTCTTCACCATGGCGGTGCTTTGCCCTGTTCAGCGGTGCTTTGCCATGGCGGTGCTTTGCCCTGTTCAGCGGTCTTCACCATGTCGGTCTTTGGCCTGTTCAGCGGTGCTTAGCCATGGCGGTGCTTTGCCCTGTTCAGCGGTCTTCACCATGGCGGTCTTTGGCCTGTTCAGCGGTGCTTGCCTTTGCTGTCTCTGACCTGTGCAGCGGTGTGTTGCATTACGGTCCCTCAGTACCCAGCGGGGCTGTGGCTGCCGGGGCCCTCCAGGTCACTGACTCCGGCGGTGGTCTCCTGACCTGTGACGATACTGGTGCCCTCCAGGGCACTGACTCCGGCGGTGGTCTCCTGACCTGTGACGATACTGATGCCCTCCTGGGCACTGACTCCGGTGGTGGTCTCCGGACCTGTGACGATACTGCTGGCGGTGGCGACCCGGCCGGCGGGGAGGATGGCGGCCTTCTCAGACACACTGGAAGTGGACACAGGGGACGTGTAAATGGTAGTGGGGGTGGTGAGTGCAGGTGAGCGGAGTGTGGTGCTGGGTGTGCTGGTGCGAGTCCTAGTGCCTGTAGATGTAGTGCATGCAGGTGAGAGTGTAGACGACACTGGGAGGGAGGAGGGAGACGACGAGGAGGGGGACACAGTGGAGGCAGTGGATGTTGCTGTGTCTCTATGTGGGTGATGCTTGTGTGAGTGCCTGTGGGATGTGTGGTGCTTATGTTTGCCTGAGCTAATTTTGTGTGTTGGGGTGTGTGCATGCTTGTCTGATGGTGTGTTTGGGATAGGCTGGGGTACAGGGGATTGGGTCTGGGTGGAGGAAGTTGGAGCGGGGAGGCTAGACACAGGGACAATGGCTGCCATCAGTGCTGAGGCCAGAGATTGCAGGGTTCGATGAAGGGCAGCCTGACCAGAATGAATGCCCTCCAGGAATGCATTACCGTGTTGCAACTCCCTTTCTACACCCTGGATGGCATTCACAATGGTAGACTGCCCAACAGTGAGTGACCTGAGGAGGTCAATGGCCTCCTCACTGAGGGCAGCAGGGGTGACTGGGGCAGGGCCTGAGGTGCCTGGGGCGAAGGTGATGCCCACCCTCCTGGGTGAGCGGGCACGAAGCGAAGGCTGAGGGGCTGCTGGGAGGGCGGTGCTGGTAGGGGGGGTGGCGGCTGTACCTGTAGAAGTGGGGGGCACAGATGGTGCCACCACCACAAGGGAGCTCCCATCGGCGGACGAGTCCGTGTCGCTGTTTGGTGATCCGGTGACCGACGTGAAGCTCCCCTCGCCCTCCGTCCCACTGGTGTATTCAGAGTCTGTGGTGTGGCCCTCCATGGCCATGTGGGATACAGCTCCCTCGTGCTCCGGTGCCACTGTACCTCCGCCTGATGATGCTGATGCACAAAAGAACAGGGAGAGCACAAAAAGAGGGGGGGAACGACAGAAGAAAGACAGGTTGGGTGCATGGCTTACCGCTACCGTTGGGGGACAATACAGACACAGCACCACCCTGCACTACGCTGTGCTCTTGGCCTCTACAGATATAATTCCTGGGATCTGGCCTACATGGCTATAGTGGACTTCTGCACACATAGATGACACAGGGGCATGTATACCTGTACTTGGCACTCTAGAGAGGTGGGTTGGAGTGCCACATGGCATGCATTATGGAGGGGCCTAGCCTACCTAGGCCTAGGGGAACCCACAGCCCTCCTCCCCCACCCAGACCCCTCCACTGTGCGCAAAGTCCACAGAATGATGTTGTACTCACCCCCTTGTGTCTTCTGTGATACCCTCAAGCACCCATCCAACTCAGGGTAGGCCACCGCCAGGATCTGGAACATCAGGGGGGTCATGGTGCGACGGGCACCCCTCCCACGTTGGGAGGCCATCCCCAGCTGAGCCTCCGCCGTCTTCTTGCTCCAGCGGCGAATGTCCTCCCATCTTTTACGGCAGTGGGTGCCCCGTCTCTGCTGGACCCCCAGGGTCCGGACGTCCTTGGCGATGGCATGCCAAATGTCCTTCTTCTGGTGGGCGCTGACCTACATGACATGTACAGGGGAAGAAGAGAAGTCATTAACAAGTGCACCGTCGAAGTGAGTGGCCCCCATCCCTACCCTTGCCATGTGGCACATGCATTCACAGTCCTTCATGGTCGCTTAACTCTGCCCCCTTGCTACTGACATCCAGCCCTCTCCACCCAGCATAGCCCATACAACGTGCTCCCTGTGTACTTACCTGTTGGTCTGGAGGACCGTAGAGTAGCGTGTACTGGGGGAGGACCCCGTCGACTAGCTTCTCCAACTCCTGAGCAGTGAAGGCAGGGGCCCTTTCCCCAGACACAGCAGCCATTGTCTCTTCCAGACAGAGGTCACAGCAGCACTTGCAGTATAGGTCCTCTCCTGTTGAAGATCAGGTATCGAGTGATTGAACTGATAGTAAATGGCGGTCACGTCCGCGGCGGTGCGTATCATCACCGCCGGCGTACTTCGTCATTGGCTCCTGGGACCCATAGGGTCCAATGTTAACCAATGCAGCATTGCGCCGCAGGCTACGACCGCCTACCGCGACGGTGTACAACGTCAGCGCAGATACCTCACACCCCATTGTCCCACTTTAGAGCTCAGGCAGGTGCCATTTCAGGGGCCCACATGGCTTCATTTACTACTGCGTCACACATACCTAGGCCTACACTCAACACACATACATGATGAGCTTTGTATTTGGTGTCGTGTTCTGTGTAGCTGTGGGTACATACCTGGGATTTTGTTGACTCTGTGGTCGCTGTTGTCCTTCTTAGGCACCGTCAGCTGGGACATTTGAGGAGATGGCGGAATCCTCCGGTGTACCGACCGCTGGTGGACCTGTTAACAATGGAGGAGCAAGGGCCGGCCAAGGGCATCAAGATGGCGGTCGCACTCTAAGAGTGCTCCGGACCCCTCCGTCATCCGCCCGAATCCACTACCGATATATGATCCTGCTGTGGTCCCAACCGGGACTCGAGGGGTGCCTTGGTGCCGTCTGACGCCGAGAGCTCGAAATCCAGAGCTCGGGGGTGCCTGTGGACGTCAGGGGCGGCACCGGCCCAAAGACCAGACCGCGCCCGAGAAGAGACCGCCCTGTGGCCGGGGTCGTTGCGCGGCCAGACAACAGGCCATTCCCGACTGGCGGGATCCGTCCAGGACCACTGGGACCGCACCCGGAGGTGCCGCGCCCTCTGCTGCGGCCGAAAGGGGGCCTGGCGGGCGGCTGCGCGAGAAGACGGTGGGGCCGAGGGTGCATGGCTCCGGGGCCGAAAAGCCCCTGAATAGACTGGGGCCCCGTGTCCCGCCGGACCGGACACCTGGAGCCCGAAGACCTACTCACCGGCAAGAGGCGGCGTGGCCCCAGAGCGTAAGCAGCGCAGAGGGTTGCGCGCTGGAAAGCTGCGCCATCCGAAACCCCGGACGACAGCACTACGTGCCGCGCGCGTGGGCGGCTGAACCTGGGATCCAGGCCCCGATGCCGTGCTGGGCCTTGGCCCCCCTCGGAAGACCATCCGCCGACTGCGCCCCTGGGCTGGGGGGTGCCGAAGCCACACCGGTTCCGGAGCGTGGAGCGCGAGCAGAGGAGAGGGGCAGGGGTGACGAGGAGGAGTGACGAAGGCCTTGGCCTAGGGGAACCCCCATATTGAAGTCCCAAAATCGGTGCCCAGAAGGGGACATCAGCCCACGGAGGATGACATCTAACTGACACAGTAACTCCGCCTAACGGGCACACTGGGGGGACGTCAGGGCAACAATCGGTTCACCCGATTGAGAACCACCACCCCGGAGGAACCCAACAGCCAAACACCTCCATGCCCCGGACCTGTCGAGTGATGAACCTCATCATCTGCTGACCCAATCCTGGGACATACCGCGTGGGGAAGGAGTCCCCCCCCCTAAGGAACTTAAGACAAACCTAGTGCACTCACCCCTGGGCGTTGTACAACCTCCGATCGCCCCTTGACTGGATCTTCCCGCCCCGAGTGAACACTCTGAATCAGGCCCACATGGGCAAGAGACACAGATCCCTGTCATAGATATGCACTGCTCCCAATAGACCAAACCTGCAATTACTTGGGGTCAATACTATCCTTCTTGCAATTCAAACCTCGCAACGGGCGGTGGAAACAAAGATTGGAGAGGTGAGAGAAGAGATGGGCCTCGTAAGACAAGATCTCAGAAATGCAGTGGGCCGCATTACGGAGGTGGAGAACCGTGTCTCACAAACAGAGGACGACTTGACCGACCTCAGAGCCAAGGTGGCTCAGCTACAAACCCGGACGGGCGAGCTCCACCGCAGAGCGGAAGACGCGGAGAACCGCTCCAGACGCAACAACCTACGATTCGTTGGCGTCCCGGAGGGAGGAGAAGATGGTAAAGCTACCGAATTCCTAGAGAACTGGATTAAATCCTGGATGCCGGAGAACTCTCTTTCGCCATGGTTCGCAATCGAATGAGCACATAGAGCCCTGGCCCCGCGGCCCCCTCCAGGTGGCCCCCGAAGACCCATGATAGCACGCTTCTTCAATTTTAAAGACCAAGACGCGATCCTCAGAGAAGCCAGGTGCTCCCCTGACCTCCTTTAGGACAATAAGAAGATTTTGGTTTTCCCAGACTACACTCGAGAAGTCCAAACCAAGCGCCGATCGTACGAACAGGTGAAACAGAAGCTGAGAGCGATGCAACTTTCATACATGCTCCTCTTCCCAGCGCGCCTGAAGGTAATCCTGGCTGGCAAGGCGCACTTCTTTGAATCACCCGAGGAGGCGTGGGTCTGGCTGACGGAAGAAGGTATCGGAAACCGTAAGGGACCTGCTGATCCGTCTGGGGGACCCCGGGAATCACACCCAGGCGCACAAGCAACCATGAGGAGAGGTTGAAAACGCACCAGATCCAGAAGGGGAAGACCGAAGAACTCCGGTGCCCAAGCAGATGAGGATGCCCAATCGACCCTGGTCCCCCTGTCGGGGGAGGTGTCGGTGGCTCACTCCGGAGAGCGGACCTCGAAAGAAGAGCGAGGAATGGACCGTTTGAGCCAGTCCCCCGAACTTAGTTAACACTGGTCCCACATGTACTGGGCTCCTGCGACTTTATTATAGACAGTGGGTTTTTCATTAATTAACTGCAACTGATCCGACATACAGGAGGGGTCCACCACTCCACTCGATGGCAGTCTATACGACTGTGCAGCCCCCGTTGGGCATTAGGGCGACAGATGCTTCAGAGGTAGAAGTATGGGGTGGGGGGAAGTTGGGAAGTTTAAAGCTCATGTTAGGGCTTAGTGAAGTGTTTGTGATAAGATACCATAGCAATGCCTACACCTGCCACACCAATCCCTTCCAATCAGCAGGCCTGTCCCTGAGCCCCTGGTCAGGTCCTCGAGTTCTCGTAACGCACCCATGGCACACACAACCCCCGCACTGACACAGATTCTCTCATGGAATGTCAACGGCCTCCTAGATAAAATTAAAAGAACCGCAGTGTTTAGCACCCTATGCAGGTATGCCCTCTCGGTGGTCCTCCTGCAGAAGACCCACTTACTTGGAACTAACTGCCCTATCCTAGCACGGGGAGGCTTTGACAAAGCCTTCCACGCGGGCTTCTCGAGGGGCTCCAGGGGGGTGGCCATCTTATTTCATCGCTCACTACCCATAGTGGTTACAGCCACACAATCAGACCCACAGGGTAGATTTGTTACGGTGACCGGCATATTGCACGGGTCGCCGATTAACATCGTATGCGCATACGCTCCCCCAGCTGGCTTTGATACCTTCTTACTAACTCTCCGCCGGGCGATTATAGGCCTCCCGCAGGGACTCACGCTTATTGGAGGCGACTTTAACTCGGTCTTAGACCCTAAAATAGATGTAGCCGGACCTATTTCAACCGTCCGAGTTGGGAGAGCAACCAAGTTAAACGGTTGGACAGCAAGCCTAGGCCTGTGCGAGGTTTGGAGGACATGGCACCCCAGAACGCGACAATACACACACACTTCAGCGGCCCATAACTCCCAAGCGCGAATTGACCTGGTGCTCATGCCCGCCTTGGACATCCCTAAAGTCATTGGTGCCGAGATATTACCTAGAGGAGTCTCAGACCACTCCCCGGTGCGTATCTGGGTAGGAGACATCGCCCCAAATCAACGCCCCGTGTGGCGGATGAATGCGTGGTACCTACAAAATAACGATTTCACTCTTGAAATGAGGGACCACCTTACCCAGTACTTTGATCAAAATATGGGATCCGTACAGTCCCCGGGCATACTCTGGGCAGCATGTAAAGCCACACTCAGAGGCTATGCCAGGTACCGTGTACGCGCCTGTGAACGAGCGCGAGACTTACAAGTGACTACCCTTGAAGCCAAAGCTCTGGCCCTGGAGCAGTCTGAGACTCCCACAGCATCAGCATCTGATCTGAGGCGTCTAACAATGATTAGAGAGGAAATAAGACAGTCAGGCCCTCATTCTGACCCTGGCGGATTGAATCCGCCAGGGCCGAGGGCAGCGAATGCACCGCCAACAGGCTGGCGGTGCATTCATGGGCATTCTGACCGCGGCGGTAACGCCGCGGTCAGAAACGGGAAACCAGCGGTCTCCCGCCGGTTTCCCGCTGCCCATCGGAATCCTCCATGGCGGCGCAGCAAGCTGCGCCGCCATGGGGATTCCGACCCCCTTCCCGCCAGCCTGGTTCTGGCGGTTTACACCGCCAGAACCTGGCTGGCGGGAACGGGTGTCGTGGGGCCCCTAAGGGCCCCTGCAGTGCCCATGCCAATGGCATGGGCACTGCAGGGGCCCCCTAACAGGGCCCCACATTGCTTTTCAGTGTCTGCTTAGCAGACACTGAAAAGCGCGACGGGTGCCACAGCACCCGTCGCACACCTTCCACTCCGCCGGCTCCATTCGGAGCCGGCATCCTCGTGGAAGGCGCTTTCCCGCTGGGCCGGCGGGCGATCTTTTGCAGATCGCCCGCCGGCCCAGCGGGAAAGTTGAAATGCCCCCCGCGGTCTTCTGACCGCGGGGCGGTGTTTGGGTGGTTTCCGCCCGGCGGGCGGCGTCCGCCGCCCGTCCGGGTCGGAATGAGGCCCTCAGTGTTTGAGGCTGCAAGGCACACATGGAGAGCGTCATCGGCCCGTGTGTATGGATGGGGTGATAAAAATGGCAAACTCCTGCATTGGTTGGCCTCACGCCCCCTAGCCGACAGAGTTATCCCGGAGGTCGCAGACGAAGCAGGCTCTGTCGCACAGACCCCCAGTGAAATTGCTGCGAGTTTTTCATCATACTACGCCCAGCTATACGCTATGCGCCCCCGCCCACGAGTAGAAAGGGAATCCCCCCTTCTGGATGACATAACTCTCCCTGAAAATCCCACAGGCGACCAGAGAGACCCTAGAGGAAACCATAACCCTGGCCGAAATAACAACGGCCATATCTGGTCTAGCATCAGGCAAAACGCCTGGACCGGACGGCTTCCCATCTGAGCTCAATGGCAGATGTGGAGACATTTTAAGCCCACATCTACTCAATATGTTTAACGAAGCAATGAAGTCAGGCCGCTTCCCCACCGGAATAGATCAAGCCACAATAGTGGTGATTCCGAAGACCCACCTGCCATCACATGACCGTTCGGCCTACAGACCCATCTCCCTGTTGAACACTGAGATCAAAGTGCTCTCAACACTACTTGCTACCAGGATGAAGGCAGTGGTCCCCTCGCTGATACACCCAGATCAGTGCGGCTTCATGCCCTCAGGTAGCACCAGACACTGCATTAGGAGACTGCATAATGCTTTGACTCGCCGCGGCACCTTTACCAAGTCCCCTCTTGCCCTCCTCCTAATAGACTTTGAAAAAGCCTTTGATACTGTGGATTGGTCATATCTAGAACAAGTTCTAAGAAAGAGCGGATTCGGACCCAAATTCAGAAGCCTGATAAAGCTGCTCTACTCCAATCCGACAGCTCGTACTCAGGTAAATGGGGTGGCATCAGACCCATTTCCCATTCGTCGTGGGACCCGACAGGGATGCCCGCTTTCGCCGCTACTCTTTGCCCTGGCAATTGAGCCACTGGCAAAGCTGCTAAGAGAAGACCCACTAATAACAGGCTGGAACTGGCCCGCGGGACCGGAGGACCGGGTAGCACTGTACACTGACGACCTCCTCCTTTACCTCTCCAACCCGGCAATGAGTGGCCCGCGAGTTCTTGAACTCCTAGAGCTCTTTTCACAAGCCTCTGGGCTCACCCTGAACGCCAACAAATCCCTGCTGATCCCACTACATCCCTCAAGAGACTGTGTAAGCTGGCAGACAAACATCCCAATCCGCCGCAATAGTTTCAAATACCTGGGGGTTCAAATAACTCTACTCCCCGAGCTTGCGTGGGAACTAAATATTACACCGCTCCTTAAGAATTCCAAGAGAGACCTTCAACGCTGGCAGAATTTACCACTCAACACACTGGGAAGAATAGCCCTATACAAAATGATGGTGCTCCCCAGATTCCTATACCACCTGCAAAACGTCCCCCACCTCATCCCCCGGAAATGGTTTAACGAGGTCGAGACTATAACACGCCAATTTCTGTGGCACGGCTCCCGCCCCAAGCTAGCCCTTGTCACATGCCAAAGAGACATTCACGAAGGGGGACTGGGAATGTCCAACATTTATTTTTACTACCTAGCCATGCGCCTACTGGTGATCAATGACTGGCTATCGGGAGGATGGACCGACCCCACGTACAGATTGGAACTTCAGGAGATGGGCTATAACGGGGGTTTTAATGCCCTATATGGGGGCGTGATCCCGCAGTCCGTCCCGGAGGTGACCAGACTGGTATTCACAGGATGGAGAGCAGCGCAGGGGGCCACGGGGTGATGGTCTTGTCTAACTCAACAGACACCTCTCTGGCAGGGAAAATGGCTAAAGAAAGTCTCCATGCTAAAAGGCTTTCGGAAATGGGACATTATTGGGATAACTACACTTGGCAACATCTGGGACGACACACACATTCAACCCTTTGGGGAGCTTCAGAAAACATACTCCTTAAACAACACCCAGTTTCACAAATATCTACAGCTCAGACATGCTCTATTGGTACACGTACGGCCCGGAGACAACATCCCAGAATATAGTCCGCTAGAAGCGAAAATTATGATGGGGCATCTAAACAAAGGGGGAGTTTCCCAAATATACCGCTCCATCCTTACCAACACATCCCCTCCCCTCGAGGAACTTCGCCGGAAATGGGAGGGCTGGGTGGGCCCCATGGAGGACTTAGACTGGAGGGAGGCTCTAATGGCTCCCCGAACATTGGCCATATCCACGCGATTTCAGCTGTTACAGACCCTCTACCTACATGCAGCCTACCTTACCCCTAAGAGACTCCACCGAGCGGGTCTTCGACCCACAGATGAGTGCCCCCGGTGCTCTCAAACGGGGGCAGATTTCTTCCACATGGTCTGGGCCTGGCCGGTTATAGAGTCATATTGGTGGTCAGTTGTAGGGGAGATCTCCGAAGTATTACAATCAACAGTGGAGTTTCCCCGATATCACTTTTACTGGGGGCAATGGGCGAGACAGGGCTAAACAGATCGAGTCGTACATTTCTGGGAGTGGCCTGTCTAGTGGCAAAAAGAGACATTATGTCAGAATGGAAGGCCGTAAAAGCGCCATCCCTTAACAAATGGAGACTGGGAGTAGATTGGTGTGCAGGATGTGAAAAAATGGTGTACGAGGCGAGAGGTTGCCCTGAAAAATATTATAAAATATGGGGGAGCTGGGTGGGTCTGCTGGGCGATTGATTAATCTGGGATAACAGATATTTTTATGCGACCCCCCCACAACAAAAGCCTCCCAGGGAGCATGGGACAACAACAGCAGCTACCCCCACTCTGGGTGTGAAAGGGGCCGGTCCAGGACCGCACGAGGTGGAGGGCAGGCCGATCTCCCTCAGATGTGGTACTGATAAGGGGCACCACCTTACTTGAATGCCATAATGACGAGGCTAAAACTCAAGTACTCCAAAAACTAAAATTTATTCCAGTTTATATTGAGGCCACGGGGCCTATCAGGTCCCCTCGGCTCACAGGACGAGTAAGACGGAAGTGGCAGAGGTTACACCGTGAGGAGGGTGGTATGGTAGTGTTATTTGTATATTTCAACTATTGCTACAATGTATCAATGTTGTTTTTTTTGTTTTTTTTTCCTTTTTCCTTTTTTTTTTTTCTTCAAAATAAAAAAAATCTTTCTTAAAAAAAATAAAACAATGGAGGAGCGACATTTGATCATCACCTACAGGTTTGACCGTGCCACAATCCAGGAACTGTGTACCCAGTTGGAGCCAGACCTGATCTCACCAATCCGCCATCCCACAGGAATACCCCCTGACGTGCAGGTGCTATCAGTGCTCCACTTCCTTGCAAGTGGATCATTTCAAACAACAGTGGCCATGGCATCAGGGATGTCCCAGCCTATGTTTTCCAACATGCTGTCCAGAGTGTTGTCTGCCCTGCTGAAACACGTAAGGAGCTACATCGTTTTCCCTCAGGTGGAGGATTTGGCTACAGTGAAGGGTGACTTCTATGCCCTGGGACATATCCCCAACATCATAGGTGCTATTGATGGCACCCATGTAGCTCTGGTCCCCCCACGCAGGAGTGAACAGGTGTACAGGAACCGGAAGAGGTATCATTCCATGAATGTACAGATGGTATGTTTGGCAGACCAGTACATCTCCCAGGTGAATGCTATGTTCCCTGGCTCAGTGCATGACGCCTACATCCTGCGGACTAGCAGCATCCCTTATGTGATGGGTCAACTCCAGAGGCACCGTATGTGGCTATTAGGGGATTCTGGTTACCCCAACCTGTCATGGCTACTGACCCCAGTGAGGAATCCCAGGACCAGGGCAGAGGAACGCTACAATGAGGCCCATGGGCGGACTAGGAGGGTGATCGAACGCACCCTCGGGCTCCTGAAGGCCAGGTTCAGGTGCCTCCGTATGACAGGTGGTTCCCTATTCTACTCACCAAGGAAGGTGTGCCAGATCATTATCGCCTGCTCCATGCTTCCCAATCTTGCTTTGCGACGCCAGGTGCCTTTTCTGCAGGAGGATGGTCCAGATGACGGTGTTGTGGCAGCTGTGGAGCCTGTGGAGCCTGTGGACAGTGATGAGGATGAAGCTGAGGAAGAAGACATAGACAACAGGGAGTCAGTCATACAGCAATATTTCCAGTGACACACAGGTGAGAACATTTTTTTAACTATCACATTCACTTTCACAATTCTACCTCTATCCTGTCTGTCAATTAGTAGCAGTATATGGTAACTGAGTTGTACATTTCCATTACGGTTTCACAGGTATGGTTACCAACGTGTGTCATCTGCTTCCATCCTTCATGGACTTGTGATGTGTGACATAGGTATGTTGACATTAAATTTTCAAACGGATTTTGCCATTGTCATAGTTAATACACATTTTCATAATCACAGACTGACTCCAGATTGTTTTGTGGTTCAAGTGTGTTTACTGAAGTGCTAATTATTGGAGGGGGTGGCAAAATGGTGATGGGTGATGGTGGAGGAATGTCCATGGCAGAGTCCAGTCTATTAGTCACACAGGTGCATTGCCCATATGGGCATGGGAAGTGGAGCTGGGGCAGTTCAAATCTGGACAGGGTAACAAAGTGGGACAGTGGGAGGACAATCAGGGTAGTCTCATTTCCTGGCGGGTGTCTTGCCATCTTGCTCTGTCCTGTTCCTGGATCTCAGGGACCGCTTGCTGGGTGGTTCTCCATCTGCAGGGGGTGGGGTGCTGGTGAGGTGGTCCTGTGGCGGGGCGTCCTGTCCACTAGATCCGGCGAAGGTGGTGGGCAGTTCATCGTCCATGCAAGTGTCAGGGGCCCCTTGTAGTGCCACGGTGCCCCTCATGGTCTTTTGTATGTCCTTCAGCACCCCTACGATGGTGCCCAGGGCAGAGCTGATGGTTCTAAGCTCCTCCCTGAACCCCAAATACTGTTCGTCCTGCAGGCGCTGTGTCTCCTGAAACTTGGCCAGGACCGTCGCCATCGTCTCCTGGGAGTGGTGGTATGCTCCCATGATGGAGGAGAGGGCCTTGTGGAGAGTGGGTTCCCTTGGCCTGTCCGCCCCCTGTCGCACAGCAGCCCTCCCAGTTCCCCTGTGTTCCTGTGCCTCCGTCCCCTGGACTGTGTGCCCACTACCACTGCCCCCAGGTCCCTGTTGTTGTTGGGGTGGTGGGTTACCCTGGGTTCCCTGTAGTGGTGGACACACCGCTGATTGACGTGTCCTGGGTACGGAGGTATGGGCCCGCTGGGTGGGTGCTGTGCTGGTGTTACCAGACGGTGGAAGGTCAGTGTTGGGCTGTGCCTGTGCAAGGGGAACCGACTGTCCCGAGGCCCATGATGGTCCGGGCTAGTCATCTGGATCCATTTGGCCAGAGCTGCTGTCATCACTGTGGGCCTCTTCTGTGGGTGGGGTAGAGATGTCTGGACCCTCCTGTCTGGTGACGTTGGGTAGTGGTCCTGCAGGGGTATAAAAGCATGATTATTGCATGTGTGTGTGTCATTGTTTGCAATGGGTGGGTGTGCGTGTACCCCAGTGCTAGCATTCCAGTGTCGGGGCTTGTGTGATGATGGTTGGGGGGTGTTAAGGGTATGTGCTGTGGGCATGCTTTAGTGAGGGGTGACCATGCTTTGGTGTTGCATGCAGGGCTTGGGGTTGGGATGTGTGGTTTGTGTATTGAGTACATTAGTGAGGATTTGGCGTGATAGGGGAGGGGGTGAGGGTGGGGGTGTGAGATAGCATGCAGGTAGGGTGGGGGATATGATAGTTAAGATTTGACTTACCAGTGTCCCATCCTCCACCGACTCCTCCGAGGCCCTCAGGATGCATGATGGTCAAGACCTGCTCCTCCCATGTTGTTAGTTGTGGGGGAGGAGGTGGGGGTCCGCCGCCAGTCCGCTGAATCGCAATGTTGTGCCTGGATATCACGGAACGCACTTTCCCCCGTAGGTCGTTCCACCTCTTCCGGATGTCCTCCCGATTTCTTGGATGCTGTCCCACAGCGTTGACCCTGTCGACGATTCTTCGCCATAGCTCCATCTTCCTGGCTATGGAGGTGTGCTGCACCTGTGCTCCAAATAGCTGTGGCTCTACCCGTAGGATATCCTCCACCATGACCCTGAGCTCCTCCTCGGAAAACCTGGGATGTCTTTGGCGTGACATGGGGTGGTGTAGGTGATGTGTGGGGTGGTGTATGTGTTGATGAGTGTGGTGATGTGTGGTGGTGTGGGGTGTTTTGAGCGTGGATGTTGTATGGGTGATGGTGTTGTGTGCCTCTGTGTGGTGGGGTTGTCTATTGCTACTGTCTCTCTCTGGCCTTCTTTCAGATATTTTGGTCGTAGGGGTTTGTGGGTGATGTGTGTGTGTGTTTTATAATGTATTGGGTGTGTGGGAGTGGTGTGTGTATGTGTATCAGGTGTGTGTATTTCGAATTGTCCAATGTGGCGGTGTTTTGGAGATGTGTGTGTATTTTGAGCGCGGCGGTGTGTACCGCCAATCGAATACCGCGGTTGTAAGACCGCCGCGTGGATTCGTGGGTCGTAATAGCATGGGCGTGTTTCTGTTGCCGTGACGGTGGAGGTTTTGTTTTCGCCAGTTTATCACTGACCTTTGGTGTGGCGGAGTTGTGTGGGTGTCTGAATTTCGGCCGATTCCGATATGTGGGTCATAATAACTGTGGCAGGATTCCGCGGCCGCGGCGGTGTGTTGGCGGTCTTCTGCACGGCGGTAAGCGGCTTTTACTGCCAATGTTGTAATGACCCCCCATGTCCTCAAAGAGGTTCCACAAATGGCTTACAATGCTTTGATGGTCACATTAACAACGAAAATGCTATGGTCATGCAGATGGAATGTAGGATGATTCAACTTGGATGTAAAACTTTTAAAAACTGAAAACACCCTCCTAGAAAATTAAGAACTCCCACTACTCTCCACCTTTTATGTTACATACCCAACCCTAAACCTCTTCAAAATTGTTGCTGAAATCTACAACCCAGCCTGTTTCTAAACAAGCATAAAACACACTTAGGGGCTCATTCCGAGTTTGGCGGGCGGCGGTTGCCGCCCGCCAAACTTCCCCCGTCGAAAGACCGCGGGGGCCATTTCGACTTTCCCTCTGGGCCGGCGGGCGACCGCCAAAAGAGCGCCCGCCGGCCCAGCGGGAAAGGCCCTGCAACATTGAAGCCGGCTCCGAATGGAGCCGGCGGTGTTGCAGGGGTGTGACGGGTGCAGTTGCACCCGTTGCGATTTTCACTGTCTGCAAAGCAGACAGTGAAAATCCTGCTGGGGCCCTGTTAGGGGGCCCCACGACACCCGTTCCCGCCATCCTGTTTCTGGCGGTGAAATCCGCCAGAAACAGGCTGGCGGGAAGGGGGTCGGAATCCCCATGGCGGCGCTGCAAGCAGCGCCGCCATGGAGGATTCTCCCAGCCGGGGGAAATCCGGCGGGAAACCGCCGGACCCGGCTGGGTGACCGCGGCTTTACAGCCGCGGTCGGAATAGCAAAGGAAGCACCGCCAGCCTGTTGGCGGTGTGACCCCCTTAGGCAATCGGTGGTGCCTTAGTGAAACACGTCATTGAAAAAACTGATGATCTAGAATCTCACTTCGTCTCACAAACAAGTAACATCTCCCTCCCACTGCCAACCTCACCAAAGAAAACGACCTCCACTACACAGCAGAATCTCTGGGCCTGATTACAACTTTGGAGGAGGTGTTAATCCGTCCCAAAAGTGACAGTAAAGTGACAGATATACCACCAGCCGTATTACGAGTCCATTATATCCTATGGAACTCGTAATACGGCTGGTGGTATATCCGTCACTTTACCGTCACTTTTGGGACGGATTAACACCTCCTCCAAAGTTGTAATCAGGCCCATAGTTCCTTCAACCTGACAAAAAAAAAAATCAATGATGAAATAAATACCTCAACATTGCAGGCACTTCAGGGGACCTCTGTCTGCCCCTTCTAATATTGTCAATGCTCTTCTAGAATTTTATGCTGCCATACTATCGAGAACTAACATCAACTTCCGCCAGTCAACTGGAGAGTTTGAAAGTGACCTGAAATCATTTTACATTGATTCCAAAGAAGCAGAGTCCTGTCAAGTCTAAAGTGTGATGGAGGTTCCTGGCAATATAAGACAATTTGAAATTTAGCGGGCAGAGGTCTCTTGAGATGTTTCGAGGTCATGATCTATACAATCCCACAGGAGTACTCTCCATCCTCCGAACTTTGTATTAGTCCCTATGTATATATAAAATCTACAAAACACCGACTGTACTTCTGACTGTATGGTAAATTGCTGAGAGGAAAAAGTTGCATTCCAACATTCGTGAAAGAATAACAAGTACAACCAAGAAGGCACCATCAACGTTTTGACCCTGGTAGTTCAAGTCGATGGTCACCTTCAGATAGACAAGATGGAAAGACGAATTGAAGGGCACTTTCAATTAAATGGGAACTGGATGGTCAAGAGTCCCTGGAGTGCTCACAAAATCTCACCAGTCAAGAAACCATAATCTAGGGGGGCTCAGTCAATATGAGGAGTGCAACATGATTCTGGCATTTATTTATCTCTTATACAGATAACGAGAAACACTGTCTGGCTGTGTGATACAATTGGGGATGTGCCAACTGATTTTGGCAAAGGAAGGTCCAAAAGAAGCTACCGACAAACGTGCAGTCAAATTATGGAAGGCTACTGACTGTGCTTGCAGACTTCACACTGTTCTAAACCTAAAGCAGTCAGTGACATTTTAATTCACTGGACTCATCTTCAGGTACTTTCTGTAGAACACTGTGACACCATAGAGGTGACTTCTAATGTAATGTTAAACTTGGAAGATGGATATGTGCCCATCAACAATCTTAACTGCTTACATGCCCATAGGCCAGGACAGTACAACTGTGGAGTTCTACCAGAAGTACCCAGAACAATTGGTGTTCTCTTTTGCTCATTCTTTACAAGTACACTCCAAACCTTGGTGCCTTTCCATCCACAAAGTTCCAGACAGGTGTAACTGCCCTTAGTTATGTACTATTTCAATACTGAAATAAAAAAAAAAACCTCACTGTGTAGCTCATACTCTCTTATTTGCTCATTAACACAGACATCAAAGATTCTGAGAGATCAAATTTTACTACTATATCAGTGGAATAGAGGTTAGCATATGATGATTAATTACCTACTTTAAAGGCCTAATAGAGAAAATAATATGAGTCGTAAAATGTGCACGTTTGAAATATGGTGAATCATGTGACCACCATTCGGATTAATCGTACTATTGAATTAAATGGTTATTAATAATACGAGTTACGTGTGCAGAGAAAAAAAATGCATGTTTAAATTACTTTTAACATGTTATAAATAACGTTATAAATGTTTGCCGTTAGATAACTTGCTTTGCATATATGAATTGTAAGGTGCGCAAAAGGTTTATTAATGTATTAAGGCCCATATTTAAGAAAGGGTTTTGCTGTCTTTGCACCATGCTTTTTTACGCAAAAGCAGCGCAAACCTAGCACCATATTTATATCTCATCGCTAGACCCGTCTAGCAACAACATTTCAGAGTTAGCGAAAACTTTTCTCCACTGCCATATTTATAGGCCAAAACTAAAACGACACACATTAAGGAACCGGTCCCAAAAAATGAGGCAAAGTCCAATTAGCGTAAAATTTTCATGCCTGGTCAGAACAGGTGTTAAAATGAGGCCCACAGACTACTACTTAAGGAAAACACACAGAAGGAGCATTGGCAACCTGATGAACAACATGGAACTGTTAATGCTCCAGTTTGGCACACATCGCAGAGAACAGCAATGACAAGCAGCCACAAAGGCAGCGCAGAAGGCAGGAGAGGATATCTCAACAGCCCACAACCATCCTTGCGCTCAGGGAACAACATGTCATCAGAACCTACATTCTGAAGTGGGAGTCAATTGTACACATGCTGCACCACATTGCGCCAGACATCACTGCAAGGGTTGAAACGCCAACAACTATCATTCCACCCATGACCAAACTCCTGGCTGTCCTCCATATGCTGGCATCAGGATCATTCCAGACAATGGGCACACAAGTGGCTGGTATCTCCCAGCCATCCTTCTCGGCCTTCTTACCAAACGTTCTGGTTGCAATCATCTGCCTCGCACCCCACCACATATGCCTCCCCAACACCCAGCAACTGCAGCAGGAGACCAATGAAGGTTTCTACCTAATTGCTGGGTTCCCGCATGTGCTGGGTGCAATGGACTGCATCCATGTCCAACTCGTGCCACCTGCTGCAACGGAACACCTCTACAGGAACCGCAAACACACCCATTCGATAAATGTGCAGGCCACTGTGGATCACCATGGGCTCTTCACAAACATCCTAGTCAAATATCCCGGCAGCGTCCATGATGCCTACATATTCCGCCATTCCACCATCAATGAGCGGTTACAGGATGGGCAATATGGTAATGGGTTACTCACAGGTAAGCCACCAGACCAATCATTACACAGACAACACACCAACCTTGTAGGACACACAATACATGCACCACAATAAACACACATGGACAGGGGAACACAGATGTACCGACAACAACACATATGCCACATGCCACACTAGACCGCATTCATTGCACATCACACACACACATACACCCATATTTACATCATATAGCCACAACCTGACTGGCACACCACGTGAAGGACAGGTGGAGCATATAGAAGCTGGCCCCAAACCACTACAAGTGTCCACTGGTTGACAACTAAATACAGATTCCACACACATAACACCTAACAATGAATATCTCCGCTATGTGAATGGCATTGGCCATGTCAAAATGAAGAAAGTCACATATAGGCACAGCCCCACATTTGTCATGGGGTCGAACACTCTGCCGGCACCAATATCAAATGCCATCCAAGGGTTGCCATTACCAGCTATTACCAGCTACATATCGCCTAAACATACCACATGTACCCGCTGTGTGTACCTTCACCTATCTAATTCATTGTGGCGCACACACAGGAATACAACATTACCAACCATGAAAGACCATAGGGCAGATTAATGAAAAGTGATGCAGCACCTGGTCCAGCGCCACTTCACTTACGCCCCTTAGCACCACCATTTGTGCGCCATATACAAGAAACGGCACACCATGGTGCAGATAGGTGCAATACTGTCAAGATAATAGATGCCATAGTAGGACTCTGTAGGAGTATTGAGAACCTAGCTGACCTTTCATGCACCATACATAGGGACCCATTCAAAACCGTGATGTGTCCCCTCATAACGCCAGCTCTGTGCATGTGTTGAAAGTGTCTGTAATAAATCATGTCTGGTAACCTTGGAGATTCCTCTGCACCAATTTTGCATCTCACCCTTGTACACATGATGGCTGAGACAGGCATTATCTGCCACAAAGGGTCACTAAGTGTTGCACTAGATGCGCAGTGCCACATAGTAACATGGAGGCCACAGTTTGGACCTCTAGGGCTACAATGGTGTCTATACAAATGACTCCATTGTGGTGCAAGGACATGGTAGGTTTCATTAACATTAGGACACAGCCTCAAATATGGACAACACAACACATATTTGGCATGGTGTAGTGAAAATAGGTAGGTTTGACCACTGACTTTGTGTTTCAACACTGTGCATATTAGTTGTTCAATGAACACCAGTTGCAGATTACATTTTGTATTCAGTTTAGCTGCCCATTGGCTTTATCGTGGCATTAGACATTGCAGATGAGACATTGCAGATGAGCTGTATTTTTCCACATGGTAAACTAAGCTTGTGTTCTTTGTATTTTCTCTAACTGAACACGATAGCATGATAAGGAAGCACATATTTTTTGTTTTTCTTCACTGCAGGGAACAGGTTGGCCCTGGAAGAAGGAGCCTTGAAAGGTTGGCCAATTTTCAACGTTTTTTCTTTCAACTCTGACCTACAGTAGCCAGCATGGTTGAATATTTACATCTGAGAGGGGAGGGCCTTTCAGAAGGCTTTCTCCATGATTGTTTAAGCTATAAAAAGGTGTCCCAGGTCAGTAGCGAGGGTAATTTCCCAGACCTCGGTCAGGATTGGACGTCAAATGTCTGACACAGACACTTGTCCCGTGAGGGTGGATATCTCTTTCTCACGGTTGAACTGGGGGTCATCAACTTGCTGGCATGAGAAAGATGAAGAGCTTGGCAGGCCCTACAGTGATGAATTTTGACTTTATCCTTTGTTTTGCAGTTATGCTGTAATATAATTATATATATATTTGCTGTGTACATTGCAGTTGAGAATCACTTTGATATATTTTCCTTTTATTGCTGTGACTATTGTTAAACGTGTGCCTCCGACCTACTAATCTCCTTAATTTTTTAGGAACCTCTTGGTGGAATAATAATAAATGTCTTCTTTAAACTAAGAAGTGCATTCCAGAGATTTTTGTCAGCTTGTTCATTAATGAAAGCAAAACATTTTGGCATAGATCGTCAGCCTACAAAAAGGAGTTGGAGATTGGAAGTGCACGATTTAAAAGTGTAAATAATATTTTTTTTATTTTTTTTGTTGAGAGAATTAAAGGAAGCACCGCAAACCATGTTTGAAAATGCATGTGAAGTTAAACTGCCTTATGGTGTTGTGACAAACATGTTTTCTTGTTTATCAGGACTTTCTAAGTTTTGGGATGGGTGTTTGGATAAAACAAAAGTGTTTTCATATTTAGAAAAGGTGATTTTTTAACAGAATGATGTCCCTTTTGTTTTTGATAGGAGGGTTTGGATACTTTTGTCTGTTTATAGAAAAATACATGAGAGATGTAAACAGTTAGAACATGAAAATAAGAATTTACGTGAGCAAATTAGCCAGAACAAATTATTGCAAGATAAAGCTGAAATCTACCAAGCTGTTACAGGAGAATCTGGCTTTTCACATTCCAGTTATGAGGTTAAAAAAGGTGGGGGCCAGTGTGAGCCTCATGAGAAGAGCGTAGTTCTCTGTGCGCAGAGCAGCCCACAGTTTTTGGCAGGAGTTGAAATGCATTCTTTAAAAGATTACACTGAGCAAGAAGTTGACAATGTTACCGGTATATTCAGACCACTTTTGCAGAGTAAGATGTGTATAATTAATTCAGACAAGACACAGGTACTGTCGCAAAATGTGCAGTTTCTGGGAATTCTGTGGAATCCAGAACAGAGAGATGTTGTTCCAGGTAAGACAAAAGATTTTGGAGTTTGCTACTATTTGCACTAAGCAAGAGACACCTAGTTTCAGGAAATCGTTTGATTTTTGGAAACAGTATAGCCCTCATCTGAGCAAAATCTTAAAGCTTTGGAACAAAGTAACTAGGAAAAAAGATGAGTTTGAATGGAGTGAGGAGCAGCTGTGTGCTTTTGATTTGGCAAATTAAATAATTCAACAGGCTTCAGACTTGTGTACAGTGCAAGAGGGAAACACTGATTTACATGTAAATCAGGGACAATATGCAAACTGGAGTATGTGGCAGAAACAGGGGAGGACAAGGGTGCCCCTGGGGCTTTGGACTAGAAAACTACTTGACTTTGTGGAGCGCTATACTCCTTTTGAAAAACAGCTTTTGGCTTGTTATTGGGCTCTAGTGAATACTGAGCAAATCACACTAAGGGGGTTATTACAACTTTGGAGGAGGTGTTAATCCGTCCCAAAAGTGACGGTAAAGTGACGGATATACCACCAGCCATATTACGAGTCCATTATATCCTATGGAACTCGTAATACAGCTGGTGGTATATCCGTCACCTTTGGGACGGATTAACACCTCCTCCAAAGTTGTAATAACCCCCAAAATTATAATGTATTTCTGAAGTCTGAACTACCAATCATGCAGTGGGTGATGAGTTCACCTAAATCTCACCGTATAAGACATGCACAAGAGGCTACTATCATACACTGGATCTGGTACATTCAAGACAGGGCTCAAGTAGGATGAACAGGTGCTGCAGCCCTACATGAACAGGTGTCACAAGCCCCTGAACGGGGTGAGGAGAGGGTGCAGGAGGTACCACAGGTAAAAGAGTCACCAGTGAAATTGAGTTCAACATTTGAATTCTTGTTCCCTGAGGATAGAAAGCATGTTTTGTTTTCTAATGATTCATTGAAATACGTGGGTACTAAAGGACATTGGAAAGCAGTGTCATACAATCCAGTTACTGAAAAGTTGTTGTCTACCACAGGAGACGGAATAAGTAGCCAGTATGCAGAGTTGTACATTGTGTGTGAGACTCTAAAGCAAGAGCTGTCTGAGACTTGCCATTTTCACACTGATTCTTGGTTCACTGCCAATGGATTAGCCGTATGGCTTTCCACGTGGCTTGCACATAACTGGTTCATTCATTCAAAGGAGATGTGGAGTAAAGAGTTGTGGCAGGAAATTTGGGAAATGTTAAAACAGAGTAAAGTCAAAGATGCTCACTGTCCCATTGACTCATTAGAATGCTGGTTCAATTCCCTTGCAGACATCAAAGACAAAAGTTCAGAGGTAGAAGTGTCAACCCAGAATTCTGACTTGGTGGGGATGACTAAGTGGGTGCACCAGAAATGTGGACATCTGGGAGAAAAAGCCACTTACAGGTGGGCAGAGATTAGAGAGATACGCATTCCCCTAGATTTGATCAAAACTGTAATTTTGCAATGTTCTATTTGTCAGCACACACAACAGAGATCTGTTCCAAATTAAGTCAAAGATAAATTGGGGAGAGGAAAGTTACCAGGACAGATATGGCAAATTGATTACATTGGACCACTACCGATTAGTTACCGGTGTCAATACGCCTGTACTGTAGTGGACACTTATTTTGAATACGTGATTGTTGTCTCTTGCAAACGTGCTACTCAGCACAATACTATCAGAACTCTGGACTTGTTAATGTTATACTATGGAGTACCACTCAAGATCCAGAGTGACAATAACACTTCAAAGGCAAATTGGTACAGGACTACTGTTCTCATTGCAATATTGAGTGGATATATCATATTCCTTATTATCCAATGGCCTCAGGACTGATTGAGAGAATGAATGGTTTATTGAAAGCTTAATTGCGAAAATTATCTGATGGAACTTTGAAAAACTGGAGAGAGCATTTAAATGAAGCCCTCCAGATTCTGAACAATAGACCATTAACAAATGCTGAAACACCTTTGATGCGAATGTTAACTCCAGCCTTGCAAATACAACTACATGTGGCCACCAATACCATCACATACTGGGAAATAAAACCTGGAGCGCTAGCTCCTTACAGAGCCACACCTGAATCTGCAGGTCTTGACTTACATGCTTTACAAGCTTACAGACTAAAACCCTTAGACATAGCGTTGTGTGAAACAGGTGTTAGAGTACAGATTCCCCCATAGCATTTTGGATTGATTGCTTCCAGATCTGTGTTGGCCCTTAAAGGTATTCAGGTTTTAGAGGGAGTGATTGATGCAGATTACCAAGGGGAAATCAAAGTTATTCTGTTAAATAGTGGATAAACTGATTCATTCATACAGATTGGAGACAGAATTGCCCAACTTGTCATAAGTGCAGTGTATGAAGGTTTGTTAAGGAAGGGGACTGCCCCAGTCCTCCTGACAGTGCAAGGAAAGGGAAGCTGTGGTGCAGCAGATAAAAACCTCAGTGCTAAGGTGTGGGTTGAATCCCCAAATGGCCCTCCAGAACCTGCAGAAATTATAGCAAAGGGCCCCAATAACGTCCTGCTGATTATAAAACAAGGAAAGGAAAAAGGAGAGCACATTTCAGATGACAAATGTTATTTGCAAGACAAGTCATACTTGTTTCTTTTGCAGATCCTACTATGACTTGCCATTGACCATGAGTGTGCTGTGTGGTCTCCCTTCGGGTGTTTGCGTGTGGGGTCGGGGGAGGGACCGCACCCCCAACCTGAACCTGATTGATAACCTTTGTGCAACGCTCCTGCTGCTTTTAAAGTACAAAACCTATGGATCCATTTTGCGCAAATTCCGTCCTTCATTCAAGTTCTACATGGGAACAATACAGGGTACCATGGATATTCTGTCAACTTGTTTGATTACATTCTTCCGCTGGAACTAACCCATAGCTTGTTATCATCTGATGACTGTTGCCAATCTCATTAAACAAAATTGCCAGTTGGCTGGCTGTTTTTCGTGTGGAAACCTGACTTTCACTTATATTCCAGCAAACCTTTCAGGTGGACCGTGTACCTTTTCATGATTAGAACTCATGATGTTTTCATCTAATTCTACACCAACTTGCTATCCTAGAGACACTATTCAGTCAGTTATTATCCCAATTAGAATATATATAAGCGTCAGTCTTTTCATTGTAGGTGTGTCTGACTTAAAAGTTTATAAGATCAACACGTTAATCCACTTCCATTGCTTTACAGTGATTGCTTTTATTATTGCATTATGTTGCTGTAGACAATGCAAACCTGATTTGCTTATAATGTTTTTGTTTTTTCTTTGAAATAAGAGAAACGTAAGCAAAGTCATTGATCAAAGGGTGGAGATGTAGTGAAGATAGGTAGGTTTGACCACTGACTTTGTGTTTCAACACTGTGCATATTAGTTGTTCAATGTTCACCAGTTGCAGATTACATTTTGTATTCAGTTTAGCTGCCTATTGGCTTTATCGTGGCGTTAGACGTTGCAGTTGAGTTGTGTTTTTCCACATGGTAAACTAAGCTTGTTTTCTTCGTATTTTCTCTTACCGAAACACAATAGCTTTTCTTCAGTGCAGGGAACAGGTTGGCCTTGGAAGAGGGAGCCTTGAATGGTTGGCCAATTTTCAACATTTTTCTTCCAACTCTGACCTACAGTAGCCAGCATGTTTTGAAGATTTACATCTGAGAGGGAGGGGCCTTTCAGAAGGCTTTTTCCATGATTGTTTAAGCTATAAAGAGGTGGCCCTGCTCGGTAGTGAGAGGAATTTCCGAGACCTCGGTCAGGATTGGACGTCAAATGCCTGACACAGACAATTGTCCTGTGAGGGTGGATATCTCTTTCTCGCAGTTGAACAAGGGTCATCAACTTGCTGGCATGAGAAAGATGATAAGCTTGGCAGGCCCTACGGTAATGAATTTTGAATTTATCCTTTGTTTTGCAATTATGCTATAATATAATCACATATTTTTGCTGTGTACATTGCAGTTGAGAATCACTTTGATATATTTTCCTTTCATTGCTGTGACTATTTTTAAACGTGTGCCTCCGACCTACTTATCTCCTTCATTTTTTAGGAACCTCGTGGTGGAATAATAATAAATGTCTTCTTTAAACTAAGAAGTGAATTCCAGAGATTTTTCTCAGCTCGGTCATTAGTGAAACCAAACACATGGTCGAACTGTCAGTCCAGATTTAACTTGACAATCACGAGGTCCCTGAGATACAACTTATGATAGTAATGTCCATCACCACACACCAATGCAACCAGTCCACAAAACAGGAACACAAACAATACCAGAAGCAAATGTGAGTCACCATTCCACCTACAAATAACATCTGCCATATACGAAACCACAAATATGCATGACAGACACATGTTCTCTCATTCCTTTGCAGCCGACCAAGGTTACGACATCCAGCCATGGGTGATGACTCCTTTTGGCAACCCGACAACGGTGGAAAAGCATGCGTACAATGAAGGGCACAGAAGTGCACAAAATGTGGCGGAGAGGACATTTGGGCTCCTGAAGTCAAGGTTCAGGTGCCTGGCCCTGACAGGAGGAAGCCTGTTGTATGCAGCACCCCTGGTATGCAAGATGATCCTTCTATGTATGTATGTGCTATCATGCATAACATATGTATGGACTAATGTCCCCTAGGATGAACTGGTAGATGTTCCCAATGAGGAGGAGGATGACAATTGTGCAGCACATGTGGAGGGGGAACAACAAAACACTGCAGCTGGAGTTCGCAGGAGACAACAAATTGTACAGAACTTCTACACCTAGACTCTGTACAACTAATATCACCTTGTAAATATCACCAATAAATCACCAGAATTTCCATGGTGTACTAATTCTCCACAACATATACAATTGGAATGTTGCTCATACCCCAGATAGCAGGAAAGGAACACAACTGTTACAAAGATGTTTGGAACATAGGTTGTGATGTAAGAGGGTCTAGCGCCTCCACGCCACACATCAGCGTCACATAATTCATGCGGCTCTCAAAGGCCTAGATCCACACATCAGAAAAAGTAAGTGGCGTTATATAGGTATAGTGCAAAATCCTACCCTTTTCCCCACATCATGCCCACGTCAGCCAAGGTGTATGCAAGGGGGTGTACATACAGTAGGGGTTGTTCCTAAATGGTGTATTTGAAAACAAGGGACTAAACTGTGTCACATCTCAGGCGGGTAGCTGTAACTCCAGCACTGAGCACATGTGACAAGTATCACCACTGGTATCAATGGATCTTCATGGACTGTTCAGGGTTAGGAACAAAAGTTTGAGCCTAACCCTGCACCGTATATCAATGGCGTTACGTAGAGTTACCGCTATTGGCCCCAACCTTGCCACAAGTTGAGCTGGACCTCAGATATAGCGCGCACATGTTGCCTGTTGAGTGCGCTAAGGGTTGCTAGACAAGTGAAGCAGCAATGGGTGCTGATCCACTCTCCACACTTATGTCCCATAGCCAGGAATTAACAATAAAATGGGAGAATGCACCATCAAATGCATGTGGGGGTGGAATGTAGGCAGAGACTGTTGCATTTCCTAAGTACATTCTAACATAAATTAAACACAATACTGCTGCTTGACACATGCCTGCCGCTAATCCAATATACATGTGAAGACTGATGTGCCGGTGTATGGTCTAGGTAGGAAAGAGTTTGCAATTACCTACAATGGTTGATATTTGTCAGCAAGGTAACCCGGTGAATTCTGTATGATACCATCACACACCACATATGAAAACACACCTCTCTTTGACATTCACATGCCTGACCAAGAGAAAGTTACCTACTGGGACAAAATCCCTAAAATGTCTAGGTCTCCATCATGACAATCCGGTTTGGGATGCGCATGTAAGTCTTGCAATGTCCAAACATGTCACAGACCCATCATAAACTGCATGGGCGAAGAAGGAGACAGATATGTTGCATGTGGCAAATCAAAAATCCAAAGCTGAGATGATTTCGCACACTAACAAGATACAGTCATTGTGACAGTGGCATAGGTTGCAGATTGCAGATGAGAGTGCATCCTCATGTACACCAAAGGATGTGGATGAACAGCTAAGAGACTCCCACAGACACTTGGAGATACAACATGGGGGGGTCACTTGGACACTACACAAGTGCTGTGGCTGGTGTACTGTCATGTGTGTGGAGGTTATGTAATCTTGCAAAGCCTGGAAATGGGAGGGAAACTATCATGTAGCCAGTAATAGAAGATGTATACATCCTCAAATTACACAAGTCAGACGTAGCAACCTATCCATGTCCATTACCGGACAATGTTGCAGAAGATGTGTACAAAGGGTAAGCAGCCTAAATAATGCCAGCAATGTAGGAACAAATCTATTCTAAACAAGATATGCTGTTTATGTTGGAGAAGGTACACACTTAGACCAATACTGACTGTGCAACACAACAATGTTACCATGTGATCACCCGCCATTTGTTCACAGAGGATGTCTACGTCAGTACATAGCCCATTCATGTTTTCTACAACAACAAAGTTGTAGTTGCCCATCACATACTATTCTGGCAGAAGGCAGTGACAGATGACATCATCTGTCCCCTGGGTCATAAAACAGAAACAAGTTACTCTAGAGATTCATGCTCTAACCAAACTACAAATGGAAAATACTAACAATGTATAACCATTTCTGTCAGGCCATGCCAAATGATAATGCATGTCCTACACGTACAAGAAGCCAGTCCCCTGTACATGATAGGGCAAGCCTGACATCAAGTACCCCAAAGGAAAAGGAATATGCCAGGCCATGGGATCAAATGTGTGCAGGTGTCTGTCTGCAGGGGACTGCGCATTGCTCTGCTGAAGAGCTATCATGATGAGGGTAGATACCCGCCCAACACCCACTAACTCCCATGCAGAGGCTACATTGACTCTTAACAGTTAGGGGCCTGATGCATGTGCACAGTGGACTGAGCTGAGTGGAGCACCGTCAACCTGTGTCAAAACATTCAACCACAGGTCTGGGTGGGCACAAAAAGTCCCACAGTAGCAATGAGTACTATAGTACCATCATTGTCTGACTGCAACCCTGCTACACAGTTGTATGCCAATGTATGTGGCAGTCATAACAAACATGTTGTGGTTGATTGTCTGTATCTAGTTTGTGCCTTGCACACATATGTCTGATTTCTCAGCACACATGTACCACGTCAATGGTACAGGCCTGGTATTGTCTATTGGAGTCTGCACAAAAGTCAACTTTGCACTAATGAAAATTCATTTGTATCACATGATCATTGATAGTCTTAAATTACCTTCAGATGTGTTCCCACATACAGAAACATAGGTTGCACTGATATGACTACCCAGCCATTTAACAATGTCTAAATTATGTCCATGCAGGAACACAGATTTGTGAGGTTTCATATCCCATGAACACACCGCTGTGGCACTACACAGGTCATTCCACACATACATCTCATACCAACCTTCATTGACACATGTGAGCACACCATCTTCAAAAAACATAAAGAAGTACGGGGTTCTCTAATGGAAGACGTCAAGGGTGCAATTTGTGCCCATGGTTATTCGTGTTCCTATTTGGATAGGTGAGATCAGTGAGAGGTCAGTGTGTTGCTGTGAAGAGTAGAGGGGAAGTGGGGGAATTTCCTTTACGGACTAGGTGGTCTCACACACTATATAGTGTCATGCTTCATCATTTGACCACCTAGCCCCACCCAGTTAGGACAATGCCACCTGGGCGGACTCAACCTCGCTGTTAAAAGAACAGGAGGGAGTGTGTAAATAAACTCTTGGTCTGGAGCCAGCTAATCTAGTCAAAATAAAAACACCTAAACAGACACCTGTATGAAGTTACAATTTAATAATGGTGTCTGATTGGTGTGTTTAAAACAAGGGTTGGGACACCTCCGTGAGAACAAGGACTCACAGGGTTACCTATCTAGCAAACAGTAGCCAACATGTTTCTGCCCTCAGGAGTGAGCCAAGGAAGGTCTCGGGGCATTCATCAGGGGAGTGTCCCCTTATAGTCAAACATGCATCAAAGGGGGCGCTCGCCGTGCGCCTATGCCATCCTCTCCTTGGACCAAGCAGTCCAAGGAGAGGACGGAATAAGCGCACGGCGAGCGCCCCCTTACATGCATGTTTGACTATAAGGGGACACTCTCCTGATGAATGCCCCGAGACCAAGCGGTCCAAGGAGAGGACGGAATAGGAGCACGGCGAGCGCCCCCTTTGATGCATGTTTGACTATAAGGGGACACTCCCCCTCCTGGATACCAGAGGCCATTAGCCTCTAGGGATAGGGCCACCTCAAGGTATTCCCTTGGGTAAGTTAGGCCGTTTACTTTACACCTCACAAATCTTAAATAATTAAGAAGAGTTTCTTCTTTAACTCTTAATGTGAGTTTTAGGGATCCTAGGCCCTGATGAATGCCCCAAGACCTTTCTTGGCTCACTCCTGAGGGCAGAAACATGTTGACCCTGTGAGTCCTCGTTCTCACGGAGGTGTCCCAACCCTTGTTTTAACCATACCAATCAGACACCATTATTAAATTGTAACTTCATACAGGTGTCTGTTTAGGTGTTTTCATTTTTACTAGATTAGCTGGATCCCGACTTTTCCAGACCAAGATTTTATTGACGCACTCCCTCCTGTTCTTTTAACAGCGAGGTTCAGTCCACCTGGTGGCACTGTCCTACCTGGGTGGGGCTAGGTGGTCAAATGATGAAGCATGACACTATATAGGGTGTGAGACCACCTAGTCCGTAAAGGAAATTCCCCTGCTTCCCCTCTAGACTTCACCGCAACTCACTGACCTCTCACTGACCTCGCCTATCCAAATAGGAACACTAATAACCAAGGGCACAAATCGCACCCTTGATGTCTTCCATTAGAGAACCCCGTACTTCTTTGTGTTTTTTGGTTATATATATATAGGGAGATAAGTACGGTTGCGTTCCTCCTAACATCCCATCTTCTCCCTCATACTCTCTCCATGTGTTTTGATAGTACACCATCTTCTGTATCATAGATGCATGGGGAACCATATGTTACACGTGTAGAATAGCATCATGAACCCTGAACCATCCAACACACCACAGTGTGGACACACATGTACTCACATTGCCATGGGTTATGTGAAATTGACCCAGCCATAGACTACTGCATCCTCTGAGTACAATTTGTCAAGGGCATCACATGCATGACCAAGTACTGGACATAACCCATCATATCTATTGTGTTGTTGTCAAACGTAAATTTGGAAATCAGACATGACAATGTGGTAGACCCACAATTATGTGTTACATCACATATGTACACTCCTAGTTCACATGCACATTATGCAAACAGTATAAGTCATTGCACGCATCACACACACATAAAAACATATAGGGGGTCATTCCGACCCCGGCGGACGCCGCCCGCTGGGCGGAGACCGCCAAAAGACCGCACCGCGGTCAAATGACCGCGGTGGTCATTCTGACTTTCCCGCTGGGCCGGCGGGCGATCTCCAAAAGATCGCCCGCCGGCCCAGCGGGAAAGCCCCTGCAAAGAGGAAGCCGGCTCCGAATGGAGCCGGCGGATTTGCAGGGGTGCGACGGGTGCAGTGGCACCCGTCGCGATTTTCAGAAATCTTTGTGGGGCCATGTTAGGGGGCCCCTGCACTGCCCATGCCAGTGGCATGGGCAGTGCAGGGGCCCCCAGGGGCCCCATGACACCCGTTCCCGCCATCCTGTTCCTGGCAGTAAAAACCGCCAGGAACAGGATGGCGGGAAGGGGGTCGGAATCCCCATGGCGGTGCTGGAGGATTCCCTGGGCCTGGGGTAAACCGGCGGGAAACCGCCGGTTCCCCTTTTCTGACTGCGGCTTTACCGCCGTGGTTAGAATGGCCCAGGAAGCACCGCCAGCCTGTTGGCGGTGCTTCCGCGGTCGTTGGCCCTGGCGGTCGGTGACCGCCAGGGTCAGAATGACCCCCATAGTAGCAAATTCCAATGTTACCGCACACACAGGTAGCCATACCATACTGACTACATACATGCATAGCCCCTGTGACATGGTATGTGAATCTGGGTGCACTGTCAGCCTTTCCAACAAAATCCATGTTTTCCCATTATGCGTCAAAATTTTGATGCAAACAGCAATATTCCATACTACGCTATTCCAAAAAATGATGCCAGGCCCCTGCGCATCAATCACAAGTTCACAGGCCTTGTCAGCCTTCATGGGAAGGAATACCACGTATGATCGCCAGGCGTCAAATTTTTTAATGCAAACACCGATACTTCATACTTAGTTAATCAAAAAAATTATGCCTGGACCCTACACGTCAATCGCAAGTCGACAGGCCTTGTCAGCCTTAATAGGAAAAAATTGACCCATGACCGTCATGCATTTTTAAAAAACGACGCACAACAGAAAATGTGACGCACATGCCCAGGAAGTTATGAAACAGGACTTCCTTGCTGCATACGTTGGTACAGTGATTTCACAGTGATTTCACTTTTGCTTTACAGTCTTTTTGTCTGTGATAGTGGGAGGGTGTGTGGAGCTGTTGCTGGTCAAGGAGTGGTGGTTTTGGAGAGTTTTGTGCTGTGTCCTGTTGCTTTTCTGTGCTTTTTGTCTTTTTCTTAATCTTGTGTAGTGTTTTGTCCTGTTATTGTTATTGTATTGTGGTATTGTGGCAATGGCATTTAAAGGAGCTTAGCTATGCACCAGGTCCGGACTACTTGCACATTCCTCTTTGTGAACATTGTGTGTCACATACACCCTATGAAGTGTCAGATATCAGACACACATGTGCTGTATTTGTACCACAGGCCTGCCCTGTATTACCAAGAGTTTGGAGTAGGCCTGGCACATTACTCAGCAGCCTGCACCAACACATGCATACTTGGACCACCATGCAAGTGTGTCTGTGTTGAGGGGAGTGTCTATGTGCAGGTTGGTATCCCTTGCTGGACGTAAAAAGTCTACAATGGCTGCCCACATAGTAGTGGCACAACATCCTTAATGTTATTCTGTTATCGTGCATGAAGGGACAACTACATGCACATAAGCAAACAACCATGGCGTTTTAGCTCTACTGTGTGTACCTTCAAATGGCACACACATATAAGAAGCAAGAAACAAGGATGTATCAATGCATTCCTCAACACTAAGCTCACACCACCCCTGGGCAGTTGGTAGTTTTTTGTTGCTCATAATGAGTAAGATGTCTTCAACATCTGGGGCAGCGTAAAAAGCAATGGGTGTTACAATGGGACGGCCACTGCAATAACCATTGCATGCCTCTCTGATACAGAATACTGTGTCATGCCGCCATATATGTACATGGAAGTGTAACGCTACAAAAAGCTGCATAACAAATCCATGTACATATGGTGCTGTGAAATGCACCACAGGAGGGTCAGGGAAAGTGAGGCTTTGGTGGTGCCAGGGCCTCCATTATCTGGCCCTTTGTCTTACACACAGATTTTTTATGTTTGGTAGTTGTTCTGTCCTACCACTAAGTTGACTTGCTTCCACAGCTTAACAAGTTGAATGTGTAACAGATAGCAATGCACAGAAATGTTAAAAAAAACACTATGCTATGTTCCTGTCAAGTCTTGCAGGTGGGCCTCCACCCTACACTACTGGAGAAGTGTCCCTATTTAAAAACCCCGATGCAGCCAGTAAGTGTTACCTTGTGCGTCATGTCATTCCAGAGTTTTATGTGAGAGGGTGTGATGTGTACAATGCAATGATTAAATGTAATGTGTGACCAATGAGATTATGTCATCTGAGTTAGGATATAGACATCATGTGTGATGCTATGTTGAAGATGGAGAATGAGTTGATTTTCGCACAAGTGCCAACGTGTGCTGCTATGGAATTGTGGGTGTTATACGAAAAGGAAAGCATGCCCAGCTACACAGTGATGTCAGTCAAGATATGTGTCAGAGGTACTACTTTTCTGAATAGCATGCCTGTTGCCAACATATTTGTCACAGCACTTTTTACAGCACTATGTGCCACAGGTAGCTTTCAGTTACTCAGGAAATGGTACAGATGATGTACATGTGTTGAGGTCTCGAGGGGGTTTAAGTAGGAGACAGTTGCACCACTGGTGCCTCACTAATTTTGAGATTTTAGGTGAGGCAGCGGCTGTACAAGGCGCCTTTTTGTGCTTTCCAAAAGTCAGTTGAGTACTCAATGAGAATACAACTCTGTTCCAGATGGATGTGGGACATGTCTACGGACTGTAGCAAACTAGATGTGTGCAGACTTATCAACATGGTCTACCCATCATTATATTTGTGAGTGATCTTGGTCACATCACATGTGCACAGAATGTGAATGACTGTGCATGTGCACAGGTAGTTCAATAAGTATGAATACTTTAGTTGCAGAACTAAGGAGATACTGACTAGTGCTACCGGGTGGTTTTCCGTGTGAATGTTGTTCCTTCTACATATTCATCCTCTGATGTGTTTGGTGCCTCCTGTGCCATGGGTGGTGCTGTTATTGAGGTTGAGGGGGCTACACACACATCAGGGGATACAGATGTGGAGTCAAAGGTCCCGGCATCTGCCATTTGTGGGAACACATAAGCATCACTGCAGCAAGGAGGAACTGCTGATTTCTCAACACCGCAGCAACATCACGGTGGTAGGCAGCCATGTTTTCCCTGAGGGAGGCCACTTCCTGCTGTATGGACCCATGAGTCTTCTGTGTAGCCCCCAGCTTGTTGTCTATCATGCTGCTGCCACTTTGGGAGGGCAATTGTTGAAGTCTCTGCCTTATGACAGCAGCTTTGTCAGCCAGGGACTGCTGGAGTCCACTTAGCAGGGAGTGGGTGCCTCTGATGGCAGCTTAGTTGTCCTTATTTGGACTGAGGCACCTCTAGGCTGCCTGCCATGGTCTCCATCCCCACCTGCACCTGCTTGGCCAGCTCCCGATTGACTCCTACCACTTTCCTCTGAAAGGTGATATCTGGATCCTCGGAGTCCAGGGCTGTAGGAGGACTGGTGGGTGCTCTGTGTTGGTAGCTGGGTGGTTCATGTGGAGACCCGGCAACACTGTGTTTCCTCCCTGCGAATGGAGGTGGTGTCTAGAGGGAACCTAGAACATCCTGGAGAGGCTCTTTATTGATGGCTGGCAGCTGGTCATCCATGTCATCTGTAAAATCCAGGACAGGCAGGTCGACTGGAGGTAAGGCACCCTCCTCTGCAATGAGATAGTCAAATGTCAATCTTTAACTCTTGTGGCTGTTGAAATGGCTCATCATTTACTTGCTATTGGAGGCTCAGTGACATGTTACAGACCTCAGGTTGTAGCTGTAAATTATATGTGGCATTGTGCATCACACATGGAGCAACTTTTCAAGGTATTTTGTGCATGGATCCCACACCACCAACTTCCTTGCAGGCTCCTTGCCCCTGCCACTGCCACTATGGTGGACATTACCACAGTAGTGTAATGTGTGCTGTCACTCTTTTGGTGCTGTAATGCATTGGTACCATGAATGATGGCACCAGTTAAGCAAGGCACAGGTAGGTCCATTGCTTACAATGCTTTTGTTACTTTGTCGTCTGCCTTTAGCAGGTCCCAGACATGTGCTAATTGGATGGGACTGTGCAACCATTATGGATTGTCTGCCCCATCAGTTTGGCCCTCCCTACATTTGGGACATTTCCTTGCATACAGCATATCTGCCACAGGCAGATGTTGAATATAGATCAATGCATGCATTTTGAGACTTTGTTGATGTGGCACCAGGGGAATGTGCAGCTTGGATCCACATGGACAACTATTTGTGTGATGGTACAGTTGCATTACGGGCTAGTGACATTGTGCCGGTAGTGCAACTTTGATGCCACTTGTGCCAGTTCTTAGGCATTTGGATGTCCCATTATGCAGAACACCACCCATTCACACAATGCAGACACCTTGTTACATGGTGTGATTGAAGCTACTTGGACAGCAGCACAAATGATGGTCACAGACATTCCACATGTGTTGTATGAGTTCACTTTTGTGCCCATTCCCAAATGGTGCATGGAGTATGTGAGGGTTGTTTGTCCACCCTGTGCGGTTTGCGTTCCACAGGTTGCACACTTAGGCTCTGGATTTTTTCTCAAGTGGCACAGCTTGGTGCAGCAAAAATATTAATTGCACGGCGCTGCGCCACTTTGGAAATGCGTGGATGCGCCATGCTTACTGGAATACCGTACACCTCTGCATTTCCCCCAGCAGCTGCACAGATTTGTTCTCCATGCACCAACGTAGGCATCCCTGCACCATAGTGAAGGGGTGCCTTCATTGAGGAGATAGATTGTTTATATGCAGGAAGGTGTCCCTTCATACACATAAACAATTCTGGCAAGGTGGCATTTCTATGTTTGCTGCAGGATGCAGCACACATGAGAAGGGCAATGACACAAGGAGGAAGGAAAGCATTTTGCCTTGTTGTGGCATCCTAACACCACCCCTGGAGTGGTGTTGAGTTCAGTCACAGTCTCTGATGACCTTTTTGTGTTGGATCTGGGGCACAGCCACAGCCACAGCCACACTAATTGCACATCCCTTCCAGGCAATGTGCTGCATATTTACAAGGGGGTGTAAAGCCACAGTAAGTGGTTTAGGACCACGTTGTGTATATGTTGGAGTGGATTGCGCCACCAGAGCGTCTCTGCAAGTGTGGCTTGGGTGGCGATGGGGCATTTTGATTTTGGCCCTATGTGTCACAGTGCAACACTTTAGCATGCATTGAGCCTGTCCTATGTGCCTCCTCCTTCTTCCATTTGTGAGATTCCATATACTGCCCCCGGGCAACTTACCCTGCATTAGGGGTGGTTCTTGGTAGTCTGCGCTGTCCTGCAATTCCAGTGACCAGTTCCTCCGGGACGACCGCTGTCACCATCTCCTCCAGCTCATTCTGGGGTGCATGACTTCCACCTCCAGTCTGCAGTGCTGCCTTTCGGTTCCTGGCCAGTTTCTCCTTAGTTCTGTGCTTGCAATTGTGCCAGAGCTTCTTGCAATCGCTGACAGTTCTACTCAACTCCGCCATGCTGTTGACTTTATCTACTATTGGCTGCCATATGGCCTCTCTCCTACCTATTGGCAATTTGGAGGTGACAAAGAGCTGGTGTTGGTGCTCCGTCACCTCTCTGATGAAGATGTCACGCTACTCCTCGCTAAAACAACACTTCTGCTTCCTCTTCTCCTGGGACTTTTCTGGACCCTCCTGGCTGGTACTTGGCTGATTGGGATCTCCCTGGGGTCACTTCTGACCTGCATTCTCCATCTTGTCTTCCCAAATGCTTTTTCTTGCTTGCGTGTTTTTTTTTTCTTACACTAGTGCAGTAAAACATGGCACTAACCCATTTTATGTCAAAAAATGTGCCGCAAAATGGTCTAAAGACACTTTTGCAGCATTAGCGCCATTTAATCTTACGGCACATCATTTTTTTACGCTAACCATTCCTTAGCGCCATTGTGCTTCATTTTTTAAATATGGCGCACAGATGCCACTAGGGAATGGCTTTAGCAAGCTGTAAATGTTTTGACACACATCCGCGTTAGCACAGTTGTGCATCATTTTTGTTAAATCTGGGCCTAAATGTATTAATGCGTATTAAGGCTTTGTAGCATGACTAGGCCTGAAAAGATTCATTTTGCAGTAGTAATGAAAACTCACTTTTTTATTCTGTCATCTCTGACCTGAATCCTTTCTCTAGGCTGCTATTGTGAATGTCCTATTGTATTTTAGGCAAGAGACATGTTTTAGAAGCAACAATGTTACACTATTTGTCCTAACTGTCGAAAAGGACAGGAAATTTGTACTTCTCATGTGAAAAGTATTGGTTTAGTTTATTGTGTGCCGTGAGAAAGGATTTCAAGTAACAAATAATTAGAGAATTTAATATTTTGTTAGAAATGTGTGAAATGACATAGATGACAATGCACTTTTGCTGAGAAGATTCAGAAAAGTAACAGAAATAGTGGTGCCATCTGCAGTGATTGGATGCTGAATTTGACATCCGAAATGTGCCCACCTGAAGGACCAATGAATGGATTGTGCATATTTCTAATTAGTGAGGAACTTTGGAATTGACTCTTAGGCCCGTATTTATACTCCGTTTGCGCCGAATTAGCGTCGTTTTTTTCGACGCAAATTCGGCGCAAAACTAACGCCATATTTATACTTTGGCGTTAGACGCGTCTAGCGCCAAAGTATGGGCAAATAGCGTCATTTTTTTGCGTGAACGCCTTCCTTGCGTTAATGAGATGCAAGGAAGGCGTTCCCGTCTAAAAAAATGACGGCGACGCAAATGCGTCGTATTTATACTCCCGGGCAAAAATCACGCCCGGGAGTGGTCGGGTCAAAAAACCCTGCATTTGCGCCACTTTTTAACGCCTGGGTCAGGGTAGGCGTTAAGGGGCCTGTGGGCTCAAAATGAGCCCACAGGTGCCCTCCCATGCCCCCAGGGACCCCCCCTGCCACCCTTGCCCACCCCAGGAGGACACCCAAGGATGGAGGGACCCATCCCAGGGACATTCAGGTAAGTTCAGGTAAGTATAATTTTTTTTTGTTTTAATTTTTTTTGGTGGCATAGGGGGGCCTTATTTGTGCCCCCCTACATGCCACTATGCCCAATGACCATGCCCAGGGGACATAAGTCCCCTGGGCATGGCCATTGGGCAAGGGGGCATGACTCCTGTCTTTACTAAGACAGGAGTTATTTAAATGGCGTCTGGGCGTCGAAAAAAATGGCGCAAATCGGGTTGAGGCGATTTTTTTGCCTCAACCTGACTTGCCCCATTTTAAGACGCCCTAACGCCATTTTCCCCCTACGCCGGCGCTGCCTGGTCTACGTGGTTTTTTTCCACGCACACCAGGCAGCGCCGGTCTGCTAGCGCCGGCTAACGCCATTCCATAAATACGGCGCCCGCATGGCACTTCAGAATGGCGTTAGACGGCGCTAAATTTTTTTACGCTAAACTGCGTTAGCGCAGTTTAGCGTCAAAAAGTATAAATATGGGCCTTAGTATTCTTCAGTCCGTCTTGCCCCCATCTTCAATGCTGTTCAGAACTCTGTTGGGGTCTGTTTTAAGTTTGCTGTCAATCTGTCTTTCTAAATCCCCTGATAAGTTTCCTCATCTTAGTTTTAACTGTTGTACTCTGTGATGAGGTTCAGTACTAAAACGGCGAACTAATTCTGAACTGCTCATCTGTCTTATGTGCAGCCCGTGTTCTGCACTGTTCTGATGCTGCTGTCAACTGACATGGGAAGGTGATTGTCCTGCCTGCCAAACTACTAGTCTGCTGTTTCATGAGGAGAGGTATAACTAAATGTGGTTTCTTATTTCCCTTTCAGTTAAGCACTTACACAAGCATATTTTTTATAGTAGGTTTTCTAGTTAGAAGGTTTTTTCACATTATTTTTGCCTTTTTAAAATTTTTGCTTTTGTCCACATGTGTTAGCCAGTCCCCACACATGCCAGTCCAAATTTGTGTAAGTGTTAGAAATGGCCCAGCTCTGAAACCTAAAATCTGAAATTGAGTGTTAAACTGTATTTTGATGATTTACTGATGTCACCATCATCTGCTTTGAATTCTAACAGTATTGTTTATATTGTGTTGTTGCTAATATACATTATTTTTTGGAGTGTCTAACAGTATTGAAGTTTAGCAAGTTAAATCTTTTCAAATGTTTCGGTCAGCTTATGGCTTTCATGTATTGACATTGCTTTTGGGATTGTAATAAAGCTTTGAAACATCATTAGGTTTGGAGTTTGATTTAGTGTTTAAATTGTTTATAGTGTTTAGTATTGCTTAAGATATAGGGGGTCATTTTGACCCTGGCGTTATGTGACCGCCAGGGCTAAAATGACAGAAGCACCGCCAACAGGCTGGCGGTGCTTCCTGGCGCATTACGACCGCGGCGGAAGCGCCGCGGTCACACCGCCGGGGCCGGCGGTTTTCCGCCACATTGGCCCCGGCAGTAGTAGTCCGCCAGGGCAGCTCTGCTTGCAGCGCTGTCCAGGGGATTATGAGTCCCCGACTACCAGCCTTTTCCTGGCGGTTTGAACTGCCAGGAAAAGGCTGGCGGTATGGGGGGTCGCGGGCCCCTGCTATGCAGACAGTGAAAAGCGCGATGGTTGCAACTGCACCCGTCGCACGGCCGCAACACAGCCTGCTCCATTTGGAGCCAGCTCCTGTGTTGCGCCCCACATCCCCGCTGGGCCGGCGGGCAGAAACTTGGTTTCCGCCCGCCGGCCCAGCGGGGATGTCAAAATGGGCACCGCGTGAGTGCGGCCGCACGGCGGTTACAACTTGGCGGGCGGCAGTTGCCACCCGCCAATGTTGTAATGACCCCCATAATGTCATAGATTTGTGATTGAATGATTCTGACTAGTACACTCTTTGCTAAGTCCAAAGGTTCAGGCGACCTCTAAAGGTGAGATTGGTAATGGTGTCTCACCCGAGTGCTGGTGGTTGTTAAACCGGGACTGGGGAGAAGGAAATTCTTCCAGTGCCCCAGCGTTCCCATAGTTTTTGGTAGCAGAGTTATTTGCCCACATTGTGAGTTGTTCTTGGTGTAGTACAAGGGCTGATGAAGGGTTGATGAAATTCCAACATTGTCGTATAAGTGTACGGTATGCGTTTTGAGTAGAGTTTGCGCTTGTGGTACTTTGGCTAAATCGCGGTGAAGTGTGATGTATGAAGTGAAGTAGGGAGTTTTGTGTACTCCAAGTAAGAGAATGGGGGGTTGACATACTCCAAGTGAATGGTGTGCTTTGTGCTCATATATTCCCACATGGTTGTTGTAGTAATGGGTCCTGCGAGGCCTAAGACTCCAGAGTATTGTACTCGTGTATGGAGACACTTGGTTAATTTATTGTCTGTAGGTAAGATGTTGGTCGATTGAGAGCTGTTGGCAATACGAGTAGTATTTCTCTTGATTGTAAGTGTTGTTGGTTGATATTAAGTGAATCCTGCGTGCCCAAGGAGGATCTGTACCAATCGGAGTGAGGTTTGCAGGTCAAATCTTACTTGAATTTGTGAGAAAGCCATAGCCGGAAGAGTAGCTGTTTGTGTGAAAGGCCCCAGTCGAAATCTCCGTACAGCTTTCAAAGCGTTTGAGTTGTACCCGTAGTCAGCAAACAGGTTTTGTTTTTTTTGTTTGCAATATTTGCATTTAGGTTTTGCGTGAGAGGTGTATGGGACGGCTTTGAAGTGAGTCGCAGCTGCTGAGCTAAGTAAGTGTGACGTAATTTGGTCAGCACTGGGATAGGTGGGTTGGTGAGAAAAGCTGCGCTCAGAATGGTGGACAAGACTGCTATAGGTTGGGAACAGCTCATGAAAAGGATTGTGGGGTTGGAAATTACTTCCTGGTTTCGTAGAATTTGTGTCTGAAATTGAATTTGTATAAAAATGAAGTTTTTCAAGGCTTTGAGGAGTGCGCTGAGAGGAGATTACTTTATTCCAGTTAAGGAGGGTGAGCCTACTCCACCTGAGGGCACACCAACATTCAAGGTGATAGAGGAGAGGGAAGTTTCAGCATCTCTTTGGGTAAATCAATGGTGCAAAATAACTGAGAAGCAAGGTACCTTAGCCTTTCCCTGTTACATATCATTTAATTGAGAATTTTGGGGAGTTTGAGGAGGGTGATGTATGAATCAAAGCCCCTTCCTAGACCTGCACAATTTGAAGCACTTACTAGTTGGGATATTAGGTGTGAGACACAAAGAGGCTCAGAAAATTGAAAGAAGAATGAGGAAAGCAGAAAAGAGCAGGAGCTAGGTGGGGTGCAGAGCAGTGAATGTGGAGAGCAGATACATTGCATGCAGCGACGTTATTTCCCGCAATTACTCAGGAAGGTGATGGAAGTGTTAAGCCAAAAGCCAAAAAGAAATCTGAGGAAGATACAGAACAGAAATTGTGCGAAAATAAAAGGGTAGCAGATGTCGAGAGTGATTCAGATGATAAATGTATAACTCAGTTGTAACAGAATCGTCACCCACAGTATAATGCAGTTGAATCAGTAAATCAGAACATAGTCCTGAGTGTTGCCTTAGCCCCAGCTGCACAAAGCAAGGTTCAAATAGTTCCAAACATGCCTACTGCTAAAGTTGCACAAGTGGCAGCTGTTCATCCACCAGTTCCAAATATGAATTCAGGTCAGAATGTCCCAGTTCCAGCTATGTCACAGCCAATTCAGAATGCTGGAATTACTCAGTTTGAGTCTAAACCTATTGTACAGACACTTGCTCAATTTGTGAACCGGAGGCAGACAATGCCAATTTATTCCCCGGTAATGACACCACAGAATGTTGCCCCAAATCAGTCAAATCAAACTTTTGGTACAGTATTAACTGGCCAGATTAAAGGATTAATGTTCCCACAAAGGCAGTTGAATTTGTGAGGACCAAAAGCATTAAGAGATCCCATATATAGGTCATGTAGTCCTGTTGTACGCCCATGGTAATAACGAGAGTGGTACCCAGATTCCAAATCCAGCATCAGCAATAAATTCACACTTTGGAATTAATGCAGAAATGGAGAGACTGAGCACTACGGTGCCAGCCATGAACCTATGAATTATTTAGGTTTGAACCAGACACATAATGGAGTCAGTTCACTGATTGATGTGACATGTCCCCTGTGCTCCATGGGATCATCCGTATTATCTCAGGAGCAGGTTATGAGACCTCCATGTAATGTACCACAATTTGTGCCTCGAAACAATGGTATCAACAGCCCGACAATTGACTGAATGGTTAGATAATTTGAGTTTAGCATCAGTCTCAGGAAACATGCTTGAGGGAGAAAAGATATTGAACATGGCAAGATTGAAATTGGAATTAAATGAAATAATTTAGGGAACCCTTGAATTGAACAGATTAGATTCTTACACTGAAAATTAGTTGCGCTTCATGTTGCCCATAGAGCAGGACATGTTTATGAGAAATGAACTAATTTGGCAGAGAAATATGATATTGAGATGAATAAATTCAAACAGTTGAAGAACTGTTACGTATTAGAACTTGATGTGAGAGACATTGCAAACATGAGATCACCAGGAATGAAAATTCACATTAAGGAGTTGATTCAGAGCATTCAAACATGGGGAGCCTTAGATAAATGGGAAGGCAATGGGCGAAGAAAATATATCAGAAGAAAAAAGTGACTGCATCTTCAAATGATGTACAGCTGGCTTATGGAGCTGTAAAAATGATGGCAATGAAAGAGATTCTAGGAGGGATTTTGTTCATGATCCTTGGAGCAGAAGTGACATACTGTCATTTACAAATGATTACCCAAAGATGAGGGAGAAACCAGTGGAATGGTACCAGCAAACAGAGAGATTTGTCAAGCTTGCAAAGTGCTTGTGGGAAGATCTGAACACATTGTTTAAGATTATGATTCCAGCAGATTTGTGGGTTGAGTGTAAGAGGAGCATTGATTGGCCAAAGCGAGAGCCATCGAGAGATCCAGTAACAGGTGCGCCATCTGAAGCGGTGTTGAAAGCTTATTACAAGGTGATCGAGTTTCTCACAACTAGAGTTTCCCCTAAAGATATTGACTGACAGGACGTCTCAGGAAAAAAAAAGAGTCTGTTTGTGCTTATTATGAGAGACTGCTAAAAGCATTCACACAATACAATGGCACAGAGATTATTGAGTCCAGAGACATGATTCATTTTGTGTTTAGGTTTGTTCAAGGATAGAAGCCTGAATTTATCAATATGATTAAGACTCATTTGATTTGCTGGCAAGGAAAGCCGATTGATGAAGTGTTTTACAATATGCAAAATACTGTAGTGATCACATTGATTTGAAGCAGAAAAGGTAGAAGGAAAAGGCAATGGTGATGCAGATTATGTCTGCACAAGCAGCAGGTATGCAGAGTCCGCAGGGAATGGTGAACATAGGAGGAATGCAAGAAACACAACAGCAAGGCAATAGGGTGCCTCAGTTTAGAGGCAGAGGTCATAGAATTCGAGTAGATCCAAATCCAAATGTGCTGATTTTTGGAACATGAAGAAAATGCTTCCTTGTCATGTGTGCGGCAACCTCGAACATTGGGAACAGAAGTGTCCCTTTGATAATGTAAATAATTTGGTGCAATGTGGTGGTGTTGCGCAGATGGTTGACAACAGTCAATTTCAAAATCAGAGAGTTCAAAGACCCGGAACTCAAACCATGAATGTTCCTTCTGGAGCAGTCCAAATGCAAGTTCCCCAGCAACAAGTACAGTTTCCCCAACAGCACATTCATGTCCCATAGCAAATGCAGATACCACAAGCTCTGATGGCACAACAGTTAATGTTTCCTCAGCAGAACATGAACCAAAGAGCAAATGCAAATGTAAATCAGTTATCACACAATACCCGTTGATTGATTTCAGTGATGATGAGATGAGTGAAGAATGCATGAGTGAGTGTTCAGAAGAGGAAGAATGTGTGTTGACTGCCTCATTGGAGGTAGATCCACGATTGATTTCAGTGATGATGAGATGAGTGAAGAATGCATGAGTGAGAGTTCATTGGAGGTAGATCAGTGTGGTCCTCATGTGAATGCGAGTGTTATGGGTCATGATGTTTCATTCCTGGTTGACACTGGAGCAACTCGTTCCACTGTCAGAGCTGCAGAAGTCCCTAATGTGCCCCTTTCAGGAAGGACAGTTCAGGTTGTAGAAGTAGCAAATCAGTATTTGGTAAACCCCATTACAGAGCCCTTTTCAGTTAAGATAGAAACCTTTGAAGGTCTGCCCCGATTAGTAGTTTGCGATTCAAGTCATGTGAATCTGTTAGGAAGAGACTTGCTATGCAAGTTAAAATGTTCCATCACTTGTACACATGAAGGGATAGCATTCCAAACCAATAGCGATGACGACCCTTCCAGCCAAACTGATGAGATGTATCCTCTTATTACATTGTTTCCTGCCATGACTGTTAAATACTTGCCTGATGAATCACAAGAGACAGTAACGCTGAAAGTTTTGGGATCTCTCTGGAAAAGAAATTCGACTTATTTGAGGTGTTGATCCAGTCAAAGTGACTGTAAAGCCAAATTCAGTTTTCCCCAGAACACCACAGTATCACTTGACTCCAGAAGTGATTGAAGATATTACCCCAGTAAATGCAGACTTTGTTGAGGAGGATGTCTTAAAGGACGTGATGGGCAGCCCATGTAATTCACTAATTATGGGTCTGCGAAAGCCAAGTGGGAAATATCACATAGTTCAGGATTTGAGAAAGGTGAACAAAACTGTAGTATCCTGTTGTCCCGTAGTGCCAAATTCAGCAGTGATTTTATTTCAGATTCTAAATGAAGCAGAATGGCTTTCAGTTATTGATTTGTCACAGGTGTTTTTCTCAGTGCCATTGCACGAGGATAGTCAGTTGCCCTTTTTATTTCAATCTGGCAACTGTGTGTGTTCATGGTGTCATACTCCACAAGGGTTTTCGGAATCTCTGTCGATTTCTAATCATATCCTGAAGATTAATTTAGAGTCTTTAAATATGCAATTTCAGTCTGCTTTAGCGCAGTACATTGATGACCTAATGGTTGTGTCTAATATACCTGAAAGTTGCAGACAAGATACCGTAGCGTTATTGAATCATTTGGGTGAAAACGGACACAAGAGTTCCCCGGCTAAGTTACAGTATTGTCAAAAGACATAAAGTATTTGGGTCACCTATTTTAGAAAGGTGCGAGGAAAGTGTGCTGAGTAAGAGTTGCAGCAATCATCGAAATGAAACCCCCAGTCACACAGTAAGATGTCAGAATGTTTTTAGGCATGGTGGGATATTATCGCCAATGGATCGCACATTTTTCAGTAATTTCCAAACCGCCGCAGAAGTTGGCACAAAAAGAAGTCATAGACCCAGTCCCCTTCAATGAGGAATGCATACAAGCTTTCAGTGAGTTGAGAGAGAGTTTGTGCAGAGCTCCATCTTTGGGAATGCCAGATTATACAAAAGGTTTTGTACTATTTTGTCATGAACCAATGGTTGTGGTCTTTCAGTTTTGACGCAGTCGCATGGAGGAACAAACATGCCAGTGGCATATTTTTCGGCCACATTAGATGCTGTCGCTGCTGCTTTGCCTGGCTGTTTAAATATTGTGGCCAGTGCTGGTGTAAGCAACAGTCAATGCAAAGGTACTGTGATTGGACACCCTTTAACTGTTTATGTCCCACACTCAATTGAAGTTTTCATGACCCGGTCCACAACCCAATATTTGACAAATGCCCATTTTACCAGTTATGAGTTATTGATCCTTGGATCTGTAATAGTCAAGAGGTGTGCAGTTTTAAATCCCGCCACATTAATGGCTGTCAATGTTGATGAATCAAATGATGTTAGTGACTGCCTTGATGTCACTGAACTGTGCACTAGACCCAGATTTGATATTCAGGATACTCCTTTAGAGGAGAATTACCAAGTTGTTTTTGTTGATGGGTCCTGTTTAAAAGACAGTGAAGGTACTCTGAGAGCAGGTTACGGAGTTTGCACCCTCTCAGGAGTTGTTGAAGTCTCTCAGCTTCAAGGAGTAATTTCTGCCCAAGTAGCCAGATTGGTTGCTCTTACAACAGCATGCTGCATTTCTGAGCAGCTCAAAGTGACAATATTCTCAGATAGTCAATACGGATTTGGTGTTGTCCATGATTTCGGGCAGTTATGGCACCACAGAGGTTTCATGACCTTGCCTGGATCACCCATTCAAAATGGTGAAAGAATTCATAGTTTGCTGAATGCATTACAGTTACCTGAGAAGATTTCTGTTGTTACATGTGTAGCCCATCAGAAGTCTAATGACTCTTTGACGTTGGGCAATACCTATGCTGACCAACTTGCCAGATATTGTGCACTTTATTGCATCACCTTTCATGAAGAGTGGCATAATGAAAGTGACACCAGTGAAACAAATCAAAATTTCTTGATGTCAGTGATTGATACCTGGGATGAGATTAAGAGGTTGCAGGAAGAAGCAACAGAGGAAGAACAGAGAGGTTGGATAAAAGCAGGTTGTGTTCAAAGAGAGGGAGATGATGTCTGGATTTCAACTGAAGGGAAAGTTGTGTTGCCATTTTTTACTGAACTCGATGGCTAGGTATTATCATGGTCAGGTTCATCCCTCCAGAGATGCAAGGATTCGCACATTCAAACAGACATGGTACAACCCCAGATTTAGATTGGTTGCTGGAGCGGTCAGTCACAGATGTGTTACATGCCAACAAATGAATGTAGGGAAATGAACAGTTGTTAACTTTAGCCACATAGGCAGATCAGAAGGACCATTTAAGAGAATGCAACTTGATTTAAATGAAACTCCTGCCTGTAATGGATTGAAGTATGTATTGGTCATTGTGGGTGTATTCTCCCATTTGGTTGAGACTTATCCAACATGTAGGAATGATAGTCTCACTGTATCTAAGCTGCGACCCAGGGAACTAATACCAAGGTATGGATTCCTGACTTCTCTCGAATCAGATCAAGGAACTCATTTTAATAATGAGATCACAATGTTGTGTGCAGCACTGAACATTGAGCAAAAATTGCACTGCAGTTACAGACCACAGGCATCTTGATTGGTGGAGCAAATTAATGTAACACTCAAAGCTTGATGTGCAAAGGTTTGTGCTTCTACAGCATTGAAATGGCCTGATGTATTGCCAGTTGTCCTGATGAGCATGCGTAGCACCCCTGACAGGAAGACAGGACTGTCTCCCCACAAGATTCTGATGGGTCATGCAATGAGACGACCAGCAGTAATTATAAATGCACTTGTGAACATAACTGAAAACTTAGTGCTGGTTTATTGCAAAGGTCTAGCTGCTGTGGTTCACTTTTTGTCTCATCAGGTTGAAGCAGCAACAGTTCAAATGGCCCAAGAACAGTGTCACAGCTTGAAAGCTGGAGATTGGGTCATGGTATAGAAACATGTGCGGAAGACTTGCTTAGAGCCAAGGTGTAAAGGACCATTTCAAGTTATCTTGGTGATGACAACAGCTGTGAAGTGTGCTGGTCTTCTGAACTGGGTACATGCAAGCCTCACACGCAAAGTTCTGTGTCCTCTTGAAAACACATTGGCTGATCCCGCAACAGCGAATGCTGATTAAGAAGGGGTTCGACTTGACAAAGCTTTGAGGAGGGAGCAACTGGATGAAGCAGAATACATTCAAAGTGGTGAAGGTACAAGCAGGCTGCATACAGGCAGAGGTGCAGGAGAGAAAAGTCAAAGTCAACTGATTCCTGCCGGTACAGCAAACATGGCAAAAGCAGTTGTACCAGGAAAGAGAACTGTGAAAGGAGATAAATGGCCTGCAGCTGCACATGAACAGGTTGCTGATAAACTGCCATCAATAACAGAAGCAGTCCAAGAGTCAAATCAGAGTGAAGATGAAGATGGTGCTGTAAGGAGAATGAAAAGGAAAACAGTGGCAAGTCACACATATTCTTCACCTGAATGGATCTATCTTGTCACAAATAAATGGGAGAGCGAGTTTATGGCCTTTTGTTTTGACCGTGAGAATTCAGTTGAACATTCTGAAACTTGAAATCGCATTTGAACTGAGCTTTGAGTTAACCTTGTCAATTGATCAACAAAGACAATACACCCTGGAGGTAATAGTAAGGGATCATCAGACTGTGTTCTATTGAAAATGAAAATTTAACTATTTTTAGAGCTTTTAGTTGAATCTTGAAGAATTGTCTTTAAGATTAAGAACTGCTGTAAATGGTGCAAAGACTTTGAAAGTAACTTTATTTTTGATTTTGATAGTTTTTGTTTTATATTTTTCTTTTCTCCTCTGATTCTACAGAAGCCATGAATCCTGGACAGGGCATACACAGTAGCTGTAAATATGTGTGCATTGGTTGAAAAATAGTATGTATGATTGCGTGCCTGCAGGGATGAATGTTTAAATTAAAGGAGAGGCGCAAAGCACAGCAACTTCAGTGTTAATAATGACAACATCTGAGTAGGATATGTTTTATAAGGATGAGGGATTGCTTCATTTAGATGACATTTAGATGACACAAATATTTTCCAATGTATATTATAGTTGATGCAGGAGTATGTGGACACAATGAATGTGCATGATTGTTACGTGTGTACACAAATTCCTTCATCAGTACAACAAGGAATCACATATCACAGCTTACCACTAACCTATGGGATTAGTTGCAGTCTATTATTAACATGGTTGTACAATCAAGGGTACAGTTAGTATTTTTATTCCATGATTTTGTTTTTTTCTTTTGTTCCCATTAATCAACATTTGAGCAGCATTGCAGAGTCTAGGAACATAGATATAGTGGGAGGATTCTTTGAGCCTAAACTGACTTTTGGCGCAGCATATGCGCACCGGAATAACTTAAAGTGTATTCTTACACAGGTAGAAAAAAAGTTCAATAATCGCTTAGATGATAGAAGAAAAGTAATGAAAGAAAGGATAGATAAGGTTATAGTTAGCAATAAGAAAACTGTTCTTAACACACCTGATGCACAAGGACTCTTAGCTTTACATTGGCAACATGTAGGAAAGTTTTGTATATATAGGTCGCAATCAAAGGCTGACAATAAGTTTGTAGGAACGAGTGAATGCAGACGTGTTCCTTTTCAAGAGTGTCAGGAATTTTATGCTAAATGGACAAGACCCCGCTGTACCTGTTGTCTATTACATCTTTGGTAAGAACACCTATTACAAATTGCCGAAAGGCTGGTATGGTACATGTTATTTGGGAGAGGATTTCCCACAAATGTACCAAGTGAACGACATTAACAATCCTGCAGGGATTGAGAGCCCTAAAGTTAGATTTGCAATTCAGAATTTACACTTGATATTTTTGGAGTGTTTATTCCATCAGTGGGTGTGATCTTGAATGACATAAAGATAAGGAAGTTATCAATGATTGTAGACAAGATGTCAACTGACTTTCCAGGTGCGATGCTTCTAATGGACACAGAAATGATTGCGGCAAGATCTATGGTTCTTCAGAATCGTCTTACACTAGACAGCCTTTTAGCAAAAGAGGGCAGAGTTTGCTATATTTTGAAATCACATCACTGCTGAACTTACATACCCAATAATAGCAAAGAGGTAAGGAGATATTTTGACGAGTCTGAAAAAGGACTTAAATGACCTAAAAGAGTCAAATGTTTGGGAGACAATAGGTGAGGGATTCTCAAAGGTAGGATCTTGGGGCTACATGGACGTACGTTTTGCGATTTTCAAATTGGTCGCAGCGCTATTTGCGACCGTGAAAAAAGCAAAATGGTATGTTCCAATGCCATTTCGGATTCCCAAATAGCGATGTGACCAATTACCGAACCGCAAAAATTTGCGACTCGCAAATAAGAAATCGCAATTTGCGAGTCGCACACCGCTTGTACAAGGCAGTCACAAATTGTGAATAGTCGCAAAAAGCCTGTTTTGCACACCCAGATTAGCACTGATTCCAAACAGGTGGTAACCTGAACCAAAGTATAAAAGCAGATCCAGAAGGCATCTGGGTTGCTCAAAATGACTGCACTCTACGTGATTGCATGGAGGAGGCGAGTCCAGGCTGGCCAGCAGAGGAGGAGGAGGAGGCGGAGACAGGAGAGGATATACAGAACCAGGCAGACCATATTTCAACAAACTGAGGAGGAAATATATGACAAATACAGACTGAGCAGAGCAGGTATCTTAGAGAATACTGAACTGCTGAAACCCCAGCTAGAACGCCAGACCTTACAAAGGTGCTCCATCCCCACACATGTGCAAGTGCTCAGCTCACTGCACCTCTAGGCCTCGGGTAGCTACCAGGGGGGTGATTGCAGTTGCTGGTGGGGTGTCACGATTTTTTCGATGGTTCTTAGATGCCATACTCACACACATGTCCAGATACATATACCTACCCATGAATGAGGAGGAAATACACAACACCAAATTGGACTTCTACAGAAACTTTCCCCATGTAACAGGGTGTGTGGACAGGACACATGTACCCATTTGCCCACCTTCAAATCTGGAATATGTGTTCCGCAATAGGAAACATACTCACTCACTCAACATCCAGGTGGTATGTGATGCTCAAAATGTAATAACTGATATAGTGGCAAAATTTCCAGGGAGCATACATGATGCATACATATTCAGACACAGTGGGATACACCAATGCCTAGAACGTGGGGAGTTTGGTGAAGGATATTTTTTAGGTACTGTATAGTACACACCGATGTCATAAATACCTGTCACTGCATAACCATGTGAAGCCATGCTCATATCTGCTGTTTTGTTCCACAGGTGACAGTGCATATGCTCTGAGGCCACGGATACTCACCCCATACCTAACACCTACCAATCAGAATGAGAGGCGCTGCAACACTGGGCATCAGCGAACCAGAACCATCATTGAGAGGACCTTTGGCATGTTAAAGCCACATTTTCAATGCCTGCACAAAAGTGGGGGTGCACTCCAGTATGCCCCAGAGTCTGCATGCAAGATTGTGGCAACATGTGCCATCCTACACAATATAGAAACTAGACGTGGGCTACATCTCACCCTAGATGACACAGATTCAGAGGATGAGGAGCAATGGCCACCACAACGACAGCCTGGAGATGGTAGCATCCCAATGGAGGGCAGACGGAGACGGGACCACATTGCAACTTACCACTTTGGCAGGTATGTGGCAACCATTACAGCACTCACAAATGTAAGACACACATTTAGGAGTGTATTATTGAAATGTTGACGTTTAGCTAGCAGTAAAGAAGTAAAATGTAACAAAGTCTGACAATTCAATATCATGTGCCTCAGGCTGAAGCCAGGTAGACAACATCACACCCTCCTACGGCTACGCCCACCATGGTCCATGCCTGGTTGGTCCCCTGATGTCTGGCGGGCACTGCTACTACGCAGGATGTCCTCACTGTCCTGAGGGGTGTCAACAATACCTCTTGCTGCCTGGGAGGTATATATGAGGTCAACTGCAGCACTGATGCGCCCTAGTCCCCTTGCTACATCTCCGGCAAAACGGCCTAGTTCCACCTTTAGCGTGACAGTGCGCCTTGACAGGCAGGTAGTTCTGGTGGCTAGGCGGTCAATGGACTGACTGAGCCGGTCCAAACGTGCAGCAGTGTTGTGCTCTCTGCGCCTTGCATGGGCCCGATCCACAACAATTTCTCTACACAGGTCATTAATGGCGGTGGTGAGGTTTACCATGTTGGTGTTCATGTTGGAAAATGTTGATTCAACATTGGCAAATCCCTTTGTGAGGGTCTGTTGCAGTCTGTGCAGGTTCCGGTTCATCATTCGCATTTGTTTATTTTGCAGGAGGTGACTGCTCAGTAGGGATGCCACTAGTCCAAGGAATTGTTCAGTTGTGACATCCTCCTCACCTGCATCCTGTGTTCAGTGACGCTGTCTCCGCCCGGACCCAGCTGTTCGCAGTGGCCGACTCACACCCATCTGTGGCCCGGGTGTCAGGTTTCCTGCCTCAGTGTCCACATCTGTCTATTCGGTGGTCTCACGTGCATGGTGGACAATCGGTGTGGTACGGCACTCCCCTGCAGATATGCTGACTGCCTTGTCTGCTGTCATGGTGGCATTGTCCTCTCCCTGCACACTAGGGTCATCGTTGGGTACTTGAGGGAGACCTGTGGGACACAGAGGATACACTGTCAGTGCCTCTCTGATGTGTGGCGTATCAACATAAATATTCCTAAACTGTTGGACTACTGTACTACATTGCCCATAATGCACTGTCCGTGAGGTTGCAATATAGGCATGGAACAAATTTGGATGATGCATGCTTTTGTGGACTGTGGTTGTGTGCATGGTGCCTTGAAGGGTGTAAATAAGTGAGATTTGCTACTTACTTTTGGAGGTCCCAGGTGTTAAACTGTCCAGGTCCTCAATTCCTACGACAGCCTCTGGCTCCAGAGTGGTCTCCACCATGCTCTCTGCAGCTGTAGGAGGTGGTACTGTGGATGGTCCTCCACCTGTTCCGTGTGCCTTCCTCATCCGCTATGCCACCCTTTTTTTGGTTCTGGACCTGAGGTCGTACCACCTTTTGCAAACCTCCTCGATGGTGCGATGGCTGACTCCTATCGCATTGATCTTGCTCTGTATGTCCAGCCAAATCTTCTTTTTTTGTGTGTCTGGGACACTCATTGCTGCCTTGCCGAACAGGACCTCATGGTGAAGGCCGCACTCCTCAGTCAGGACTTCCAACTCCTTACCGGAGAATTTGAGCTTTCTCTTCCTCCCTCCAGTGGTTGCCTCCTTAGTTTGAGTTGCCATGGCTGCAGGTGCTTCTTTCAGCTGGGTGTGCCTCTGTAGTCTGTGCTGGCTAGACTCCTCCCAGTTCCATGGGGGGTACTTCCTGGTTCTGATGTCATCAAACAGCACCAGGAAGTGTGTTTTCTCTTTTCTGTTGCACCCGTTCGCTAATTGCAACACAGTTGCAATTTGTGACTCTGTGACACACCTATGTGCAATTTAGGAAATCGCAATTTGCGATTTTGCAAATTGCAATGCAACTCGGCACTGAATCGTAAATTGGAATTGCAATTTGTTCTTACATCCCTTTTTGCGAGTCGGAAATAGCGATTCACATTAAGTCGCAATTTTTAAGCTTAGTACATGTAGCCCTTGGTGTGGCAGCTTGGGAAATGGTTCTGTATAGATGATCCTGAAACCTTTACTGATTGTGACAGTGTGCATAATTTGTGCAGTTGGATTTTATGAAGCTTACAATTTCTGGAGAAAACAAAGAGCTAAGAATAAACAGAGGTGGGAAGACATGGAAATGGAGAATATGAGAGACAAGTATTATCAGAAGATGAAGAGAATTGACAATTATCGCAAACCTAGATCTATGCATTATCAAACTAAAAGGTTTTGACTTGTCTCATTGTAAATGAGAATAGTTATTTTGTGACGGCATAGATTGCTGTCAGAGGAGGGGCTGAGAAAGACAAATTTCACTAATAAATTAGTGGCATAGAAGTTAGCATATGGTGATTAATTAACCTACTTTAAAGGCCTAACAGAGAAAATAACATGAGTTGTAAAATGTGCACGTTTGAATTATGGTGAGCCATGTGGCCACCATTCGTACTGTGCACCACATTTTAACATGAGAGTTTTGCATTCATATTAAATGAAGTAATATTGTGATTTAGGGCCTGATTACAACTTTGGAGGAGGTGTTAATCTGTCCCAAATGTGACGGATATACCACCAGCCGTATTACGAGTTCCATAGGATATAATGGACTCGTAATACGGCTGGTGGTATATCCGTCACTTTACCGTCACTTTTGGGACGGATTAACACCTCCTCCAAAGTTGTAATCAGGCCCTATATATTGAAAGTGTTATTGAAAGCCTTAAATGAATATGAATTGATCGTACTTATGTTGAATTAAATGTTTTTATTAATACGAGTTACATGTGTGCAAAAAAATAAATGCACGTTTAAATTAGTTTTAACATGTAATAAATAACGTTTGCCATTAGATAATTTGCTTTGCATATATGATTTGTAAGGTGCGCAATAGGTTTATTAATGTGTACTAAGGCTTCTTAGCTTGATTAGCCCTGAAAAGATTCATGTTGCAGTAGAAATGGAAAATCACTTGTTTATTCTGTCCCCACTGACCTGAATTCTTTCCCTAGGCTGCTAATGTGAACGTTGAATGTCCTATTGTATTGTAGACAAGAGACATGTTTTAGAAGCAACAATGTTACACTATTTGTTCTAACTGTCGAACAGGACAGGAAATTTGTAGTTCTCATGTGAAAAGTATTGGTTTAGTTTATTGCGTGCTGAGAGAAAGGATCTCAGGTAACAAATAACTAGATAATGTAACATTTTGATAGAAACATGTGAAATTATATAGAGGACAATGCATTTTTGCAGAGAAGATTCAGAAAAGTAACACAATTGGTGGTGCCATCTGCAGTGATTGTATGCTGAATCTGACGTCCGAAATGCACCCACGTGAAGCACAAATGAATGGATTGTGCATATTTCTAATTAGTGAGGAACTTTGGAATTGACTCTCAGTCTTCTTCAGTCTGTCTTTTCCCCGTCTTTGATGCTGTTCAGAACTCTGTCGTAATCTGTTTTGAGTTTGCCGTCACACTCTGTCCTTCTGAGTCCCCTGATGACTTTCCTCTTCATAGTCTTAACTGCCCTATTCTGTTATGTGGTTCAGTACTAATAAGGCCAACTCATTCTGTACTGCTGATCTGTCTTATATGTAGCCCATGTTCTGCACTGTTCTGATGCTGTTGTTAACTGACGCCGGAAGGAGGTGATTGTCCTGCCTGACAAACTACTACTGTCTGCTGTTCCATGAAGCAAGGTAAAACTAAGGCCCATATTTAAACTTTTTTAGCACTGCATTTGCGTCATTTTTTTACGCAAAAGCGGCGCAAACCTCCAAAATACAATTGTATTTTGGAAGTTTGCGCCGTTTTTGCGTAAAAAGAGGCGCAAATGCGGCGCAAAAAAAGTATAAATACCGGCCTAAATGTGGTTTCTTTTTTCCCTTTCAGTTAGGTACTTACACCAGCATATATTTAAAGTAAGTTGTTCTAGTTATACGTTTTTTTTTCAAATAATTTTGGCTTTCTTTTATTTTTGCTTTTGTCCGCATGTGTTAGCTCGTTCCCACACATGCCAGTGTTAGTGTTAGAAATGGCCCAACTCTGAAACCTGAAATCTGAAAATGAGTGCTAAACTGTATTTTGATAATTAACTTATGTCACGATCATCTGCTTTGGATTCTTACAATAATATTTAAGTTGTGTTGTTGCTAATATGCAATATTTTTGGGGAGTGTCTAACAGTATTGATGTTTAGCAAGTTAAATCTTTTCAGATGTTTCGGTCAGCCTATGGTTTTCATGTATGTTTATAACTTAGTTTTGCGCATCATGTACGTACATTGATTTTGGGATTGTAATAAAGCTTTGAAACTTCATTCGGTTTGGAGTTTGATTTAGTGTTCAAATTGTTTATGGTGTTTAGTATTGCTTATGATATAATGTCACTGATTTGTGATTGAATGAGTCTGACTTTTGCACTCTTCGCAAAGTCCAAAGGTTCAGTCGACCTCTAAAGGTGAGATTGGTAATGGTGTCTGACACGAGCATTGGTAGTTGTTGAACCCGGAACTGGGCCGAAGGAAATTCTTCCAGGCCTAAGGGCTCCCACAATTCCTTTGCAGTACACTGCATGAGTTCCTCTCTCTCTAATAGTGGCTGACCAATCAGGCTTTGTCCCTGCTCATTATATGTCCCTCAAACTGCACAGAATACACTCAGTTTTAAACTACAAAATCAGATACTTTCTGTAAATGATCGATAAAGGATGCTAAAAAGGCCAACAACTCGATTGACTCAGATTTCAAGTTCTAAATAATATAATTGTTCTACTTTATTCCTCCTATACTTTACTGCTCCTCACACCTACACTCCTTGTGAAGGTTATGGAGTCTTTTTCCCACTTAAATTCACTTACACACCACTCTTAATGGTGCTGTGATGGCCTCCACCACAACATCACTTCTCTTTATTCCAACAACTTGTTCTTGTAGTTAACAGACAGCTTCTAAAATAATGGTTGTGAACTCTACTCAACTTTCAGGCTACAACAGAAATAGGATCAGATCTGAATTCATTCCACTAACCTCCAGACGAGATGGCCTGTTCTGATTAGGATTGTAGAATGTGATCCTTTTTACTCTCATGGGCCACGCAGATCTAATCAATATGACTATCTTCCCCCAGTTTCTTTATACATCCCAAAATGCTTGGAGTCCAAGTCCTGGCAATGGTTCACACAACTAAAGAATAAGCTTATTTATCCAATATGACCTCAAAAGTTTAAAAGAATCACATTTGAAACCCATAATCTTCCTTCGAGGGAAGGCCTAATACTGTCAAACATAAAAATATGTTACTTTCTGGCTAAACTTTAACTGATGTTCTCCAGATTTAGAGCAAAGCTCATACAAGTCACAAGAAGATTTACAAACAAGTTCACATGCTCACATCATGTGATTACTGTTCTGTCTGAACCAGTCACTAACCATCACACAAGGGCACTCAATTCAAACTCTTTTTATCAATTGACATAGGTCACTGAAAAACTTCAATCTTTGCATGTGTTCTTACCCACCGTATACCAATCTAGAATAAGCAAACGTTTCCAACTTTCACTGTTATAGTCACAGAGAGGAGAAGGAGGGTTGGATGCCTTTTGTTCCAGGTGTTATGCTCTTGCTCATTCATTAAATCCTTTTGTATTCTTCAGCTGGACTTGAACACCCCACCAACACAATTTCTACTTTAATTGACACAGAAGTGACAGAAACATCGTACTGCAATCAATAAAAGACTTATAAAGTTGACAAATTGAGCAATTTAGCAGTGTATTCAGGCAGCTATGTGCTAAAGCCTTGGAGAAGTGTTAACAGAGTACAAGAGTTGACCCCGGCAGGTGGCATATTGGGATCTAATCAGCTTGTCTGAGCCACAGCAGTAGACAGGGCTAGATTATGGAAATAGCTAACTATACATTTGCCTTAATTTGTTAGCATAGAGCAACCTTCTTAATCGAGAAACATATTTTCTAGACTTACATGCTCTGGAACAGTGCTGCACAGAGTTGATTCTTGTCCATGAGGGAATATTATCTTCAGATGTCTGGTAGCATTTGAGAATGGCTGAATGGACAGTAAGTTATGGTTTACATACTTAGGCCCAGAATGATACTTTTTGCCGCAAAACTGGGCAAACGCAGTTTTGCAGCAAAATAGTATAGCACAGGGTTGCGCCATTCCACAGCGCCAGCCGGGTGCCATATGAAAGAAATGGCGCAGGCCGACACTAAACTTGGGCTAGCTTCTTAAAAAAAGTGTATAGGCAATTACAATAATCAAGATGGGAAATTGTCTTTCGACTGGAAAGCATACATTTATGATGAACAAATACAGATCCAACAAGACCATGCCCTCCACATACCATTCTCCAGCTACAGATCCTTTTCAGCTTTGATGTATGTCCCAAGCACATCATTACCCTCTATAAAATAATATGGCGGTCATTACAACATTGGCGGCAAAAGCCGCTTACCACCGTGCAGAGGACCGCCAACACACCGCCAGGGCCACGGATTTCCACCACAGCTATTATGACCCACATTTCTGAATCTGCCAAAATTCAGACACCCACACAAGTCCGCCACACCAAAGGTCAGTGATAAACTGGCGAAAACAAAACCTCCACCGTCACGCCAACAGAAATACGCCCACACTATCACGACACACGAATCCACGCAGCGGTCTTTCAACCGCGGTATTCCATTGGCGGTACACACCGCCGCGCTCAAAATACACACACACATACAAAACACAACCACATTGGACAATTCGAAATACACACACCTGATACACATACACACACCACTCCCACACACCCATTACAATATAAAACACACACCCACATCACCCACAAACCCCCACGACAAAAAATTCCGAAAGAAGGCCAGAGAGAGACACCACCAGCAAGAACAACAGCATCCACAGACACACAACACCATCACCCACAGAACTTCCACGCATCTCACACAACACACCACTACATATCAGCACACTTATCACCACACAATCCACCCCACACATCACCTACACCACCCCATGGCACGGCAAAGACACCCCAGGTTCTTGGAGGAGGAGCTCAGGGTCATGGTGGAGGAAATCGTCAGGGTAGAGCCACAGCTATTCGGGTCACAGGTGCAGCACACCTTCATTGCAAGGAAGATGGAGCTATGGCGAAGAATAGTGGACAGGGTCAACGCAGTGGGACAGCACCCAAGAAATCGGGAGGACATCAGGAAGAGGTGGAACGACCTACGGGGGAAGGTGCGTTCCGTGGTCTCAAGACACCACCAGGCGGTTCAGCGGACTGGTGGCGGACCCCCACCTCCTCACCCACAACTAACAACATGGGAGGAGCAGGTCTTGGCGATTCTGCATCCTGAGGGTCTCGCAGGAGTAGGTGGAGGAATGGACTCTGGTAAGACAAATCTTAACCATTACATCCCCCACCCTACCTGCATGCTATCACATACCACCACCCTCACCCCCAGCACCCCAACTCCTCACATATGTCCCAACATCACAAACCACCTATCCCAACACCAAGCCCTGCATGCAACAACAAAGCATGGACACTCATCACTAAAGCATGCCCACTGCACATACCCATACAACCCCCTAAACCATCATCACACAAGGTCCCACACAGGAATGCAAGGACTGGGGTACACGGTCACCCACCCATTGCACACCATGACACACACAGATGTAATAACCATCCTTTTATACCCCTGCAGGACCCCTAACCAACGTCACCGGACAGGAGGGTCCACACATGTCCACGCCACCAACAGAAGAGGCCCACAGTGATGACTGCACCTCTGTCCAACTGGATCTAGATGACCAGCCCGGCCCATCGGGGACCTCGGGACAGTCGGTTCCCATCACACAGTCAGAGGCCACTACAGACCTTCCACCCTCTGGAAACACCAGCACAGCACCCACCCAGCGGGCCCATACCTCCGTCCCCAGGACACGTCAATCAGCTGTGTGTCCACCACTACAGGGAACCCAGGATAACCCACCACCCCAACAACAACAGGGACCTGGGGGCAGTGGTAGTGGGCACACGGTCCAGGGACGGAGGCCCAGGAACACAGGGGAACTGGGAGGGCTGCTGTGCGACAGGGGGCGGACAGGCCAAAGGAACCCACTCTCCACGAGGCCCTCTCCTCCATCATGGGAGCCTACCACCACTCCCAGGAGACGATGGCAAAGGTAATGGCCAAGTTTCAGGAGACCCAGCGCCTGCAGGAGGAAAAGTATATGGGCTTCAGGGAGGAACTCAGAACCATCAGCTCCACCCTGGGCACCATCGTAGGGGTGCTGAAGGAACTTGTGAACACCAGGAGGGACACTGTGGCACTACAAGGGGCCCCTGACACTGGCATGGACGATGAACTGCCCACCACCTCCGCCGGCGCTAGTGGACAGGACACCCCGCCACAGGACCACCACACCAGCACCCCACCCCCTGCAGAGGGAAAACCACCCCGCAAATGGTCCCTGAGATCCAGGACAAAGACAGAGCACGATGCCAAGACCCCCGCCAAGAAATGAGACCACCCTGATTGTCATCCTACTGTCCCACTTTGTCACCCTGTCCATGCTTTAACTGCCCCAGCTCCACTTCCTATACCCATATGGGCAATGCACCTGTGAGACTAATAGACTGGACTCTGCCATGGACATTCCTCTGCCATCACCCCTCACCATTTCACTACCCCCTCCAATATTGAGCACTTAAATAAACACACCTAAAGCACAAAACAATATGGAGTCTGCCTGTGATTTTGAAATAGTGTATTAGCAATTACAGTGACAAAATGCTTTTTAAATAGTAATGTCAACATACCTATGTCACACAGCTCTAGTCCATGAGGAATCTAAGCAGATGTCACACTGTGGGACCCACATCTGTGAAATCGTAAGGGAAAGTGACAACTCAGTGACCATACACTGGGTGAAAACGACACACAATAGAGAGGTAGTAGTGTTAAAGTACATGTAGTAGGCAGGTTTGAATTCTTACCTGTGTCTCACTGGAAATATTGCTGGATCACTGAGTCCCTGTTGTGCATGTCTTCTCTGCTTCCTCGTCTTCACTGTCCACAGGCTCCACAGCTGCAACAACACCGCCATCTGGACCATCCTCCTGCAGAAAAGGCACCTGTTGTCGCAAAGCTAAATTATGAAGAATACAGCAGGCCACGATGATCTGGCACACCTTCTTTGGTGAGTAGAATAGGAATCCACCTGTCATATGGAGGCACCTGAACCTGGCCTTCAGGAGCCCAAAGGTCCGCTCGATCACCCTCCTAGATCGCCCATGGGCCTCATTGTAGCATTCCTCTGCCCTTGTCCTGGGATTCCCCACTGGGGTCAGTAGCCATGACAGGTTGGGGTAACCAGAGTCACCTGCAAATTGTGAGGGACAACTGTTAGACACACACTAACCTGGAGGGATATCCCCAGACCCAGACCACCATTCGCACTGACTTGCGTCCAGGTGCTCACCTAATAGCCACACACAGTGCCTCTGGAGTTGCCCCATCACAGAAGGGATGCTGCTATTCCGCAGGATGTAGGCGTCATGCACTGAGCCAGGGAACATGGCATTCACATGGGAGATGTACTGGTCTGCCAAACATACCATCTGTACATTTATCGAATGATAACTCTTCCGGTTTCTGTACACCTGTTCACTCCTGTGGGGGGATACCAAAGCCACATATGTCCCATCAATGGCACCTATGATGTTGGGGATATGTCCCAGGGCATAGAAATCATCTTTCACTGTAGGCAAATCCTCCACCTGAGGGAAAACGATGTAGCTCCGCATGTGTTTCAGAACGGCAGACAACACTCTGGACAATACGTTGGAAAACATAGGCTGGGACATCCCTGATGCCATGGCCACTGTTGTTTGAAATGACCCACTTGCAAGGAAATGGAGCACTGACAGCACCTGCACTTGAGGGGGGATTCCTGTGGGATGGCGGATTGCTGACATCAGGTCTGGCTCCAACTGGGTACACAGTTCCTGGATTGTGGCACGGTCAAGCCTGTATGTGATAATCAAATGTCACTCCTCCATTGTCAACAGGTCCACCAACGGTCGGTACACCGGAGGATGCCGCTATCTCCTCACATGTCCCAGCAGACGGTGCCTATGAAAGACAACAGCGAGCACAGAGTCAAACAACTCAGAGGTACGTACCCACAGTTTACACAGAACACCATTCATACACAAAAGGTGGCCTCTAAGTGTGTTGAGTCTAGGCCTAGGTCTGTGTGACGCAGTTGGAAATGAAGCCATGTGGGCCCCTGAAATGGCGGCTGCCTGGCCTGTAAAGTGGGACAATGGGATGTGAGGTAACTGCACTGGCGTTGTACACCGTCGCGGTAGGCGGTCGAAGACCGCGGCGCAATGCTGCATTGGTTAACATTGGACCCTATGGGTCCCAGGAGCCAATGACGATGTATGCCTGCGGTGACGGTACGCACCGCCGTGGACGTGACCGTCATTTTCTATCACTTCAATCACTCGATACCTGATCTTCGACAGGAGAGGACCTACACTGCAAGTGCTGCTGTGACCTCGGTCTGGAAGAGACAATGGCTCGAGTGTCTGGGGAAAGGGCCCCTGCCTTCACATCGGAGGAGTTGGAGAAACTCGTGGATGGGGTCCTCCCCCAGTACACGCTACTCTACGGTCCTCCAGACAAACAGGTAAGTACACAGGGAGCATGTTGTATGGGCTATGCCTGCGTGGAGAGGGCTGGATGTAAGAAGGAAGGGGGCAGAGTGCGGCGTGCATGAAAGACGGTGAATGCATGTGCCACATGGCAAGGGTAGGGATGGGGGCCAATCACTTTGACGGTGCAGTTGGTAATAACTTCTCTTTTTTCCCTGTACATTTCATGTAGGTCAGCGCCCACCAGAAGGAAGATATTTGGCGTGCCATCGCCAAGAACGTCCGGACCCTGGGGGTCTACCACAGACAGAGCACCCACTGCCGTAAAAGATGGGAGGACATTCGCCGCTGGAGCAAGAAGACGGCGGAGGCTCAGCTTGGGATGGCCTCCCAACGTGGGAGGGGTGCCCGTCGCACCATGACCCCCCTGATGTTCAGGATCCTGGCGGTGGCCTACCCGGAGTTGGATGGGCGCTTGAGGGCATCACAGCAGACACAAGGGGGTGAGTACACTCTCATTCAGCTGACTTTGCACGCATTACGAGGTGTCTGGGTGGGGGAGGTGGGCTGTGGGTTTCCAATGGCCCTCCGTAAGGCAGGCCATGTGGCACCCCACCTCTGTAGAGTGCCAAGTACAGCTATTCATGCCCCTGTGTCATCTATGTGTGCAGATGTCGTCCATAGCCTTGTAGGCCATGTCCCAGGAATTGAACAGTGGAGCCCAAGAGCGCGGCGTAGTGCAGGGGGCTTCTGTGTCTGTCGTGTCCGCCAACGGTAGCAGTAATGCATGCACTCAACATGTCTTTCTTCTGTCTACCCCCCCTTTTTGTGGTCTCCCTATTCTTGTGTGCATTAGCATCATCAGGCGGAGGAGCAGTGGCACTGGAGCACGAGGGAGCTGCATCCCACATATGCCCTGGAGGGCGACACTATGGAGTCAGAATTCACCAGAGGGACGGAGGGCGAGGGGAGCTCCACGGCAGGGACAGGAGCTGGGACCAGCGACACGGACTCGTCCTCTGACGGGAGCTCCCTTGTGGTGGCGGCAACATCTGTGCCACCCCCATCTACAGGTACAGCCGCCACCCCCCTACCAGCACCGCCCTCCCAGCAGCCCCTCAGCCTTTGCCCTGTGCCCGCTCACCCAGGAGGGTGGGCATCACCTTCGCCCATGCACCTCAGGCCCTGCCCAGTCACCCCTGCTGCCCTCAGTGAGGAGGCCATTGACGTCCTCAGGTCCCTCACTGTTGGGCAGTCTACCATTTTGAATGCCATCCAGGGTGTAGAGAGGCAGTTGCAACAAACCAATGCATTCCTGGAGGGCATTCATTCTGGTCAGGCAGCCCTTCACCGAGCTTTTCAGACTCTGGCCTCAGCACTGATGGCAGCCATTGTCCCCGTCTCTAGCCTCCCCCCTCCAACTTCCTCCACTCCGACCCAATCCCCTGTACCACTGCCTATCCCAAGCACACCTACAGACCAACATGCACACACCTCAACACACAAGGGAAGCTCAGGCAAATATAAGCACCACACATCCCACAGGCACTCACGCAAGCATCACACACATGCAGACACACCAACAACCACTGCCTCCACTGTGTCCCCCTCCTCCTCGTCTCCCTCCTCCCTCCCAGTCTCGTCTACACTCACACCTGCATGCACTACATCCTCAGCCACTACGTCCCTCTCCAGCACACCCACCACCACAACCCGCTCACGTGCAGTCACCACCCCCACTACCATTCACACATCCCCTGTGTCCTCTCCCAGTGTGTCTGTGACGCCCCCTCCCAAGATACACAAACGCAGGCACACACCCACCCAACAGCCATCCACCTCACGACAGCCTCCAGCGCATGCACCTTCACCCAAAGTCACCAAACGTACACCTCCTACAGCCACCACCTCTTCCTCCACTCCCAAACCCCCTCCAGCTACCCGTCCCAGTGTGTCCCAAAAACTTTTCCTGTCCACCCTTGACCTCTTTCCCACACCTCCCCCACCCCGTCCGTCTCCTAGGTCCCGAACTAGCATCTCAGCCACAACATCTCCGGGACCAGGGGTGCCTGTAGTCACCGGAATGTGGAGTGCACCGGCCACTAGGGCAGCCAGTGTGGCACGGAGCCACAGCACAGACAGTCCCCCACCTGTGAAGCATCAGAAGTTGGCCAGTGCCCGGCGGGAGAGGGGGAAGACTCCAGCCACCAAAGCCGCTCCCAGGGGTCCCGTTGGGAGTGTGGAGTCAGCTGTGACACCTTCCAAGGTGGGGAAGGGACACAAGAAACCCGGCAAGTCTGGGAAGAGCAGCACGGCGGAGAAGACCGCCATCATCCCCGCTTCCCAGGAGGCCACCGCCAGCCCCATCCCAGCTGCCCAGGAGGCCACCGCCAGCACCATCCCAGCTGCCCAGGAGGCCACCGCCAGCACCATCCCAGCTGCCCAGGAGGCCACCGCCAGCCCCAGCCCAGCTGCCCAGGAGGCCACCGCCAGCACCAGCACCATCTCAGCTGCCCAGGAGGCCACTGCCAGCACCATCCCCTGCCCAGGAGGCAACTGCCAGCACCATCCCAGCTGCCCAGGAGGCCACCGCCAGCACCAGCCCAGCTGGGCCATGAAGGACCGCCAGCAGCTGAGACCCTGCAATGTAGACGGCCATCTGAAGCACCGCTGAACAGGGCACCGCCATCTGAAGCACCGCTGAACAGGGCACCGCCATCTGAAGCACCGCTAGCCCATGAGCGGCAGGGGCACTGACGCAACTGGGTCCGTCACGGGGTGAATGATGCACTCTGGGCACTATGCCCCCTCCAGAACCAGTGGAGACTGTCATCCACTACCTCTGTCCTTAACAGGATGAAGCACTGTGGGCACCATGCCCCCTCCAGAACCAGTGGAGACTGTCATCCACTACCTCTGTCCTTAACAGGATGAAGCACTCTGGGCACCATGCCCCCTCCAGAACCAGAGGAGACTGTCATCCACTTGTGAGACTGTGGCTTTGCACTCCCCAGGATTGAACAGTGGGCAGACCACCCACTGTATAGACTTGTGAGACTGTGGCTTTGCACTCCCCAGGATTGAACAGTGGGCAGACCATCCACTGTATAGACTTGTGAGACTGTGGCTTTGCACTCCCCAGGATTGAACAGTGGGCATGTGGCCCCCTCGTGGATTTGGCGTCGTGCACTCAAGCGGCTGAGGTGCCCCCCCTTTCCCTCCCCCTGAGGTGCCTGTTTAGTTGCTGTCTGATGCCCCTGCAGTGTTCTCTCCGTCATGGTCAGGGATCTTGTGTGGGCCTCGCCCATACCGTGTGGTCCCAGTGTTCCACGGACTTTCTTTGTGCACTACCGGGACTTCTATGCTTGGTATTTATTTTGTGCATGGTGTATATATATATATTTCTGCCTACTTGTTTTTAATATATTGCAATGGTTACACTAATTTTCTATTGTCTTTGCATTCTTCCGGGGGGGTTTGGGGGGTTTAACTGTGATGTATTGATATGCATTAGTGTGTGTGTTGTAGTGGGTGAGGGTGGGGGTGTTGCATGTGTGTGTCCCTGTTTTTTGCCTCCCCTGTGTCGTAGTTGCAGTACTCACCGTGGTCTTTGCCGCCGGCGTTCATGCTCCTGGTAGAGGAGCAGGAAGACTATTGCAGGTAGAATTTGGAGTTCCGGTTCCATGGTGTCCTCGTTCCTCGTGGAGTGTGTAGAGGTGAGCGTTTTCCCTTCGAAATTCCAGTTTCCGCTGTGTTTTTATCCGCGGTGAATCCGCCCCAAAAGGTGGCGGATTGGCCTGTCATAATAGTGTGGGCGGTACATTGTCTCCCGCCTGTCTGTTGGCGGTGACCGCCGCACTGTTTGTTTGTACCGCGGTGGCGGTCGGAGTGTTAAAGTGGCTCTCTTTGTTGGCGGTTTCCGCCACGGTCGCAATTGCAAATTTTTTACCGCCGGCCTGTTGCCGGTTTTACCGCCGCTTTAACACCGTGCGCCATGGTTGTAATGACCACCTATGTCTCCATGCCTCACTGTTCCCTGCCAATGTATAGGTTAAATGGGCAGCAGGTCTGGGTCATACTCTCCCTCTTGTGCAAATGATGACATGCTACATGGTGAACTACACTTCAGTTTATGCCAGACACAGACTGCTTCAAAACATATTTTACACTCATAAACTATATGCAACAGACTCTTTTAGGTCATGCAATAACGCTAAATATCTGGATAATTTTGATATTTGTTCTGAGAATGCCCAATACTATGTAACCTATAGTCTAGCAACCTAAGCTCCTTTTTGGGTCCTGTTGAGGTCTACTTTACCATGTTGGTTCTAGCACTTGCTGCAAAAAATCATAAAATGCAGACTCTGATTTAAGCACACCTTACATTCTTTATGGTGACTCAACGACTAGCAACACACACTTGGAACCTCTTAGGTATCCAGAGTTGCTTCACTGGGGTACCTTTAAAATGGAAGTGATGATGTATTTGATTGATGCAACACCTCCCTTATAAGGAGATCCATATTACAAACTTTGGAAAGAATTCCTAGACTCAATACCAAAAGCAAACTATCATCTAATAGCCTGAAACAATACATGCATCATAACACGTCCACGTACACAATATTTTGCACCTGCCTCCAATCACTGTGCCAGCATGGACAGCTCCTGTGGCCTCTATCCAAAGACAAATTATTGACCCTATTATTATCTGTCATTGTTAGTGATGATCCATACCGAAAAGCTGTTTGTTTCTGTAACCGCTAAGTAAAATATACTAGAAAAGAAGGAAAAAAAACTTTAAGCCTTGTTATTAGTGCTGGCGGTATTAAGACCAACATCCATAAATTATTTTTAAGGACAATGAAAAATAGTAGCCTAAACACAAGTCATTAGCTGAGCATGGCTGCATCTCAAATTGCTTATTCACCACCTTAACTCTTACTACAATTGGAGTTCAGTGGAATTTGAAGCAATTAACCCCCACGTTTAAACAACTGTGACTTCAAACTGCCATCTGGGCAAAGTACGGTAAGATCTTGAGTACTGGAAGCTCAGGAAGGAGAGCTCTTGTGCTTTTCCGTGGCACTGTGTGGCTTGTCCCACGCCAAACATTTGATGTTTTTGTCTCATTCATGAGTAAACTGTTAGCCAGCTCCGATAACTCAGTTAAACACTCACAGCAATGACTTCATGCCTCTTGGTGTAAATATGTCGCAGAGTTAATGAAGTAAGTGAAACATAGAATTTAAAGACTATAAAGGAAACAGCATCACTAAATGGATACGCATCTCTATCTTACATCCCTTAGAGAACACAAAATGGCCACCACTGAGATTAAGAAATACTACTAGACTGACTGTTTGAAAAAGGCAGGAAAATAATCTATAGAGCTATTTAAATTACTTGATGACTCTATACTATAAAGTACTATTTTTCAGGTGTGAACCATTCAGTGCATCTTTTCAAAAGAGGGGAAGGATTAAATGACAATTCTCTGGATGGGCAAAGAATTGCATTGACTTAAATATGCATGGATGGGCTCGCCAGTGGTATCTGTAAAGCAAATAATCCATCAAACAGAAAATCTGAAAAGGACTAAATGATGAGTTTCCACTGAGCAGCAGGAGAAGGACCAGGACATAATTCCATAAAGGGCAAAGCAACAGTGAGTGTCAAAGAGAGAAATAAAATTGCAGGAGGCACAGTCTCAAAAGAGCAGTAAGGGTAGAAAAATTGGGTGTCTACAAAGGATAAACTAGAAGGGGCGCAGTCTTTAATCCACAGGTGAAACACCAGTTGACACAGTAAGGTCACTGTCACTTCTCAAGGGCTGCAAATACTGTGAGCAAAGCCAGTAGATTCCCCCACATACTGCTAAAGAAGTCTCAAATGAAAAGTCTATCAACTTCGCCTGGTACACAGTGCTTGATCGTACTCTTTCTGAAGCTGTGATAAACAGTTGGACGAGTGAGCAAAGCAAGAAGTGGTTTAGGGACACCTTGCTTAGAGCACCTCTTACCAAAGCTCTTGCAAATTTCTGTGATAAATTTTGCATTGTGCCTATCGGGATCCCCTTACATAGTGTCTTTGTTTAGGCCTCATGCCATAGGCAGTTATGCATTTGCAATATTTGCTGCACTTGGTTTCATTATTGTCATTTTGCATTATGATAATCAAGTGTTTTGATTGTATACTTTTAGTTTCTGTATTATTATATTAATTTGAATAGCTGTTGGTATGAATGAATAAGTTGTTCCCAGCCTTCTCAGAAAGTGAAAGATTGGGACTTCAAAGACATTCTGGACAAGAATAAACAGAGCAGATCCATGTACAGGAGAATTAAGGACATCTCAGTTTTTTGTATCATGACATTTTTAATACAGTAACATAGGGCCAGATGTACAAAAGAAATTAGCATTTCCTAGCAGACTGAATCACAATTTCGGTTTGTTAAGAAATGCTAAATTGCCCGTTCAGATGTACAAAGGTCAATAGGGAATTGCAAAATGAGATTTCTAATCAGTGGAAATCGCATTTTGTGATTCCCAAATAGGGATTTCCTATTTTGCGATTTCCTAAATACATGTACGAAGCATTTCCTAAATGCAAAATGGGCATTTAGGAAATGCTATTACCAACGACTTCAAGTCTCTGGTAACCATGTGCAAGTTTGAGTTTTATGTACTTCACACGTGCACCACAGTTTTGGAGTGCATCAAGGGGGGCCGTAGGCGCCTAGGCACCCCTGATTGTGCATTTCCTAATATGTGATTTCCTATTGGGAAGTCACAAATTTGGAAATGTGAAACCACTAAATGGTGTAGAATTTCTTAAACAGCGATTTCATAATAGTGCTTTCCAGTCTGTAGGAGCTTTCTACATTTTTTGTACATTCCATTTTGCATTTCCTAAATGGCAATTTCCTAGGATTCGCTATTTAGGAAATTCAAAATAGGAATTTCGTACATCTGGCCCACAGTATGGCCCTGTCTTGCATACATGGCCACAGACTAAATAAACAAATTAAGTTCAGGCACAATGTGTATTGATTCTTTCGAAATCAAATCTTCGTTATGGCAAACTTTTGATGCTTAAAGAATAGGTTGAAAATGTGCCCATTCTGCAGGTTCACACAGAATGTTTTTCTGCATTTTTGCTGAACCCCATTTTTGTTGGCTTAAAAACTCTGCGGTGCATATTTATACTTTGTTTACGCCATTTTGGCATCATTGTTTTTGATGCTAAAAATTCGCAAACTTAACTCCATATTTATATTTTGACGCTAGACTCGTCTAGTGTCAAAATATTGGAGTTAGCGACATTTTTTGGATGCACCAATTCACCATGCGTCAATGAGATGCAAGGTAGGCGTTCCCATCCACAAAATGACACTAAGGCCCTCATTATGAAATTGGCGGTGTACTGACCGCTACTGTTAAAGTGGCGGTAATACCGCCAACAGGCTGGCGGTAATTACAGCCAAATTATGACCATGGCTGTGAGACCTCCCATAGACAGCCAATGTACCACACCAACCACCAGGGCGCTAACACCACCAACCACGGTGGTAGCCACCTAGAGCCAGGCGGAAGGCAAGGTACCGCCCAACATATTATGACATAGCAAACCGACAGGATTTCTGGGGCGTTAGCAACGCCATCAAAAGCCTGGCGGAAACACATTACAGAAAAGGAAAGAGACCCTCAGGGACAGAGAGGACTACGCGGCCACCATGGAACCAGAACTCTAAGTCTTCCCGATGCTCTACCACGCCATGGCTGTCCTGGGGCACCAACGCTGACAAAGACGACGGCGGTGAGTACAGCCGCATAGCACACAAGGGAGGGAGGGAGGAAAAGGAGAGTGACACACATACACGCACAACACACATCACACACACAAGCCGCTGCAAAGTACCTCAACAGTTACAGGACCCAGGAACAAAGAATACAAGGACACATACCTGTAGTACAACAACTGTAACTTGCTGCCAACAGCCACCATAATGAATAAATAAATAACTATATACACATCAATGTACAGACTGGGCCAATGGCCAGTCCAAAGTACTAAAGGGCCACATGGCCACAGGGCATTGTCCAAGCCCCAACTTGACTCCTGACATCATCCGGACTCCGCTGTTCAGGGGCATCATGTTGGAAATATTCAGGCACCTCAGGGGTAAGGGTGGGGGGCACCTCAGCTGGTGGTGCGTATCATGCCCACTGGTTCTGGAGGGGGCTCTTTGCCTACTAGTTCTGGAGGGGGCTCCTTGCCCACTATCCCTGGAGGGGAGTATTAGGCCACAGTCCCTGGAGTGGGTATCATGTCCACTGGTTCTGGAGGGGGCTCCTTGCCCACTGTCCCTGGAGGGGAGTCTTAGGCCACAGTCCCTTAAGGGGGGGGCTACATGGCCTCTGGTGGTGGAGGGGGTTCCTTGCCCTCAGGTGGTGGATGGGGATCCAGGCCCTCAGGTGGTGGATGGGGATCCTTGGGTTCATACACGTGAGGGCCTTTGTCATGTGACTTGTGTCCTTGCCTCCAGGTTTAGGAGGTCCCTACTCTGACCCCGTCTGACCCCGTCCCCTGTCTCTTTGGTTCCGCCACCCTAGACTTCAGTTTCTGAGGCAGATGCGTGTCCTTCCTGGGAGTGGCTGCCTTCCCACTCAGGGGCCCCTTAGTGGCAGCACCAGATTTTTGGGTGAGAGTAGTGGCAGACTGGTTGACTGAGGTGCCTGGCTGGTTGGTTGGGACCTTGCACTTATGGGCAGGACGAGGGGAACGGGTAGGGAAGAGGTAATGATGGGCAAGGAAAACGTTCTTAGGGACATTGGGGGGGATGTGGGAGGAGGGATAGGAGTGGAGGTAGAGGGAGTGGTAGTAGGAGGAGTAGGTGTACTGGACTTGGGTGCAGGTGCATGGATAGTGTGCGTGTGTGAGGTGGATGGCTGTTGTGGGTCTGATTGCGAACGTTTGTGGGAGAGGACAAACAGGACAGGGTGGGAGAGAACAAACAGGACATGTGGATGAATGTTGTGGTGGTGTCTGCAAGTGAGGTGGGTGTGCTGCATGAGGTGGTGAAGGTGGTGGTGACTGCGCATGTGGTGTGTGGGGTGCATGTCTGCAGGTCTGCTCTTGTGTCTGTGGGTAAGGGTGTACAGATGGCAGGGCCTGGGACTGTTGATGCAGGGCATGCAGGTGTGAGTGCGGATATGACTGTGAGGGAGGAGGAGGAGGAAGGGGAGACGGTGGAGGCAGTGGATGTTGCTGTGTGTGCATCTGTCTGTTGTCTGTGTGAGTGCTTGTGGCATGAAGTTTGGGGCCTGTGTTTGTCTGTGCCACTCTTTCTTTTGTGTGCATGCGTGTCTGTATGTGTGCATGGGATGGGTTGCGGTTGAGGAGACTGGGACTGGGAAGTGGTAGATGGAGGGGGGACGGTGGGACCAGGGACAGTGGCTGCCATCAGAGAGGAGGCCAAAGCCTGAAACGATATCTGAAGGGCCGTCAAGTCACTGTGAATGCCCTCCAAGTAGGCCTTGCATTGCTGCATCTGGGATGCCAGCCCCTGGGTGGCATTCACTATGGTTTATTGCCCTACAGATATGGATCTCAGGAGGTCAATAGCCTTCTCACTCAGGGCAGCAGGGCTCACTGGGGCAGAGCCTGAGGTGACAGGGGCGAAGGAGATGCCCACCCTCCTGGGTGAGCGGACACAGGCAACTCGGTGGGGGGCTACTGGGAGGGCGGTGCTGGTATGGGGCGTGGCAGCTGTACCTGTAGCTGGGGTGGTTCCAGAGGTGTCGGCCACCACCAGCGAGCTCCCATCTGGGAGGTTTCAGAATCAGTGTTATCACCTCCTGTCCCTGCCATGGCGCTCCCCCCACCCTCTGTCCCACTGGTCCCCTCGTCATCGGTGGACTCTGCCTCATGGGTCCCGTGGGTTGCAGCTCCCTCACTCGCCGGTGCCCCTGGTCCTTTGCCAGATGATGCTAAAGCACACATGGAGATCATGACAAAAGAAAATAGGGGGGAGAAAGAAAGGGAGCACTAGGTCAACTACAGCACCATCACCACAGATGGAATACACATCACAATCACACACAGGGATCAACATTGAGCAGTATGCACTGCACTGGCATACCATTGGCTGGGTACCACAGCAGGATAAGAGCCAACCACTGCCATCTGCACCTCTCCTGGGACCTACTAAGCCCTGTCCGACATGGGAAGCCACCTAGCTAGCTATCCAGATATTGCTGTTCACCCAATTACCCTGAGCTGGACCACGCAGCAATGTATGAGCTGGCATAAATGAGCATCCACTTACTAAAACCCACATCCAGAATCCCATGCCAGGCAACAAAGATGGTTGTCACACACTAGACTTACCTCTTGTGGCTGCGGTGATGCCCTCAAGCGCCCATCCAGCTCTGGAAAGGCCACCGCCAGTATGCAGGCCATCAGAGGGTCAGGTTCTGATGGGCACCCCTTCCTCGTTGGGAGGCCGTCCCCAGCTGGGCCTCCGCCGTCTTCCGGGCCCAGCGTCTCAGGTCCTCCCACTGGTTCCTGCAGTGGGTGCTCTACGGGCTATAAACCCCCAGGCCCGCACCTCCATGGCGATAGCATGCCACAGGCTCTTCTTCTGATGGGCGCTGACCTGCAGAGAAACACAAACAGAGGGACACCATGAACCTGAATATCCAGCCTGTCACACATATGGGTGGTCATTCTGACCCTGGCGGTCTTTGACCGCCAGGGCGGAGGACCGCGGGAGCACCGCCGACAGGCCGGCGGTGCTCCAATGGGGATTCCGACCGCGGCGGTAAAGCCGCGGTAGGACCGGCACCACTGGCGGGGTCCCGCCAGTGTACCGCCGCCCCATTGAATCCTCCGCGGCGGCGCAGCTTGCTGCACCGCCGCGGGGATTCCGACCCCCCCTACCGCCATCCAGATCCCGGCGGTCGGACCGCCGAGATCCGGATGGCGGTAGGGGGGGTCGCGGGGCCCCTGGGGGCCCCTGCAGTGCCCATGCCAATGGCATGGGCATTGCAGGGGCCCCCGTAAGAGGGCCCCTACATGTATTTCACTGTCTGCTGCGCAGACAGTGAAATACGCGACGGGTGCAACTGCACCCGTCGCACAGCTTCCACTCCGCCGGCTCGATTCCGAGCCGGCTTCATCGTGGAAGCCTCTTTCCCGCTGGGCTGGCTGGCGGTCTGAAGGCGACCGCCCGCCAGCCCAGCGGGAAAGTCAGAATTACCGCCGCGGTCTTTCGACCGCGGAACGGTAACCTGACGGCGGGACTTTGGCGGGCGGCCTCCGCCGCCCGCCAAGGTCAGAATGAGGGCCATGGTGTTCAGACAACATTTGTTCCTCAAATGGCACACACATCACCCAGAGCCTTGCATGTACACTACCACCAGCCCTACCCCCACCCAAATTACACACTGGCAGCACACACACACACATCTCCATGCAGTCTTGTCGCATGCACTGTCCCCATGGTGTTCTCATCTGTTGGTCTGGAGGCCCACACAGCTGTCCATACAGGGGTAGGACCCCATCCACCAGGCGCTTTAACTCCTCCGAAGTGAAGGCAGGGGCCCTTTCCCCTGTCGCGCAGGCCATGGCAGGTTCCATACACAGGTCACAGCAGCACACACAGTGGAGATGTTGTCTTGTGTAAAATCAGGAATTGAGGTTATAGTCAGAAAATGGTGGTCACGTCCACGGCGGTGTACACCGTCACTACCGGCGGTGATCCTCATTGGATAATGTACTCCATAGAGCCCCATGTTAGCCAATGAGGAATTGCACAGCGGTGCAGACTGCCTTCAGCCATGACGCCCAACGCCGGCGGAGTGAGGTCACTTCCACCTGTCCCTACATACAAGACAGGCGGTTGCCATGTTAAAGTGCTGGTACACAATTTAGAATAAAAACTGCATCATTGGTGTTGATTGTACATACATAGCCATTTACAGTGTCAAGTTACATACATGCTCTGAAGTGATGGATCAATTTTTCATGTTGTTACTCCCTTCTCACTCTTCTGTCCCTTAGGTACCTACCACTGCGGAGGAATAGGAGGAGGAGGCAAGCCCCCATGTACAGACCCCTTGTGGACTTGGAGCCTGATCTGATATCTGATATCTGTCATCCCACTGGGATCCCCCCTCTAGTGCAGGTCCTATCAGTGCTCCATTTCCAGGTAACAGGCTCTTTCCAAGTGACAGTGGGCTTGGCTGCAGGACTCTCACAGCTAATGTTCTCAATAGTGCTGGCAAGGGTTTTGCCTGCCTTTCTCAAACACACGTGCAGCTACATCTATTTCCCCCAAGTAGAAGATTTGGTCACTGCGAGGGCTGGATTCTATGCAATGGGAAATATTCAAAATGTTATTAGGGCATTTGACAGAACACATATTGCCTTGTCCCCCCCCCCGGGCCAATGAACAGGTGTTTAGGAATAGGAAGAGTTTCCCCTTACTCATTGTCCAAATGGTGTGCCTTGCTGACCAGTACATCTCCAACGTCAATGCCAAGTATCCTGGGTCAGTGCATGATGCCTTTGTCCTGAGGAATAGCAGCGTCCCAGAAGTGTTGGCACAACTACAGAGTCACAGAGTGTGGTTTATAGGTAAGCCTGAGTCCCCACCCAATGTATGTCAGTGTATTCCTTCAGGAGTCATCCCCCATGCTATTGTGCAAGGCTAATGTTTGTCCCTCACTTCTTGCAGGTGACTCTGGCTACCCAAACATGTCCTGGCTCTTGACCCCTGTAAGGAATCCGAGGACAGGGGCTCAGAATATGTATAATGATGCTTGTGGGCGGACCAGGAGGATTATTGAAAGAACCTTCAGTCCCCTGAAGGCCAGGTTCAGGTGCCTCCATCTGATAGGTGGATCCCTCTGCTACTCCCCTGAGAAGGTCTGCCAGATAGTTGTAGTATGCTGCATGTTGCACAACCTGGCCATCAGACGACATGTGCTGTATCTGCAGTGGGAGGATAGTGAAAATGCTCCAGTGGCAGCAGTGAACCCTGAGGACAGTGAGAATGAGGAGTAAGAGGATGAGGATGTGGACAACAGGACATCAGTTACACAGCAGTACTTCCAATGAGACACAGGTAAGACAGTAGAACTGACCATTCCTCTAACAAATTATTTTTCTGTGTGGCTGTAGCATGATGGCAGTCACTTCCTTAGCATCCTAAATGATTGTCACCTATGCCTTCCCATTCTGCAGATGTTGGTGTGGTTACAACTGTGTACTGATGTGATGACTACCAACTGCTACAGGCCATTTGGTGGATGGATTCACAAAGTTCTGGACAATTGCACAGGATGATACATTTCAATACATTGCACATTTCTGTCAGATAAAGCACTATTATTCCAGTTGTGTTCAAGGGTGTTTATTGAAGTGAAAATTATGAAGGAAGAGTGCAATGGAATTGGGTGATGGTAGAAGAAACTCCAGTGTAGTGGTCCAGTCTGTTTGTCACACAGGTCCAGTGTCCAAGGGGCAATAGGAAGGGGAGCAATGGCAGTTCAAAGTGGACAATGTGACACAGTGGACACATGGGGGACATTCAGGAGGGGCTAATTTCCTGGCAGTGGTCAGCTGTATCTGGTGTCTGTCTGGGTCGCAAGGAACGTTAGCGGGTGGTCCACCTTCTGCAGTGGGAGGGGTGCTGGTGGCCTGTGGGTCCTGTGGCAGGGCCTCCTGTCCACTAGCTGCAGCAGATGTGGAGGGCTGGTCAGTTGACTGGCAAGTGGAAGGGGCCTGCTGGTGTGATGTGACGACCTTCATAATGTTGGCCATATCACTCAGCACCCCTGCTATGGAGACCATGGTGGTGTCTGCAATTCTTTCTTGATCTCCTGGTGGTGTTCCTCCTGCAGCCACTGGTTCTCCTGCATGATGTCTATCACCTGACCCATCTTGTCCTGGGATTGTTGGTAAGCCCCCAGGACATTAGTGAGTGCCTCCTGGCCAGTCAGTTCCCTGGGCCTGTCCTCCCACTGGTGCACAGCTGTCCTCTGAGTGTCCCTGGCCCCTTGTGCCTCTGTCCCCTGAACGGTTTGCCCACTGACCCCAGGACCCTGATTGTCTTGCCTGTGAGGTGTGGACTGGGGTCACTGTACAGGTGGGCACACTGCTGATTGGCGTGTCCTGGGGGCAGAGGTTTGGGGATCTTGGGTGGCTACTGTGGTGTTGGATACTGAGGGGGGGAGGCTCTGTGGTGGACTGGGTGTGGGCTAGGGTCTCCAACTGAACAGTGGTCCCTGATGGGCCAGGGAGTTCATCCAGATCTCAAGAGTTGCTGTCATCACTGGGGGCATCTTCTGGTGCATCTTCTGGTGCGGGATTGGGTAACCGTTGCACCTCCTCGCTGCTGAGATTGGCTGGGGCACCTGCGAGGATGTAAGTGGTGTATTATGATACATGTCTGTGACATATTCTGCATCCCTAGCTTCCCCTAAACTATTGTTGTTGCCCTGCCACCTTTGTTTGTGTATGGTGATGGATTGTGGGATTGTTAGTTCTCCATGCTGTGCATGCATTGGTGGTGGGCGTACATGCAGGGCTGGGAGGGATGTGCATGCAGTGGGTATGGCATGCAGGGCTTGGCATTTAGGTTAGTTAATTGTGTTGGTGCACTGTGTGGGATGGAGTGGAGTGATGGGTGTCAGGGTGAGGGGGGTGGTGGCATGCAGGTATGGGGGGGGATAGGTAGTATATATTGACTCACCAGTGTCCAGTCCTCCGGCAACTCCAGTGAGTCCCTCAGGATGCAGGATTGACAAGACTTGCTCCTCCCATGCTGTCAGCTGTAGGGAAGGAGGTGGGGGTTCACTGCCAGTCCTCTGGATAGCGAGCTGGTGCCTTGCTGCTATGGAACATACCTTCCCCGTAGGTCGTCCCACCTCTTCCTGATGTCATCCCTTGTTTGTGTATGCTGTCCCACGGTATTCACAAGGTTCACTATTCTCCGCCATAGCTCCATCTTCCTGGGAATGGAGATCTGCTGGATCTGTGCTCCAAACAGCTGTGGCTCTACCCTGACTATTTCCTCCACCATGACCCAGAACTCCTCATCAATGAAACGGGGTGCCTTTGTGGGGACATAGGTGTTGTGTGGTGTGTGTTGTGCAGAGGGTGCTGAGTAATGTGGTGGGGTGTGTGACGGATGAATGGGTGGTTGTGGTGTATGGGTGTAGTTGTCTCTGTGATTTGCGTGGCTAACTATTGCAGTCTTTTCGTGTTGGCAAAGGGTTGTGGGTAATGTGGGTGCGTGTTTTATAGTGCTGTTGGTGGGTGTGTGTGGTGTGTGTATTAGAGTCAGGTGTGTCTTTCTGGTGTTAGCCAATGTTGTGTTGTTTTGTAGTTGGGTGGCCATTATGACCACACCAGTGTGTAACACTAACCTTTGGTCTGGTGGATTTTTGTTTGTGGCAGTATTCTGTCAGTTCAGTGTGTGTGTGTCATAATATGGCAGACGGATGTTTACCTCCGTGACGGTATGTTGGCGGCCGTCACTGCGGCGGTAAGCCGGATTTACCGCCAATGTCATAATGTGGGCCTAAGTCCTTAGTGCCATATTTATCCCCCGTGCAAAAATGACACACGGGGAGGCGGACCCAAATAATGATGCTAAGCTTGCTTAATGTCATTATTTAATGCCTGGGTCAGAGAAGGTCTTAGGTACCTGTGGACCCATTTCCATCGCCAAACACCATGGAATGGGCCCACAGGTGCCCACCCCAAGCCCTAGGAACACACCCACTTGCATCAGAGGGACACCACAGGATGGGGGACCCCATCCAAGGAGAGTAAGATAGGGATTTTTTAATATTTTATTGAAGTGCCATTGGAGGCCCTTATTTGGGCCCCCTGCCAGGCACTGGGTGTAATGGCAATGCCCAGGGGACCCTGGTCCCCTATGCTGGCCATCGGGGTGGTGGGCATGACTTCTGTATTTGCTAAGACAGGAGTCATTTTTGGGTGGTTGTGTGTCAGAAAAGGACGGTAGGCTGGTTACTGTCATTTTCTGTCACACAACCTCTTTTTCCCATATTGCCACCCCCACCCTGCTAGCATCTTTATTTGTGACGCTAGCCCAAGCTTAGCACCGGCTTGCACCATTCCTTAAATAAGGCGCAAGCCGGTGCTAAACTTTTCGATGCAAAACTGCATTAGCGCAGTTTTGCCTCAAAAAGTATAAATCTGGGCCTGTGTCCTTTATCCCTGCCTATTAGTGGTAAACTAATGGTGGTCCTCATTTTAACATGGTAAAATCTGTTTACACCAGACTGGCATATTTAACTTACCTATAAGTCCCTGGAATATGGTATCAAGATGTACCGTGGGCCTGTAAGTTGAATGCCACCAGTGAGCTGCAGCACTCATTGTGCCATCCACTGCAGTGACAATGCAAACATAACTGAGGTCTTGCCACCAGTAGCCTAGCTGTGCACCTTAAACAGCCAACTCTACCTGTCAAAATAACACTTTGGGCCTGATTACAACTTTGGAGGAGGTGTTAATCCGTCCCAAAAGTGACGGTAAAGTGACGGATATACCACCAGCCGTATTACGAGTCCATTATATCCTATGGAACTCGTAATATGGCTGGTGGTATATCCGTCCCATTTGGGACGGATTAACACCTCCTCCAAAGTTGTAATCAGGCCCTTTGTGACTAGCCCAAGATTCTCCTTTTAAATATTTATAAGCCACTCAGTGGACCCTCAAAGCTATTTTCACTGTAGCAGGGTTGTCTATTTCATAGGAAAGCACTGGGATATAATATTAAGTTTAATAAAAGTTATCCCCACTTGGGAAACAGCTACAAATTTATCTTGGGACTTTTTTAAATACTTATTAAACGTCCAATTCACAAGTGACAATGGATGTGTAATAAACATTTTGCAATTATGTCTTTTAAAAAAGTTACCTTTACCCTGTCTGAATTTCCTGGAAGCTAAATCTCAATTTCCTCTATCCCTTCTGCCAGCCAGCAATTAGCATTTCAATGGATGTTAATGAGGTGTGAACTTGCTCTCAGGGCAGGGACAATAAGCCTTGTGTGTGAAGAAGTGGTGGGCTCTTGGCAGGCTGGCCTATGTGCTGGAGAATGGACTTGATTAACGTCAACAAGGCCTACCCTATCACAGCAGATGTACCTAGCACCCAGGCCTGCACCCTTATTTTGTCTCTCCAGCCAGACTGGCTCTATCACAGTGGGTCTCTTGTTGATATAACAGTGTCAGATATTGCTGGAGTGTCAAGACCCCCTTGACAGGTCTGCTAGGGTTTTTCATATGGGATTCGGGACATGCTTCAAAGGAGGGAAACAGGATGCCAAAACAATGTGTATGTATCTACTGTCTGTTTAAAGCTCAGTTTTTCCTACCAGATTTTTGTCTCCGAGTTTGTTGGGTGCAAATGGACTGTCAAACACTAGATGTTAGTGTTAGATGTGGGAGGACACTAAGATTGCCATAGTACAATCCCCACATACACCAAACCCCTCAGAGCCCAAGTTTAGTAAGGCAAAAGACTTTGCCATCTTGAAAATTCTTAAAGTGGGTAGGGTTAGCATCAGGAACCTCTAACCCATTTGTCAGGCATTGTCAGGGGTCATTCCTATCCAATGGCTCATGCCAGGCATGAGCGTGATATCTCCAGGCACCTCCTGGAGCTGTGGAAGATCGGAAGAAAACTTCCCCTGCTGTTTGAGACCAGAGAAGGGGCTAGAAAACTGCACCTATTCCCTCTTGTATACAGGACAAAAAAGTGGACTCCAATTGTCATAAGACTGTCCTCCTGTTAAAGCTACAGGGAAAAAACAAGCTATATAAGACCTTTTGCTGCAGTTGCCCAGCTGAGCAGTAGTAACTATACCAAGACTGGACCCTTCTGTTGGCCTCTTCCTGCCAACCTATGAGTCTCTAAGTGTCTCCCCTGAGGTCCTGGGGATTTTTGGAAGTGTACTACTGTGGTGGATTGTGATTCAAAAGACTAAAGTCAGAATGTAAAATCTTTGACCAGGATGAACCTGCTAAGTGTGTCCAACCCTCACTCCATTGGAGTCAGCGTCAAATTGTGCCTAGGTTTTGTTCTACCGCAATCATTAACTATCACTGGCACTTTGTGCTTCTTGGCACTATTTCTACTTAAAACTTCAAAAATTCATATCACCGGTTCTCCTTATTGGACTCTTGTTTTGATTATTACATTTTACTCTATTTGTCTAATTCATTTAGGTATTTTTAATGTTTTGCATTTCAACTTTATTACTGTTTTAGTACTGCATAAATGCTTTATATCTTGCCATTCATCGGATCATGTCTGCTCTGTGCCATTGCTAGCCGGGGGTGAGCTTAGATTGATTTAGTGATTTGCCCTAACAAGGACTGTAGTTATTACTTGAGATGGGTGCCTACCCCTCTCAACTAATATCACCATGTCTCACAATTAGGCATGTAGGGGTCCCTTAAATTGCACCATATCATATGTTGTCTGGTTTCATAATACTTAAATTCTGTGCTTTCACACTAGTTACAAGGATATAGATTTCAGCCACTATACTTTTTTATTCTGCACTAACATTGCCTTTTAAATAGCAATGTGTATTTCTTGAGTGTGCGCACTTACGGTGAAAAGTTGCCAGAAATCCCAGGAATAGAGCAAATATGCCTGACAATTTCTGATAGGATGCCACTTGGCCAATACATATTCTCTTCAGGTACGTTGAGGGAGATTATGTTTTGTTTCCCTGCCTGTACTGATTTGGGCAGGGAAACAACACATATTGCCCTTGCCCAGAGGGAGCATTAAAAAAAGAGCTGCACCTGCACAGTAGGAGAAATGCTGGCTTCCTCACTACAAGGGAAGCTGGCTGGGGCCGCATGGACTCTGGCAATTGGTGAGTGCCCTGGGTGGACACCAAGGCACCCACCTACATTTAAGACAAGGCCTGATGGATGGGGCCACGGGGTCAAAATTTGCTCAGGGAAGGGGGCTGTGTGGCCTCCTTCCCTTTAAAATAAAGTACGGCCCCTAGGGATGGGGTCCCCAGGGCCTATGAAGGCTTGGAGAGGTGGGGCTGTGCAGCCCCATCCCCTTTTTAATAAAATACGCACCGGGAGATGGGGTACCTTGGGTGTAATACAGCTTGAGGAGGGGGGGCCACTCGGCTTCCCTCATCTTTATGCCAAGCGGCCCTGGGAATGAGATTCTCAAAGCCTGATATGTCTTAGAGGGGTGCACGTCGCCCGCCCCTTCTTTCTGTAATTTGGCACCAAGGGATGGGGTTCCTGGGGCATATTAAGGCTTGGGGAAAAGGGGCTGCACGTCTCCCTCTCAATATTTATTTTGGCCCCAGGGGTGGGGTCCCTGGGGCTCAAAGACCAATTCTATCCTGAGTCGCCAAAGGGTGTTTGGCACGGGGCTTGGAGCCTGCCTGGTGTTTGGCTGCCTTGGGTGGATGGCCCATGGGGTTTGGCTGCCTTGGGTGGATTGCCCAGTGGGCCTGGCCGCAAGTCAGGTTCAGTGGCCAACTGTGGTATGTCTTCTTGAATAAACAGAAATACAGGCAGAATGATAATAGCTAATGTGAAGAATGTATTCTCAAATAAAAGGAACCCACTGTACAAGTCACCCTAGCGAAGCACAGTCCAGCTCTCCAACTCAAACTAATACATTCTAAATAGAACCTAAGGCGAAGGATGAGTTTAAAGACACATGCCACATTAAGCCAAAATACCAACCACCTTTCCCCCAAACAACATAAGGCTACACACAACACTTTTTACAACACAATTACAAAAATATAAAATAAGAAAATATGAAATAAACTTTTCTTACAATGACAAAAATATGAAGGGGAGAAAGGTATAGGGAAAACTCTGTGGTGACAAAAGTTTTCCCTAATATGATCTTTCAGTCATTGTATCTTTGAAATTCCAAACTTGACTATTCTCTAGTTTGACAAAACCTGGATTCATTTTTACAACTTTTTGAGATACACTGTGTTTTCTTCCACACTTTCTTGTATTCTTGCTTGATCATTTCACACACACAGACACACAATGTCCCTCTCTGACAGGCATCTTTTACAATCTTTAAATTTTATCAAAATACTTTAATCTGTTGTTCCCTTCTTTCTCTTAATTTCACACAATTGGCATCTTCCTCTACTAATACACTGAGGAATTAAATCACAAATTTACCCAGGGAGGACAAATCAAGCTTTCCTTTTGCAAAATAATTCAAAAAGAGTTACCCCAGTAGTGGAACGAGGAATAAATCGGTATTGCTCAACAAAGTCTACTACAGCACGCTTCTAGTGTCCACCCATAACAGTTGATAATTGAATAGCCTCCTTCACTGTCCCATTAAAACTCTCAATCATGCCATTCGTTTGAAGAGGATACAGAGCACATATTTTGTGAGTAATACCAATGGCCAACAAAAACGCAGACCTAGCTTTAGATGTCAACTGCACCGCATTATCAGTTAAAATGCATTTGGGATTACTTTCACTGGCAAAAATACCTAACAAAAATTATGATGACAGAAGAAGTAGAAATGTCATGAATTCTTACTTCAGGCCACCTTGAGCACATAACCATGAGCACAAACAAATACAAACTATCTCCTTTATAAAGCAAAGGATTCACTATGTCAAACACTACTTCATCTCAAACATTTTCAGGAAGCTTTGTTTAAACAATGGGAGCAGATCTCAACTTTTTTGACTTATCACACAGCTCAGCCTGTACTCAACACACTCCCTCACCAATCTTTTGGGTTGCAAATCCATCCCAGTCCACCAATATGAGGAACATAATCTTTTCTTTGGATTTGTTCACACCCTGATGTCCCTCATGAACAAGTGCAAATAATTTCTCTCTCACTCCCACAGGAGCCACTAGCCTGGTACCCCTATTCAGCAACCCACCTTACATAGATAGACCATGAAAGACTTTCCTATGCCATTTTGCATCATCTCCAAGGGCAGTCTCACATTTCCCAGTCAACACATCTGGCAAATCCTTTTAAGAGCAGAATATGCATTTATTTCTGACACCCATTCTGCATGTAAAAGACAAACCATAGTGACAACATAAACGTTGTACTCTTCATTCTTATCAGTATTACTGTTTTCATTCTCCTCAGAGGATTTACACAGCAATCTAGATAAACAATCAACTGCCTTATTGGTCACCCCATGTATGTATTGAACATCAAAATGAAATGTTGCAAAGAGAAAATCGATCTGCAAATCTGGGACAAAACACAATCCAACTCTTTGTTAACAAAAACTGTACACAACGGTTTACGGTCAGTTTCCACTAAAAACCTTGTGTTCCCTATAACAATTGTTTGAGCTTGTTGATTGCTCAAAAAATAACCAACCTTCTTTCTCTTTTGTTGAATACCTGGTTTCTGTCTCTTTCGAACTCTGAGAGGCAAAGGCGTTAGTTACCGTGTGGCCGTGTTGCTTTTGCTTGAGTACAGCCCCAAAAACCCTAGCATCTGTGGTAATGGAGCTATACAAATCAGGAATTAAATTTCTTAGAGATAGAGCTTTATCTAAACATTGCTTGACTGCAATAAACTCCCTTTCCCAAACTTCATTCCATACATAAGATTCTCCTTTTCTCAATAAAATCCTAGGAGCAAAACTTTTGCCAGCAAAATCCTGAACAAATCAGGAATAAAATCATGCCATACCTAAAAAGACTTCCTTGGGACTCACTCCTTCTTTTGGAATCACATACTCTATCGCCTCACAGCCAAATTTGCATTTTTCACTTTTTCATTGTTATGCTTTTGGCCTTAAAAATATCAAGAACTTCTTTGATTGTATTCTTGTGGTCTTCAAGAGAATCATTAAAAATGAGAGCATCATCCTGGAAGCACTTAAAATGTTAACATGAAGTACATGCCCCAATACGTTTGTCATTAATCGCTAAAAAACTGCTGCAGCAGAACATAAACCAAAAGGCATACAATTAAATCTAAAGGTCCCTAATGGTGTAATGAAAGACATGAGTTTTTTTTTAATTCAATTGTCAATTTGGCCTGCTGATATTCTTAAGTAAATTATAAAGTAGTAAAATATTTAGCTCCAGATGGTAAAGAAATGATATGGAAAATGATCCTTAACCACCCGTTCTTTCAATTGTCTCAAATCCACACAGATCCCCAATGAACGTGGAGGCCACGACAGTTGGTGCAAGCCACTCCTTAGTCCCTGCAGCCTCAAATATATCTTAGTCATCAAGTCTGTCTAATATCTTCCTTACACTGGGATGTAAAGATACAGGAACATTTCAGACTTTGCACACAAATAGTGCAACATTGGGTTTCAGAACTAAGCGATGCATGTAACCATTCACACAACCCACCTAATTCGACAAAACATCAGGAAATTCCTTTAACAACATGTTAGGAAATAATTCACAAGGTACCACCTTATATATTAGCGCTTAAACCGAGGAATTGGGATCAAGATAAATACCCAATAACTGATGATGAGCCAAACTTAAGATGGTGTTGCCTTTTAATGGTACATAAAGCTTGCCCAATGTGTGATTACCTCTACATTTGATTTCTGTATCAAAATACCCTATTAATTCTATAGGTTTCCCACCATAACTGAAAGAGAAAGCATCAGGGTCATGCATCACACTTTACCTTCAAACAAACATGCAAAATCATGGTCAGAAATTAGTCAGCGCGAGGCAAGACATGAGTACAAGCTGAAGCAAGAGCTCGCCACTGCAGGACATACAAGGATCATAATGCAGCAGATGGCACACGAGGATAACCATCAGTCAGCGCAATGTAAGGCATGAGTACAGGCTGTAGTAGCGGTTCGCAGCTGCAGAAATCCAATGGGTGACGCTCGAGCTGAAACATCTTTTGGGAAGAAGAACTTTTATGATATATATATATATATATATATATATATATATATATATATATATATAACATGACTCAAAAGAGAGTAGACTGTCATAAACTCCAAAGGCAAAGTTGAAAAATGGAGTGAATTCCTACATGGATACAGTGGGGGATTCCAGAACCACACACTCTTTAATTGCCACAGCATAACTGGTGGCCAAGACAGACAGCACCGCCTCTTCATGAATGGGACAGAGGCATTGACTCCTGCGCAGTGATGGAACAGTTGGTGTAGAATATGCAGGGTTCCCTTTAAAGTATGACCGTATTTGGAGTGCATGGACTGGATTTAAGGAACAATAGGCCGAGACTGTGGCCGGGTGAAGGAAAGCGCTTACCATTTGAAGGGACTGCAACTACACTGGCCAATGATCTGGCCAATGATCTAGAGACACTGCTGGGCATATTTATACTCTGTTTGCGCCGAATGTGCGTCAAAATATTTGACGCACAATCGGGGCAAACCCTCCCCCATATTTATACTTTGACGCCCGACCCCGTGGGTGTCAAAATTCCACCATGTGCGTCATTTTTTGGAAGGGGGAACCAGCCTTGCGTTAATTATATGCAAGATAGGCATTCCCTTCCAAAAAATGACTTTAAGGCCTGTGCCCCTTATTTATACTCTGGCGTCATTTTGACGCACAGGAGGGGGTGGGCCTTAAAAAACGTCGCACAGCCTGATGTGCGCCGTTTTTTAACGCCTGGGTCAGGGCAGGCGTTAAGGGACCTGTGGGCTCGGAAGGAGCCCAGAGGTGCCCTCCCCTGCCCCCAGGGACACCCCCTGCCACCCTTGCCCACCCCAGGAGGACACACACCCAAGGATGGAGGGACCCATCCCAGGGAATTAAAGGTAAGTTCGGGTAAGTATTTTTTTCCGATTTTGTTTGTGGCATAGGGGGGCCTGATTTGGGCCCCCCTACATGCCACTATGCCCAATGACCATGCCCAGGGGACATAAGTCCCCTGGGCATGGCCATTGGGCAAGGGGGCATGACTCCTGTATTTGCTAAGACAGGAGTCATGTCAATGGAGGTTGGGCGTAAAAAAAAATGGCGCAAATCCGGTTTGAGGCCTGAATTTTGCCTCAGACCTGACTTGCACCATTTTTTGACGCACAACCCCCATTTTCCCATACGCCGGCGCTGCCTGGTGTGAGTAATTTTTTTTAACGCACACCAGTCCGCAGCGCCGGCTAACGTCATTCCATTAATAAGGCGCCCGCATGGCGCGTTGGAATGGCGTTAGCCGGCGGTGAAGTTTTTGACGCACAACTGCGTTGGCGCAGTTGTGTGTCAAAAAGTATAAATATGGGCCTGCATATGTACTTTTGGTGTGGGTAACTCTACTTGCATTAAGAGTCAAGATTGCAGGTTATAAGGTTTTCCTTCAAGCCTGAGCTTGTCACAGTTTGGTTTGGTTTTCGTGCCTATGAGACTAAAAAAATTAAATGTGTTATAAGAAATATTCTGGAAAACGATTACCAAAATATGTGAATAAAAACTCTCAATTTAGTAGGGTATAAGTGAATTCAAAAACAGAGTTTCCAAAAGTAAAGATATAAAATAACAATACCTTAAAAGTGCAGGGTTTTCAAAGCATAAGCAAGAGATCGCCACCAAAAGTATAGTAAATCTTCTTGAATAAACAGAAATACAATACCAATGTGAAGAATATATTCTCATTAAAAAGGAACCGACTGAACAAGTCACCCAAGCAAAGCACAGTCCAGCTCTTTAACGCCTCTTCTAATCAAACTAATACATTCTAAATAGAAACCGAGGAGAAGGATGAGCTTAAAAACACATGTCACAATACCACACCAACCCCTTGCTGTGCACGGTATTTGGTCATGCACAGGTGTGGGGTTAGCTGCCTGCACGGGCCTGGCCACAGGTCCTGGCTACAAGCCAGTCCCTATGGCCAAACCCTCACACTGCATGGTTTTTGGCTGAGCGCAGCCCGGGTTTGCCTATCTATGGGAGGGCTAAAAGCAGAGCCTGGCCATAGGCCAGGCCTTGTGGCCAACCCCCCAAAATGCACAGCAAAATGCCATGCCCCGGGGGTTGGGGGGGTGGGGGAGCAGGGGGTGGCTTTACGTATGTCAACAAAATAATAAAAAAGCCCTAGAAATTTACTGAAAAAAACAAAGGTTAAGGTAACATTATGGTTAGGTGAAATATTAAGTAACAACGTACATTTAAAAAACCACAGACATTCACCAGTTATAGTTGTAGTTATCCAAAGTAACTAAAACTCGTGCCCTAAGATGACTATAACTGGCACTATCACCATGCACTGCTAATTACCCTACATACTACATCAGTCACAACATCTTCTATGGCATCACAGATAATATGACTGCAACATTTGCTATGAAATTATCGATAAGAAAGATGTGCATGGAGGGGACGCAAGTTATAGTTACATTAGGACATGAGTAAAGTTATAGTTAGGTGTTAAAATGAGCCAGAAACGAATGCTTGAAAGCCAAAAAACACTGAAATTCACCGGTTATAGTTCAGTGAGCTAACTATAACTTCACCCCGCCATGCACTGCTTAGGACCTCAAATACTACATCACTCATGACATGTTAAGTGACATCATTTACAATGTCACTTATTGCATCCTTTTTTACATCATCCAAGCTAATACTCCTCAATTTACTCTACAAACCACTTGATCATTTTAGAAAAAATTTTGTAGAGGGCCCACAAACATGCAGCATACATTGACTGTGCATACAAGTGTGCATCTATGGAACATAAATAGTGTAATCCTCGAGACAAGTCTGATTGAGGTTGGGAAAAATGTGCACAATTTTACTACTAGGAAAATGTAAGCGCAAACGTTACTTTATTTAAACAAGGAATAGACTGAGCACAATTGGTGTAAGTTGCAGATGTACACTACAATTAGCTGTTATTTAAATCAATGTCCTATTGCCAAAATATGTGAGAAAAACTAAAACTTATGTTTTACAATAAATTAGTCAGGGTTGTCATTAGAGCTATCAACATCTTTATGTACACTGGAGAATTATAAGGTACAGATATTTACTTTTAGAAGTTACATGAGACATTATACAATCCAGAATGTATAATCTCAGGGTGACTCACTTACAAAAAGTTCAAGTCAGGGAATCATTGTAAGTTTTGTAATGTGTGTGCCATTCTGCTCTTTTCTAGAATATTTGTGAGGTCTTTACAAACACAAAACACAAAACTTTTGTCAGGTTAAGTATTCAACGGGTGCATCCAATTAAGGTCAAAAAAGACCCAAAAACTCTTTTGACTGGTATTTAAGGTTTAATACTTTACTCATTGCATTAATTTCTACAGAGACTTATGTTTCTTACACACTTGAATACTAGTGGAAACAAGCATTTGCAATGCAATGGGTCTCGTGTTTGCTCGAGAGAGCTATTAGCGTTGTGAATTCCTAAATTAACTTTTCTTGCTACATAAATTGAAAATGAAAAGTAAAACAGTTGACATAAGCAAGCCAATTCAAAGCGCTATGGCCTCCATGAGCGCAAAGGATAGACACAAAAGGAAAAAGAAGTTCGCTCGCAGTCAAACATATCTGCAAACGTGCAATTATCCATGTAACAGGTTCGGTGCCCAAGGCGGTAACAAAACTGCCTCAAGGTGGGACAAACATAAAGCATTTATCAATGTCATCAAAGGATTTTTGAAAGGTAAGTCTATGAAAGAGTGAAAGTGACGGGTGTGAAATGGATGTGGTTAAAAGCCTACATAGATAACAACACGTTGGAAAAGCAGAGCTTGCGTGCTGCTATGCTCGACCTAAAATGAGCATAATCTCTACTACTGGGTGCTTTCTCAGATATGCTTTATGTCCTGCAGGTTGCAAAAGATTGCACCCATTAGCACTAGAGAAGTGGTAGAGACCTGGCTTTAGGTGTAGCTCGCTGTCAAGTATGAAAAGTGTATAGGAAACTGTCTCATTCACTGGATGATGTCAGCAGTGATACAATCAATTATGTCATTTGAGATGTCATCAATCAATGATGTCATTTAACAAGTCATGATTGCTGTAATATGTGAAACCATAAGCAGTGCTTAGCAGGGGTGCAAGGTATAATTAGCTAACTGAACTATAACTGGTGAATTTCAGTGTTTTTTTTTTTTTTTTAGTTTTTAAACATTTGCTTTTAATGAATTTATCCCCACCATGCAAAACAGATCACTTAAATATGAGGAACAACTTAAACGAAAAAAAGACAAGTTAATTTGAGCTATAAACACAATTACACAAGTGGAAGAATATTGACCTTTGGCAGGAAGTTTGATGCTTTGAGAAGATATTACAAACAAACATCAGTGCTAAGGCAACAAGAACTCATAACTTCAGAATTAGGTTCTGATTTGTATTCAAACTTTGAGGAATAACGAAGTATCTTCAATAAGTTGGGTCAGCCTTTTACTTTTTTAGAGAAATACAGACTGCTATAAGTGAAAAGAATACCTAAAAAAACACAACAAAAGGAAAAGGAAGAATCAATGACAAAGGCCCAAAACTCAGAAAGGAGGCAAAGTGAGTAAAGGGTGATTTGCACCATGGGAAGAAATCAAAGGCAACATGAAAGCAGTAATAATGGTCAGACAAATCCAACAGTGATTAACTTACCATCTCATGAACTAAATAAGGATGAACAGTCCGTATTAGGACTAGGACTTTCATTTTGCCCAACATCTAATTTTGACTATTGCCAAAACTCTCATTGATCTGTTAATATTTTTAAGAAAATTTAAAATATTAAAGGTTTTCACCTTACAAGAAAATAAAAGCCCATTCAGTGGGTCACCACTCAAATACCCAAATAAGACCATACATATGACAATCTCTGTGTAGGTGATATAGAACAGTGGTTCCCAACCTGTGGTCCGGGGTCCCCTAGGGGTCTGTGAAACCCATCAGGGAGTCTGCGACTGCTTAGAAAATTTAAGAATTTTAACAGATTAGGGGGGTCATTACAACATTGGCGGTAAAAGGCGCTTACCGCCGTGCAGAAGACCGCCAATACATCGCCGAGGCGGCGGCATTCCGCCACAGCTATTATGACACACATCTTGGAATCCGACGAAATTCAGACACCCACACAACACCGCCACACCAAAGGTCAGTGATAAACTGTCAGAAACAAATCCTCCACCTCCACGCCAACAGAAACACGCCCATGCTATTACGACACACGAATCCACGCGGCGGTCTTTCAACCGCGGTATTCCATTGGCGGTACACACCGCCGCGCTCAAAATACACACACATCTCCAAAACACCGCCACATTGGACAATTCCAAATACACACACCTGATACACATACAAACCTACCCAACACTATATAAAACACACACCCACATCACCCACAAACCCCTACTACCAAACATTAGACACGAAGGCGACAGAGAGAGAGAGCACAGAATAGACAACCCCACTACACAGAGGCACACAACACCATCACCCACACAACATCCACGCACAAAACACCACACAACACTACACTCACCACACTCATCACCACATACACCACCCCACACATCACCCACACCACCCCATGGCACGCCAAAGACACCCCCGCTTCTCCGAGGAGGAGCTCAGGGTCATGGCGGAGGAAATCCTCCGGGTAGAGCCACAGCTATTTGGCTCACAGGTACAGCACACATCAATAGCCAGGAAGATGGAGTTATGGCGCAGAATAGTAGACAGGGTGAATGCCGTGGGACAGCACCCAAGAAATAGGGAGGACATCAGGAAGAGGTGGAACGACCTACGGGGGAAGGTGCGTTCAACGGTCTCCAGGCACAACATCGCGGTACAGCGGACTGGCGGCGGACCCCCACCTCCTCCCCCACAACTAACAACATGGGAGGAGCAAGTCTTGACCATCTTGCATCCTGAGGGCCTCGCAGGAGTCGGTGGAGGATGGGACACTGGTAAGTCAATTCTTAACTATCATAACCCCCACCCTACCTGCATGCTATCACACACCCCCTCCCTCACCACCTCCCCTATCACTACAACTCCTCACTAATGTACCCATGACACAAACCACCCATCCCAACACCAAGCCCTGCATGACACAACTAAGCATGGACACCCCTCACTAAAGCATGCCCTCTGCACATACCCAGTACACCCCCCCAACCATCACCACACAAACTCACACACAGGAATGCATGCACTGGGGTACACAAACACCCACCCATTGCACACCATTACACACACACATGCAATAATCATGCTCTTATGCCCCTGCAGGAACCCGAAGGACCATCCCCACACCAGAGGGTCCAGAAAACACCACTCCACCCACAGAAGAGGCCCACAGTGACGAGAGCAGCTCTGCCCTACTGGATCCTGATGACCAGCCCGGACCATCGTGGGCCTCGGGACAGTCGGTTCCCCTTGCACAGGCACAGCCCAACACCGACCTTCCACCCTCTGGTAACACCAGCACAGCACCCACCCAGCGGGCCCAAACCTCCCTACCCAGGACAGGTCAATCAGAGGTGTGTCCTCCACTACAGGGCACCAAGGCTAACCCACCACCCTCGGGACAGTCGGTTCCCCTTGCACAGGCACCGCCCAACACCGACCTTCCACCCTCTGGTAACACCAGCACAGCACCCACCCAGCGGGCCCAAACCTCCCTACCCAGGACAGGTCAATCAGAGGTGTGTCCTCCACTACAGGGCACCCAGGCTAACCCACCCCCCCCTACCTGGGGGCAGTGGTAGTGGGCACACGGTCCAGGGGACGGAGGCACAGGAACACAGGGAAACTGGGAGGTCTGCTGAGCGACAGGAGGCGGACAGGCCAGGGGAACCCACTCTCCACGAGGCCCTATCCTCCATCATGGGAGCATACCACCATTCCCAGGAGACGATGGCGACGGTTCTGGACAAGTTGCAGGAGACCCTGCGCCTGCAGGACGAACTGTATTTGGGGTTCAGGGAGGAGGTCAGGACCATCAGCTCCGCCCTGGGCACCATCGTAGGGGTGCTGAAGGACATACAGCAGACCTTGAGGGACACCGTGGCACTCCAAGGGGCCCCTGACACTAGCCAGGATGATGAAATGCCCACCACCTCCGCCGGCGCTAGTGGACAGGATGCCCCGCCACAGGACCACCACACCAGCACCCCACCCCCTGCAGACGGACAACCACCACGCAAGCGGTCCCTGAGATCCAGGAACAGGACAGAGCAAGATGGCAAGACCCCCACCAGAAAATGACACCACCCTGATTGTCCTCCCACTGTCCCACTTTGTAACCCTGTCCATACTTTAACTGCCCCAGCTCCTCTTCCTATGCCAAGATGGGCAGTGCACCTGTGAGACTAATAGACTGGACTCTGCCATGGACATTCCTCCCCCATCACCCATCCTCATTTTACAACCCCCTCCCATTTCCGAGCACTTCAATAAACACCCTTGAAACCCAAAACATGCTGGAGTCAGTCTGTGATTTAGTAAAAATGTACTATCAATGACAGTGTCATAATGGGTGTACCATTCTAAAGCTAACATACCTATGTCACACATCACAAGCCCTTGAAGGATGCAATCAGTTGACACGTAGGTAACCACACCTGTGAAACCGTAATGGAAGGGTACAACTCAGTTACCAAATGTTGACTTAATTCGAAAAACAGGATAGAGCTAGACGTGTAAAAGTTAATGTAATGCTAAAAATGAAAATGTTCTCACCTGTGTCTCACTGGAAATATTGCTGTATGACTGTCTCCCTGTTGTCGTTGTCTTCTTCATCAGCTTCATCCTCATCACTGTCCACAGGCTCCACAGGCTCCACAGCTGCTACAACACCGTCATCTGGATCATCCTACTGCAGAAAAGGCACCTGGTGTCGCAAAGCCAAATTATGGAGCATGGAGCAGGCGATGATGATGTCGCACACCTTCTTCGGTGAGTAGAATAGGGATCCACCTGTCATATGGAGGCACCTGAACCTGGCTTTCAGGAGGCCGAAGGTGCGTTCGATCACCCTCCTAGTCCGCCCATGGGCCTCATTGTAGCGTTCCTCTGCCCTGGTCCTGGGATTCCTCACTGGGGTCAATAGCCACGAAAGGTTGGGGTAACCAGAGTCCCCCAAAAGCCATACACGGTGCCTCTGGAGTTGACCCATTATATCAGGGATGCTGCTATTCCGCAGGATGTAGGCGTCATGCACTGAGCCAGGGAACATAGCATTTACCTGCGAGATGTACTGGTCTGCCAAACATACCATCTGTACATTCATGGAATGATAACTCTTCCTCTTCCTGTACACCTGTTCACTCCTGTGGGGGGGGACCAGAGCTACATGGGTACCATCAATAGCACCTATGACGTTGGGGATATGTCCAAGGGCATAGAAGTCACCTTTCACTGTAGGCAAATCCTCCACCTCAGGGAAAATTATGTATCTCCTTACGTGTTTCAGCAGGGCAGCCAACACTTTGGACAACACGTTGGAAAACATAGGCTGGGACATCCCTGATGCCATCGCCACTGTTGTCTGAAAAGACCCACTTGCAAGGAAATGGAGCACTGACAGCACCTGCACGTCAGGGGGGATTGCAGTCGGATGGCGGATTGGTGACATCAGGTCTGGCTCCGACTCGGTCCATAGCTCCTGGATTGTGGCATGGTCAAACCGGTAGGTTACGATGACATGTCGCTCTTCCATTGTCAACAGGTCCACCAGCGGTCGGTACACCGGGGGATTCCGCCATCTTCTCATATGTCCCAGCAGACGGTGCCTACGAAGGACAACAGCGAAGAACCAGTCATTATTCCTCCAGGTATGTACCCACAGTCACACACAAGACTACACCACTCACATAACCCTTCCTGTATGTGTGTTGAGTGTAGGCCTAGCTATGTGTGACGCAGTATGAAATGAAGCCACGTGGGCCCCTGAAATGGCGGCTGTCTGACCTCTAAACTGGGGCAATGGGATTGTGGGGTAACAGCGCTGGCGTTACACACCGTCGCGGTAGGCGGTCGTAGACCGCGGCGCAATGCTGCATTGGTTAACATTGGACCCTATGGGTCCCAGGAGCCAATGAACAGGTGCGCTGGCGTTGATGATGCGCACCGCCGCGGACGTCACCGCCATTTTCTCTCTGTTCAATCACTAGATACCTGACCTTCGACAGGAGAGGACCTACACTGCAAGTGCTGCTGTGACCTCGGTCTGGAAGCGACGATGGCTGCTGCGTCTGGGGAAAGGGCCCCTGCCTTCACTGCACAGGAGTTGGAGAAACTGGTAGACGGGGTCCTCCCCAGTACACGCTACTCTACGGTCCTCCAGACCAACAGGTTAGTCCACAGGGAGCACGTTGTATGGGCTAGGCCTGGGTGGAGAGGGCTGGTTGGAAGAGGGAAGGGGGCAGAGTCCATAGAACATTAATGCATGGGAATGAATGGGCACCATGGCCAGAGTAGGGAGGGGGCCACTCACAACGACGGTGCAGTTGGTAATGACTGGTTCTCTTTCCTTGTGCATGTCATGTAGGTCAGCGCCCACCAGAAGAGGGACATTTGGCGTGCCATCGCCAAGGAGGTCCGGACCCTGGGGGCCCACCAGAGACAGCGCACCCACTGCCGTAAGAGATGGGAGGACATTCGCCGCTGCAGCAAGAAGACGGCAGAGGCTCAGCTGGGGATGGCCTCCCAACGTGGTAGGGGTGCCCGTCGCACCATGACCCCCCTGATGTTCCGGATCCTGGCGGTGGCCTACCCGGAGTTGGATGGGCACTTGAGGGCATCGCAGCAGACACAAGGGGGTGAGTACAACCTCATTCTGCTGACTTTGCGTGCAGTGGAGGTGTCTGGGTGGTGGAGGTGGGCTGTGGGTGTCCCTAGGCCAGGGCGAGTTCGGTAGGCAAGGCCCCTCCATAATGTAGCCCATGTGGAACTCTCCCCCACCTCAGCAGAGTGCCTAGTCGAGGTATAGTTGCCCCTGTGGCATCCATGTGCGCCGATGTCCACCATTGCCATATAGGCCATATCCCAGAAATTGCATGTGCAGAGGGCAGGAGCACGGCGTAATGCAGGGGGCATCTGCGTTAGTCTTGTCCGCCAACGGTAGCGGTATGCCATGCACTAAAACCCTCTTTCTTCTGTCTCCCCCCCTTTGTCTGCTCTCCCTGTCCTTTTGTACATCAGCATCAACAGGCGGAGGTACAGTGGCACCGGAGCACGAGGGAGCTGATTCCCACATGGCCATGGAGGGCCACACCACAGACTCTGAATGCACCAGTGGGACGGAGGGCGAGGGGAGTTTCACGTCGGCCACCGGATCACCAAGCAGCGACACGGACTCATTTGACGATGGGAGCTCCCTTGTGGTGGCGGCACCATCTGTGCCCCCCACCTCTACAGGTACAGCCGCCACCTCCCCTACCAGCACCGCCCTCCCAGCAGCCCCTCAGTGTTCGTCCCGTGCCCGCTCACCCAGGAGGGTGGGCATCACCTTCACCCCAGGCACCTCAGGCACCCATGCTGCCCTCAGTGAGGAGGCCATTGACCTCCTCAGGTCACTCACTGTTGGGCAGTCTACCATTGTGAATGCCATCCAGGGTGTAGAACGAGAGTTGCAACACGATAATGCATTCCTGGAGGGCATTCATTCTGGTCAGGCTGTCCTTCAGCGAATCCTGCAATCCTTGGCCTCAGCACTGATGGTAGCAATTGTCCCTGTGTCTAGCCTCCCCCCTCTGACTTCCTCCACCCAGACCCAATCCCCTGTACCCCAGCCCATCCCAAGCACACCTACAGACCAGCATGCACACAAGTCAACACACCCAAGTAGCTCAAGCAAACATAGGCACCACACACACCACAGGCACTCACGCAAGCATCACCCACATACAGACACAACAACATCCACTGCCTCCACTGTGTCCCCCTCCTCCTCTTCTCCCTCCTCCCTCCCAGTGTCGTCTACACTCTCACCTGCATGCACTACATCTACAGCCACTAGGACTCGCACCAGAACACCCAGCACCACACCCCGCTCACCTGCACTCACCACCTCCACTGCCATTTACACGTCCCCTGTGTCCTCTCCCAGTGTGTCTGTGACGCCCCCTCCCAAAGTACCCAAACGCCGGCAATCACTCACCCAACATCCATCCACCTCACGACAGCCTCCAGTACCTGCACCTGCACCCAAAACAACTAAAGTGACACCTCCGACAACCACCTCCTCTTCCTCCACTCCCAGACCCCCTCCAGCTACCCATCCCAGTGTTCGTCAGAAACTGTCCCTCTGTAAAGTTGACCTTTTTGCCCCCACCCCACCCCCTCCAATTCATCAGTCCCGTCGTAGCGCCTCAGCCAAAAAGCCTCCAATACCAGTGGTGCCTGTTCAAGGTTTTTGGAGTGCACCGGCCACCAGGGCAGGCAGTAGGACCCGGAGCCAAGGCACTGGCAGCCCACCCCCTGTAAAGGCAATAAAATTGGAGAGTGGACGACGGGACCGTGTTAAGACTCCTGGTGGGAAAACAACTGACATGGGTTCCAAGGCGATTGGAGAGTCAGCTGTGACTCCACCAAAGGTGGGGAAGGGCCAGAGGAAGTCTGCCCAGCCTGTTGTGAGTGTCACGGCGTAGAAGTGCGCCATCATTTCCGGCGGTCGAGACACAACCGCCAGCACTGTTGTTACTGGTCCAGAGACCACCGCCAGAGTCACAGCCCAGGAGGGCCCCACTATCGTCAATGGTCAGGAGACCACCGCCAGAGTCACAGCCCAGGAGGGCCCAAGTATCGTCACTGGTCAGGAGCCCACCGCCACCGCCGGAGTCAGTGCCCAGGAGGGCCCCACTATCGTCACTGGTCAGGAAACCACCGCCAGAGTCACAGCCCAGGAGGGCCCAAGTATCGTCACTGGTCAGGAGCCCACCGCCATCGCCGGAGTCAGTGCCCAGGAGGGCCCAAGTATCGTCACTGGTCAGGAGACCACCGCCAGAGTCACAGCCCAGGAGGGCCCAAGTATCGTCACTGGTCAGGAGACCACCGCCACCGCCGGAGTCAGTGCCCAGGAGGGCCCCGGCTGCCACAGCCCCGCTGGGCAATGATGAAACGTCATGCCACACACCAATGTCCAGTGTATAGAACATCATGCCACACACCAATGTCCTTATCAGAACTGCCATGGCAAAGCACCGCTGAACTGTCCTGAACCTCCATGTCAAAGCACCGCTGAACTGTCCTGAACCGCCATGGCAAAGCACCGCTGAACAGGGCAAATAACGCCATGGCAAAGCACCGCTGAACTGTCCTGAACCGCCATGTCAAAGCCCCGCTGAACTGTCCTGAACCGCCATCTCAAAGCACCGCTGAACAGGGAAAAGACCGCCATGGCAAAGCACCGCTGAGCTGTCCTGAACCGCCATGGCAAAGCACCGCTGAACAGTCCTGAACCGCCATGTCAAAGCACTGCTGAACAGGGCAAAGACCGCCATGGCTAAGCCCAGCTGAACAGGGCAATGCACCGGGTAGGAATGAATGGCCCGCCACATCAGGCATCCTTATCCCATGTGCAGCTGGGACAGTGACAGGACACGACCTTTCACGGGGAGACTCATCCAGTCTGGGCACCAGTCCCCCCCAGTACCAGTAGAGACCTGCATCAACTTGAGAGACTGTGGCTTTGCATTCCCCAGGATGGCACAGTGGGCAACCCACCCACTGTAGAGACTTGAGAGACTGTGGCTTTGCACTCCCCAGGATGGCACAGTGGGCAACCCACCCACTTGGGAGACTTGAGAGACTGTGGCTTTGCACTCCCCAGGATGGCACAGTGGGCAACCCACCCACTTGGGAGACTTGAGAGACTGTGGCTTTGCACTCCCCAGGATGGCACAGTGGGCAACCCACCCACTGTAGAGACTTGAGAGACTGTGGCTTTGCACTACCCAGGATGGCACAGTGGGCAACCCACCCACTGTAGAGACTTGAGAGACTGTGGCTTTGCACTCCCCAGGAGGGCATTAATGGGCATGGAGCCCCGTCGTGGATCTGGCTTTGCAGTCATCCGGCTGAGGTGCCCCCCCTTCCCTTCCCCCTGAGGTGCCTGTAGTATTTCTGTCTGATGCCCCGGCAGTGTTCTCTCCGATTGTGGTCAGGTATCGTTTGTGGGCCTCGCCCATGTACTTTTTGGACTGATGGTGCACAGACATTGTTATGTACATATCTGCACTACTTCTCGTATTGTATATAATTCTGACTGATTTTCTAATATATATCTGTATATTTTTGTATGACATGTATATTGGCACATTACATTGTTTGACCGATTTTCGCTTTGTGTATTCATTCTTCCGGGGGGATTGTGGGTTGTTACTGTGATTTTTGTGAATGCTTTGGTGTGTATGTTGTAATATGCGAGGGTGGGGGTGGTGGTGTTTGGCGTGTGTCGCCCCTAACTTTTGCCTCCCCCCTCCCCCATGTCGTAGGTGCAGTACTCACCATTGTCTGCAGCACCTATGTAGCTGTTGGTCGTAGAAGAGCAGAAACACAAGGGCAGGGAGTATTTGGAGTTCGGGCTCCATGGATTCCTCGTTCCTCGTGGGATATGTTAAGGTGAGCGTTTTCCCATAGCAAAAGCTGTTTCCGACGTGTTTTTATCCACGGTGAATCCGCCCCGGAAAAGGTGGCGAATTGGCGGGTTGTAATACTGTGGGCGGTACATTGTCTTCCGCCTGTCTGTTGGCGGTGACCGCCGCACTGCTTGTCTGTACCGCCGTGGCGGGCGAAGTGTTAAAGTGTCTGTCTTTGTTGGCGGTTTCCGCCAGGGTCATAATTCCCTTTTTTTGTCCGCCGGCCTGTTTGCGGTATTTCCGCTGCTTTAACACCGTCCGCCAGGGTTGTAATGACCCCCTAGGTCCCCAGCTTTCAGTAATGACTCAGTGGGGCGGCCCCCGGATTCCAATAATGATTCAGTGGGGGTCCCCGGGTTCCAGTAATGGTAAAGTGGGGGTCCACAGAAGTCAAAAGGTTGGGAACCACTGATATAGGTCTGGCTACACTAATGGAGCTAGAGGGTGGGGGTGTTACTTGGGACTTGGAAGGGCACTTTTTGCAATTATTGAGCCTTGAGATGGACCGTACAAAAATGAGCGATTTCAAACCTACGTCATATTGTGATCCCTTGACCACATGATAGCACAGACAAGTTTCATGAGGTGGTAATTTGCATCCTGATAAACATTTGGCAAAACACGATGAACCGATATGCCATTAATTTGACCAAAGCACAAAAACATGCATTAGACACGATTAGTAAAGACTACACTTTTGTCATCAATCCCTCAGACAGGGGCGGTAATGTGGTACCATAGGATATAAAAAATATCTCCTGAATTCTGACAATTAACTCTCTCAGGAACTTTCCAAAGGTTGACATATCTTGAATACAAGTCCTATTCTTGGATATCACACTCTATTAGATGAGTGGATAGAAAAATTGGTTGTTAAACATGAGAGGGATATCAATTCCTGCATGTAAACAAACCAAAGGCCCCAAGTTTTTACTGCCTGCTGAAAATACCTAAAGGCAAGTTAAAGCCAATTATATCAGCAAATAGGAGCTTGTTGGAAAACCCCTCTAAATATCAGAATTGTTTTTCTTCTTCCATATGTATAAAACTACCCTCTTATTGTAGGGACCGCATAGGTTTTCTTAACAAAGTATCCATACATACCTGAAAACAACACAAACTGGGAATCAAAGCTTCTAGACATTACTTTAGAGCTAAACCGATCTATATGTATGACCACTCCATGATGTTAATCGAGCTGTTACAATTTTGTTACAATTTTGCTTGAAAAATAATTTTTCTTTGATGATCAGTGGTATAAGCAACTCATCGATACTGCACTGGGCAGTTGTTTTGCACCTAGTTATGCAGGAATCCTTATGGGTTGGGTGGAGGAACAACATGTATGGACTGATAATAATGAACATTTTACTAAGCCTATAGTCTTATGGATATGCTACATTGATGATCTCTTTTTGATATGGGATGGCCAGTGTGTGAAGTTTTAGAAATGTATTTCTGAAAACCATTTGAACCTTAAGTTCACATATACCACTCACAAGTCCAAGATGGAGTTCCTTGATGTACCATTAAGGACAACACTGTACACATCAAACTTCACCACAAAAGCACAGCCGGGAAATAGCAGTTTACATGCAGAAAGTCATCACCCTAAAAGCTTGAAGTGGAGGATACCATGTGGTGAGTTCGACCAAGCCACATGCAACTGCAGCACACCACAGACAAAAAAGAGAATAGGAAAAACATGTGATGCAAACGTTTAAAATCGGGGGCATCCCATCAGGGTCCTTCAAACCACTAGGAAGAGGGAAAATAAATTTTCTAGGGACAATCTCTTTGTATGAGAAAGAACCAAGGAATCACACCATATCAGACTAGTAACTACTTATAGCAGGCTTTAAACAGATGATCAAAGTCTGATGATCACAGTCTGATCAGGACTGACCCATCAATTGGGAAATTGGTTATGCCACTACCCCACGTGACATACCGTAGACCAAGATCAATCAGGGATACTTTAGTACACAGTTACGTTAGGACCCAATCTAGGGGTGATCTCTGAAAGTTCAACAAAGTCTTTATAAATGCGGGAAGTGCAAATCCTTCAGGGACAGTGCCAACAGAAAGGATTACATGGTAACCACTGGTAAGACCAACAGGATCAGGAGGTTTATCACAGGTAATGGTGACTGCTTCCTTTATGTGCTTGAGTGTCTGTGTGTAAATGGGAAGTACAATATTTACAATCAATAAAATGATTTGGAACATCCAAGGGCTATCAGACATTGTGACCAAAATTATTCAGTGGTCAGACATTTGCGAATGCTACCCTGAGAGGTAATGATAGAGAAACAAATTGAGAAAATTGGAGTCAGAATATATTATTTTTCTGAACACAAATTTCCCAAGAGGACTGAACATCAACAAAGAACTATATGTTCACATTGGCTAACTGAGACATGTTTGCACTGTTTCTTATAGCAGGATTATGGGAGAAAGAACTGTGGCAGGATCCAATGCAATTAAAGCTCAATTTTTCAAATGTATTCACTGAATTATTTTCTTCTCAGACGATTGGATGTGAAACTGATTAACTGTAATTTCACTGGATGCATCAATTGCGATTATCACTGTGGAGGGTATAACGTAGCACATAAACAACTTTTGTCACTGTGAGCATTTATATTCTATACTACTTAGACAGATCATGACAATGCTATAATAGGCATCAGACTAATTGCTCATTAGTATATGAATTTGTCACTTGGCATGAAATTTCCTAGTACTTTTGATTCCTTCCCCTTTTCAAATTTCTATACATGATCATTAGTTTGAGGTACACAGATGACTCATTAAACAAGATCTCTTTTTGCATATGTTAGCATACAAGTACAATTGTTGCATTATCCAGTTGGATGGGGGATAGTATAAATGTCCTAAAGCATTTTACTTGCTTAAAAAGAAATTAAGTTGTGCTGGAAATGAGCCACTGAAATATATGGATTTTGAACTCTGATCTGATTTACTTGCAGTATTTCCTCTATGATCCATAACATTTAGTAGGACTTCTATGTCTATGTTTTTTTCTACAGCAAATATGCGAATATATGTTGGATGTGCACACTCCCGTGCAAAGAAAGGACGTCCATCAGTGACTACAAGGATGTGTTTTGGCTGCAAGTTACATGTTACCCTACTACAATATTTAAGAGAGCGAATTAGAATTTTGGAAACTTCCAGTGCATGTAATCTATCATTTTAAAATGCAACCAAATTATAAAGAATGGGATTGCAAAACAGAATGAGGATTTCCAACAGCATGTCTCTAAGGGACCACGCAAACTCCCTTCGCCCTCTTCTATTCACCATCTGAATGCATTCTTGGTGCAGTATCTTAGTAAGTGGATCGTTATTTGCTAACAGTACTCAGGAGGTCAAATCGTGAATTCTGGCAAAGCCGAATCAGTCTTCCATCCTGGCATAGGACAGTATATTAAGGGGCATATTTATACTTGTTTTGCGCCAAATTTGTGTCATTTTTTTAACGCACATTCAGTGCAAAACTAACTCCATATTAATACTTTGGCACTAGATCTGTCTAGCGCCAAATTTATGGAGTAAAAGTCATTTTTTGGACGTGGAAACCTACCGTGCGTCAATGAGATGCAAAGTAGGCGTTCCCGTGCAAAAAATGACTCTATGGCCTTAGTGCCATATTGATCCCCTCGTGCCAAAATCACGCACGGGAGGGAGGAGGGGTCAAAAAATGGCATAAAGCTTGATTTCCACCATTTTGTAATGCCTGGGTCAGGGCATGCGTTAGGGAACCTGTGGGCCTATTTCCATGGTGGAACACCATGGCATAAACCCACAGAAGCCTTCTCCAGGCCCCAGAGACACCCACACCAGAGGGACAGCGGAGGATGGGGGACCCCATCCCAGGTAAGTATAGGTAAGCAAAGGTAAGTATTTATAAAAGAAAATTTAACGTGCCATTGGGGGCCCTGAAATGGCCCCCCCTACATGGCACTGGGTGCAATGGCCATGCCCAGGGGACCCTGGTCCCCTGTGCTGGCCGTTCGGGTGGTGGGCATTGCTCCTGTCTTTTCTAAGACAGGAACCATGTGGTATGGTGGTTTTGCGTCTGAAAATGACTATAGGCAGGTAAGAGTCATTTTTTTTTACTTTAACCTGCCTAACGTCATTTTTTGGGGCAAACCCCCTTTCTTCCATTCCGCCGGCCCCACCCAACTAACATCATTTTTTTTTACGCTAGCCTACCCTTTGCACAGGCTTGCACCATTCCATAAATATGGTGCCCGGTTGGTGCACAGAAATGGTGCAAGCCGGTGGTAAACATTTTGGTGCAAAACTGCGTTAGTGCAGTTTTGCGCCAAAAAGTATAAATCAGGGCCTCAGTGGCATAATTTGGGTAAGAATAAAAGCTTCTTTTTTAAAGTGCTTAGAAACTGCAAAATTGCATTATGAAACAATATATCAAAGTTACATGTGTTTTAAAAGCACTGACATTTTGCTAGCCTGTGCTGTACATTGTACATTTCAGCTAGACGTCCTAGTAACTGTAGTTTACTTCTTAGCAATGTGAGGATTATAGAAATCAGTAAGTTCAGCCTTTTACTTGCTTTCTTCCCACAAAAAAAGCTTGGCACCTGCTCATTAGTGCCTATTTGTAGGCTTATGTCCGTCGTGTGCTCCTGCTTTCATTTACTTGAATTCAAAGTATGTAAATGTAATACTGAACTGTATTGAATTTAGAACGGCAGGCTCCAACTGACAATTGGGCTTACCTCTAGTTTGTTGATTTGACGTTTTGCTTATGCTTATTTTGATTCTTGCCATCTATTTTGCATTAAACATGTGTCAGACATCTGTGAAGTATCCAGAGTGACTGTTTTCTTCTGTACATAAACATCTGGGGAACCAATCCACGACCAGAACAATTTGAACGTACAGCTCACATCTATAATTGTCTGGAGGAGGACATTCTATAATGTTTCTAAACAGTGAGCATAGTTTTGGGAGGTACAGAAGGAAACAGATGACAGAACAGTGATCCCTGACCAGAGGTCCATAGCTAATTCCAACCGCTAATGTACTACAAACAGGACACATCAGTTTCACCTATTAACACACCACCTGTCAAGAGAAGTATATTCGATCATTCACGAGAGGTCTTTATGAGCAGTAGGTTCAAGGCTTTGAAACATGCTCAGTACATCCCCGAGGGTACAACGAAATAGCTGAAAACAGAACTATCCAACAAGCCTTCACCTGACCTGGGTCATTGTTACTGAAGGCAACATATAGCATATTTGCAGCAGCACTTTTTCACCACAGGCCTTCAGTAGCACCTTCCGATAACTATTCCCTCAGTAAGCAATTTGGAAATGGGAAAATTTGCCAGTGGAATTATTCTGTTTTCCCTTAGAAGACACGTAATCCTTGTCCAGATAAATCGACTATCTGCGTGTACCAACGTCTGGTAATGCAGAATGAACTAGCAGCTATGAGACAGCATTTGATTCTATTGTAAACAATATAAATTACTGAATGCAAACACTGAACTGCATCCACAATGACCTACATAAGAAGAACATATTACTCATAAGAGAAGTGAGTGTTATGTTTTTACAGCACAGAAAGGCATTTCCTCGAAAATTATTGGTGTAAAAAAGATGCTATACAAAACTGAAAGAATGAAGTCTAAATCTAAAACTATGATAACTAGAAACATGCACAAATAATACAACAAATAGCTGAAAATAAAGGCCACAAAACTAATGTTTGCAATTCTCTTGGAGTCAACAGAGTAAGGTCTGTGAGCGGGCATATATGTGGTATGAGAACACCATGTTATGCATACAACGACAAGGCATGTTCATTTCAATTAGCGGGTTTTCCCTTACGGTTACTGTAAGGTCATCAAAGGCAAGATATGTAGATCAGATCATGGCACAGGCAGCATATGTGCGACCTGTCTGCTTCAAAACATCATACACCTATGTACAAGTAAAACAGACATCTTTCTCACATATTTGTAAAATGGCTGGTTCCTTTTTGACCATTTTTGATGCGCATCCGTGATGCAATATTTAAATCTGTGTATGTTCTCTAGAGCATTGCAAGTTTAGAAGACAATGCGCACACTATGACTTCAAAAACGTTCTTCGCCGTATTTCCGGTGTGCAGATGCATGAGATTTTCAAAAGACTGTTCTATATTTCGAGGAAAATGGTCAAAATCCTATAACTTCACTTTGCCCGCAAACGGTCTTTATCTCTTCAGCGCTCTCCAGTGTTCAGATAGTTTTTGTAATGGCTGATAACATGTTTTATCTTGTTTAATTATTTTTTTGTAATTTTCTTGATTTTTCCTACTGTATTATATGACCTTCACTGTACATGTCTCAGTCTGCCAGTATCCATAGCATGCAAATCTACTTGTTGAGAAATGTTAAAGCTATACCCAATGTCAAGTTGTGAATTGCTTAAGGTGCTTAATACAGTATCTTTCTAAAGGTGAGTGTAATATTTCTGTTGCAAGTATAATATTTCATTTGCAAGTATATCATAACCAAGTAGCACATTGCCAATAGGGAAACATTCAAGTGTATTATTACATTTTAAAGTAGAAACTCACCATTTCCTTCAAGCAAAAAATTCACAAGAGACAAGGAAGACATCCGCTGCACCTCCAAGTCACTAGACTGCAGTAACGCATGGTAGGGCTCCAAATAGTCTTCAGGCAGTGGGGTATTCACTAAATAAAGCAAATAAAGCAAGGAAGAGCTTAGAAACCATGTCCGATTCCCAGCAATGTTCTCAGACTTTATCCCTAGCAATGGCTAATTAAATATATGTTCATAATGATGTTAAAATATCAACATAAGAAACGATCATAAGCTATAAATGAATTGTAAATACACGCTTTATGTCTCAAAAGCAGCACACACATTTGCAGCAGTGAAAAAAACACAAAGCAAAGAGAAAATACATATACCAATGTGACGTAAGAAAGGCTTGCTGTTACATCTATTTTCTCTCTGCTTTGCGTTTTTGTGTTTTGTAATTTGGTCAGCCTTCTTTCCTAACCCTCTTGTGGACGTTTACAATACATTTTGCACTAAATGCTACCCGGAAAAAACAAGGAAGGATCAACTATGGGCATTTTGCTGACAGCTCCACTCTCCTACATTAGTTGCTGACTGACAGAGTTGCTCATGGTACAAGCACTGTGCCTTTGGGTGTACATCTATCACGGACGCAGTCTGTTCAGCTGCATTACTATCTAGAGACCCAAAGGCACAATGCTGCCACCACCTTACATGTCTGCCACCTTCCTGTCACATGTAGTGTCTTCCAAGGCCCTATTTTGTTACTCCTACTTTTTAATTCGTATTTGATAGTTTTGTGTGCAACTCATCCAGCTTGTTGATCTCTCTCTTTTACTGTTTGCAAATGCACCACAAATTGAATTGAAAATCGCAAGTAAACTTGAGCAAATGTTTCACAACCATCGATAGCTGGAGGTGGTTCACCAACTAAAACTGAATGGTGACAAGACTGAAATACTGATGCCTCTGAGATCTTCCTTATTTTGTGTACTTTCATTTTGATCTCAGTTTCTTTGTGCTAAGCCTAAACCTATATTGTATGTAAGAAATCTAGATGTAAAATGAGATGTTTATCTAAATGTCTACAACCCAATTAATGTCGTCGTCTCTTATCACTTTCAACTGCAGATTCTGAAATGCATTTTATTCTCTTTCTCCCACAATGTTCAACTAGTGAATTTTGTAATCTCTATAGGCATTGAATATTGTAATGCAGTATATTTGAACTTACAGCAATTTATATTTAGAAGTACTTCGTTTGGCTCACAAATGTGCAATCAGAAGACTTGCCATGGTTCTGACAAGAAGTGATAACATCTCTCTGGCCCTGTCCACCTTATATGGTCATCCAGTGAGTGAAAATATCTTGTTTAAATCTATGTGTTTTGTGCACAAAGCCCTTCATGACTAAAGGACTTACGCTGTCTTGCGGCTTCAAACAGTGCAAATATCATCAATGTCTCACCTCAGCAGAGGCCTGTCTTCTCCAAAGTCCTAAGGTTAAACATGCTACAAAAGGAAGCAGCGCCTTTTCCATAGCTGCCACCATCAAATGGAACTCTCTTCCTATCTCTGCCCGGGCCGAGTCATATTTACTGAAATTTAGAAAGTCTCCAACAAAATGGTGCTTTCCTATGAAGATGAATTGAGGGGAACACTTTTTGTCTGGATCTTCTCTGTAGAACATTGGTGTAAGTGCTTTAGAAAGTCCAAATAATAAATAATAATCGGTCATTTAAGTACACAGATAGAATAATAGATGAGTAACTGTGAATTACATAGAAGATTTTCACTTAGGGACTTTGAGTGGTACCTAACACACGACAAGAGAGAAGTTCAAGTAGTTTATGATATCACTCAGGAATCTAAAATTATATGTTATGTATGGACCCCAACTCCTATCCCTTGGTCTCATCAGCTGTGCAGGGGTAGAGGAGACGAGGGGGAGGGGAACCATGCACAAGATGGCCTTACTTGCACTGTCCTCCCTGTTACATAGTATGCTTAGAATCTTGCCATGTGATCGTTTCTCTCCTACCCTATTCTCAACATGCAATGCAAAGATCCTCCCAAATATTCATAAATAACTAACCTAGTGTGTTGCCACCTACCCGTACCCACCTTGGCATTTAATATCCCCTGCACAACACAAATTAAGAAAGAAAACCTTGTGTCTCCTCTCTCAACCAACCTCTGGTCAATGACTCCCACCTCACCAATATATATATTAAAACAAAATACCTGGTGACCAGTCATCCTCCCTCACTAACCTCTGTGCCTTCCCTCCCTTCTAATCTGAAAGTGTGATGACAGCTCTCTGAGACCTGTACCAGAGAGACTCGAAATGCCCTGTCAGTGCGAGTCTGAAGAGACTCAAAGAGCTGGTGTCTGGCGAAAGCTTTCTCCCTCTTTGTTCAGGTCTTTGGAGACCCGAAAGAGACAGGTGAAGGTGGGAGGGATTATCATCTGCCTTTCCACCACTTTGCTCGAATCTCTGGAGAAACTGATAATACAGGAAAACACCAGGGAAGGGAACATTTTTGACTGGTGACATAAAAGCAGTGGGAAAATACATTTTGCTTTTAAATTGTTGTTACATTTAGGGAGTAAATAACTGGATTCAGAAAACAGTATTCGTGCTAGCCACTGCAAATGAGAGCCATAAAAAGCAATAAAATAATATACCATGACACATGTGACTCCTAACTAATATTCAACCCAAAGCTACAAATCAACCTGTGACACGTAATCCTTTGTAACCACTAGAATCACTACACTTACAAAGGTTGCAATTGAATGTGCTTTGTGGAAGGACTGTGCATAGTTGCTTGTGCTAACATTCATTTCTTTTCTCTGTACTGTGAATAAAGGAGTGTTTTATACATCGTGTTTTTAGTGTTATATGAGTAATTATGAGTGCCTCAACTTTCAATTATGGGCCCAGGTCACAATCGAGGGCCATAGTGTGATGAAGAGGGTGATTATCGCCAGTTATTGTCCCACCAGTAATGAAAATAAGTTTATTAGCACCCCAGGTACTCTACAAAGATAAAAAGACTGCAAAGCTGCTGAAGCCTTATTTTATTGTTTCTCATTTTTATAAGGCACGATAGAACAGAGTAGGTGTCATCACCCTATACTACAGAACAACAGGCAGACTTGGTAAATGGCGGCATGAAAAAAATGACAAATGTTCAAACCAGTCTCTAAATGGTGCATAGCTGATGAGTGGGAGGGTAGATAAAAGGAAGAAGGCAGAAAGATTTGGAGATTAGGATTAACAAAGAACTGTAACAGAGACATTTTAGGAAAAGGTGAATAATGGACAAACTTGAGGTGAACAGACCCCAGGTAGAAAGCAAGGAAGAAAGGAATGGGCAAGCGGGGGTAACCATTGGATTTAAGGGGAGGCTTTAGAGGATTGTAATAAGGAGGGAAGCAACAGGAGAACTTCTGACCAGAGTCCTTGAGTAGAAAGGAGCTACAGTTTTAGGATGAAAGAAAAGGCAGAGTGGAGTAGGATGGGAAATAGGCAAGAGATGAAGGAATGATATGGTGGGGTTAAAGGAGACTGAGGTGTGGAGACAGTAAGCACAAAGTTCGTAAAGGAAATTAACTTAGATGCACGCTAAACAAGTCATTTTTAGTGCGTTGTGAAACTGGATAAGGTCTTTAGAACAAGGGTTCTTGACCCTTTGACTTCTGTGGACCCACACTTAATCATTACTAGAATCAAGGACCCCTACTGTACCATTATTGCAATCCAGGGACACCCGTTGAGTCATTACTGGAAGCCAGGGAGCACAGCTTGAGCAGTTTCAATGATTTGAACCTCTAAACAATACATACAATTACAGAAGCAAATATTCATCAAACTAATATCCAACTGATTACAAACAAATGTCAAACATCTAAATTTTAATTTCAATGAGGACGTTGTGACCTTTCCAACCTGAACTGAGGCCACTCATTATCACATTATATTATGTTTGAAGCACTTGCACTCTTCCTACAAAGAAATATGAGGACACCAGCTTACTTTTTAGGCTTCAGGTGCAAATTCATTCACATTTACTTAACATGTTCAGGTTTACATGTTGGTTCTTTATTGACATATACTTTGTTAATCTGTCAATGTTATGTATTTTTTAGCAGTCGAGGACCCCCTGAATAGGCTTTGTAGAACCCCTTGTGTTCCCGGGCCACAGGTGAAGAACCACTGCATCATTACAGCATCTCAGATCAACTGGTAGGGAGTTCCAGATGGCAGGGCTTTCACCAGAGAAAGGCTGTTTGGCAGTTTTGTAGGAGATGAATGTTTTGGAATCCAATTCAAGCTTATCAATATTCCTCAAGTTCTTTGCACCACAAGAGGTTTTAAAATAGGCTTTTTGAAAGTTCAAATGTGGACTGTGAATACCCTTGTATGTGATGAACCTAAACATAAATGTTATTCTGACTTCTAAAGGAAGCCAGTGAAGTTATTTTTGTATTAGAGATATATGGTCCAACATTTTGGTTCCAGAAATCATCCTTGGAAACATTAGCAGGTGCATCCATTACAAAGTGCTAATGGGAAGCAGCTTCAGTGTTGAGAGGCGGCTTCATTGATGAGCAATGTAGGTCCTGCTGTAACTCCGAGTGTTTCTATGAAAAGACAACCCATTCACCCTTCAAATGTACAGTATCCTGGAAACGCAAGAAAACAAGTCTAATTTCAGAGACCAGGAGAATAAACATAGAGTGGTTTGTCTTTTTTTTCTTCTCTTTTTTGCAGTCATGATCGTAGTCCCCTCGAAAACAAGGTTACCGTAGTACAGTAACTTTGAACGGTTAGCTAGTTTTCTGTTCACAGCAGCATCAAAAGTTACAGCAGCAGCTGCACCGCTCCAGTAATGGTACTTCCATTACCACTGAGTAAGGATTAGTCCTCTCTGTTGGCTGAGGGGCAGAAATATGGCAAGCAGAGTGAGAAATAACAGAGGATGAAAGCTGGTACTGCCACTAGGAGCACTGAGCACAGCAGCACAGCAGCACACCAGGTACTGATATGTATTACAGGCCCCTCACCAGGTAAATAACACGAGTATCCAGGAGCACTGAAGATATATCCTTGAAGGTTAAATCTAGAAAGTTAAACAGATCAACCACTACCTACCAGTGAATTACTAATGGTATTCAAAGAATAGCAATATTTTAGAGCACTTACCGAAAGAGATAGCACTTGATTCTAATTTCAGATCCGCGGTTGTACATTCTGCAGCTTTGCTCAAAGGACATCCACAGAGATGCCACCAGACCTGCATTTTCCAAACCATAGTGGGGAACACCCCCATGCCACTGGCCTCAGACAGCTAGAAGGAACTTTTTTTGTTTTTGGCTGCACTGGAAGAATGTCCGGCATTCACATCTGATTCAATGGTGTGCCAGTGGAGAGAAGCCACAGCAAGAGAGGTCCAGTATCCCGACTTGAGTTTACAACTAATACTAATAGTGAATGCCAAATACTGGACATGCTGTGTCTGACTTATAACATAAGTTATGCGAGAGTTATAGCAAATTTACAAATTCCAAACTTCATTGCAACAGAGAAAGCGGAAAAGTCTTAAGAAGGTCAAAATGTTTTTGACTAGAGGAAGCTGATAATTGTGAGCTTTCATTACTTTAGTTCCTTTCTAGCTCATCTATAGTTCTCGACTTAGACAGCATTCAAAATTTTTACTGGCATCAGTGGTGTATGTGAAGAGTTCAAAAGGAAAATGGGCCCAATAAAGCAAGCGTGTTGAAATTGCAGTACCTACGGAGACTGCTCCCACTACCATAATCTCCCTTACTAACTTTGAAAGGGAAATTTGACAGGCATGCACAGAATAAGGCTTCTTGCCTATCCTTCAGAGTTCTAATGATCAGTGTTCAGGTTTGTGCTCTAATAATACCTACACAAGAACATGTCCTTCCAATAGTAGTGAACTCGGTATAGTGCTAAGGTATTGTGTACTTTCAGGATTATTTTTCTCCTATTACAGATATTAAGTCAGAAGACTATACTGTTCTCTTGTCCTACAGAACTTTTCAACTTCACAGTGAGGAACATTCACCTCACACACATCCCACAGCAGGAGGGAGAATCCTGTACAACTGAAATCCCCTGAAAGCTATTAGTGTCACCCCATCCTCTCTTTGTTTTCAACTCAGGTTGACTCTCCCTCAATAGGACAGTCAACCCTAACACCAATGAGGTGACTTGCGAGTAACAGAATCCCAGACACATCAGGGAAAGCTCAACAGACAATAAAAACATCACCGATTAGTCTAAGACGAGCACATACTCACAGTGTTGACTGACATGCAAATAGTACAAGGCGGCTGACTGCTGTAGATCAGGAAGTTCTGAAAATGACAGGGTTCGCAGGGCTTCCAGGGATTCATTGCTAAGCGGTGACTCCTCGAAATCTGTGTGATGCAACAGTACATAGAGCAATTACTAATGCACAAAAAAAGCTTAATGCATTGCAAAATACTACTTATTCAGCTTCAGAGTGTTGCACACAGGGTAACATGCACACCTAGCTATCAACACCACTAATTCAGAGGATTTACAAATCAATTACCCTTCTCCCTAAATTAAAAGAACATGTTTGTTTGGAGGTCAGGCACGAAACAAGACTAATGCTGAAGAGGTGTGGCACCAGAAAAAGCACCCAAACTATTGGTATTCAACCAAAATGGCACCACTGCAAATACCAAGGGCTCTACTAATTTTTGCTGATTGTATTCCAGTTAAAGTTTAAATTTGGTCTGGTGCCCTAATTCTCATTTTGTTTCATCCAGTCACTTTTTGATTCTAACCAACCAGTGCTTCAATTCCACCAATAGTTGGATGGGCCCAATTAAAGAAACTATCCTCACTGCACGCTAATGCCACATACTGTGCTAATCAGGGGTTCACCAGTAATTAAATAAATATTTTAACGGACCTAATTCTCTGCACGAGCGTAACAGAAGGGCAGTATACAGGACATCCCCTAGTAAGTGGTTTCAAAATGGAAATCACAAAAGCCCCTGAATTAAAAGGTTCCTTTTGTTCTCTCATGACAGATTTGAAACTTTGTGCACGTCCATCTAATGACAGCTTGTTGTTATATCACGTGATATCACTATGCCACATGTCATGAATAGGATAAGGAATTAATTACCCTAAAACATGCTACAAACATGCCTTCTCAGTGGTCAAAGGCTGAATCAAGCCTCGTTGTGAATTATAACCTGAGACGCGCAAAAAAGACACACACACACTTTACCCTAAATGAAAGCACACTGCAAGAACAGAAGACAAGAAAATCGAGCATCACAAAATGCGTCTATTTAATTGTGTAAGGGAGACCTAAAGAATAGATTGGCGGACATAATTGCAAAGAATGGAATGCGAGACAAACTTGAGTACAAATCATACAAATCAGTTCCAGACTATGCACATTAACTGACCACCACGTTTACCAGCTGGAGGCCCATCAATTGTCTCTCCAGTTCTCAATCAACTGTCTCACATTTTGAAAATCTACCTTTTACACCACATCAACACCCAAACAACGTTACAATTATCCCACATAGAACTATCCAGAGACAAGCACTAGACAGACCACCGCTTCTTTTCTACAGACATTACAAAGCCATGAACAAGTACTGAACAGAAACACAACGGTCAGGAAATGCGTAACAGAAAAGAAAACAAAAATGAAATGAACATTTAATGCTCTTGAAAGAACAAAGTCATTGAATCATCCGAGATTACCTCACATTGGCTGGCCCCTCTGGTTCACTCATGGCCAAACATTTATTTCTCACCTCACAGAGTTTAGATCACCAAAACCATCAAACATAACCTCGTCAGACATTTATCCGAGCTTGTTCACTTTTCACTACTCTGCTCTCCAACTCTATGGCATTTCCTTCCATTTTCTAGACAAGAGCTTTCAGATCACACTTCAACACATCCCTCTTCAACTAACAACTTCACCCAGACCACATCTCCATAATCCAGTATAGACCGTTTTACACATTGCAATTTATAGAAAAGAAAAACCTGACTGGGGAAAAATGATTCACTTCTCCCCCCATTTCAGCCGTCACCCAAATGTGGAGGTTGGAATTGCTGTCCATTAAAAATAACTTATCTTCCTGGACTTTATCATAGCCATTTTGAATAAGATATCCCGTAAGGTATAATGATAGTTTTATTCTTGGTCGCATTTGCCTACTCTACAATGTGTAGTTATGATTCGTTTTCAACAGTAACAATAAGAACAGTTGTAGCAATGTTTCGCTATGATTTCTCTCCAACACAGATCTTTCCCTTTTTATTTATAACTCACCTTATCCGCAAATGTTTTAGAGTTTCCTTGATATTTTGATCGATATTATAAGAACTTCATAACTGGCTTTTTTAATATTAGTGGCGGTGTAGTGGAATACCATGTGAACAGCTATATCAAATGCTTATACAGTTGCTGATGCTTACGTGCAACTGTTAAATAAAACATTTTGAATAAGAAAATCAGTTTGGTGATCTCTGCCCCACGTAAATTAATTACTAGTGTGTTCAGTGGACCATTTCACAAATTTACTGTAAAAACAACACGTTCCCATAAAATACAACAACTGCCTTGTCATTTGGTGGTGCTACTTTTTCAATAGCCTTCAAGGGCCAGGTCTCAGTTTGATACCATATTGTGCTACTGACACTCAATTTCAAATCTGCTGAACACGTCCTTATGCTTCCCTAATCCCAATCATCCAGCCTATAGCGAATTCAACATAGCATTCAGAGCATATTTATACTCTATTTGTGCTGAATTTGCGTCATTGTTTTTACGCAAATTCAGCGCAAACTTAACTCCATATTAATATTTGGACGCTAGACCCATCTAGCATCAAAATATTGGGGTTAAAGTCATTTTTTGGGATGCGTGAAACCACCTTGCGCCAATGAGATGCAAGGTAGGCGTTCCTGTCCAAAAAATGACTCAAAGGCCCTACCGCCATATTTATCATCCCTTGCAAAAAAGGTGCACAGAGGAAGCAGGCCTAAATATTGTTGCTAGGCCTGCTTAGTGACAATATTTAAAGCCTGGGTCAGGGCAGGCGTTAGGGGACATGTGGACCTACTTCCATGGTCATACACACAGAGGTGCCCACCCCAAGCCCCAGGAACACCCCCAACCACACCAGAGGGACACCAGAGGATGGAGGGACCCCATCCCAAGTAAGTAGGGTAAGTAGAGGTAAGTACTTTAAAAAAATGTTTAAAGTGCCATTGGGGGCCCTGAAATGGGCCCCCTAATTGGCACTGGGTGCTGGCCACTGGGGTGGTGGGCATGACTCCTGTCTTTTATAAGACAGGAGTCATGTGGTATGGATGGTTTTGTGTCAGAAAATGACGCTAGGCTGGTTAAAGGCACTGTTTGCCTCTAACCAGCCTAACGTCATTTTTTGATGCAAAACCCCTCTCCCCCATATCGCCAACACCACCTGGCTAACATCAGTTTTCCAGACACTAGCCCACTCTTTGCACAGGCTTGCGGGATTCCATAAATTTGGTGCCCAGCTGGCTCTGTGGAATGACGCAAGCCGGCGCTATAATCTGAGAGGCAAAAATGCGTTTGCGCAGTTTTGCGTCAAAAAGTATAAATATGGGCCTCAGTCTTCAATCATACCCCTTTCATTTTTTACTGTATACCAAAAAATTATTCTCAAGTGCTTTTGAATATCTCACGCCTGATGTACTGAATTCCATCTGCTGCTGACGTTATGCCCAACATCATGCTTCTAAACCTGAAAAAACCTTTCTGAGTGACAGCTACCGTCATAGACCGAGGCCCATATTTATACTTTTTTTAGCGCCGCATTTGCGCATTTTTTGATGCAAGAGCGGCGCAAACTTACAAATTTCAATTGAATTTTGTACGTTTGCGCCGCTTTTGCATCAAACAATTACACAAATGCAGTGCTAAAAAAGTATAAATACGGGCCCTAGAGTCTCTCCTGCTCGCACTACAATTTGATATGTCCAACTGAGATCCAGTTCAGCACAAGGTCACCACACTTCATTAAATTACCCAATGGGGTGCCCTTCCTCCCATAATGTCTTGTTCACACCCGAGGTCAATATATACACAGAGCATGTTGATCCATTTGCGTGCAATTACTATGAGACATAATAAAATTGAAGGCTCACACCTTGGTCAACACAGAGCCCAGACCTGTGCTCAGTTCTTTGCTTCTGGTCAAAGACACATATGTAAATGTGTGCTTCACTGGGACCGCACCTTGCTTTACACATAAGGCATGCTCAAATCCTTTCAGTCCAGCTGGACATTTTCAAAAACACTGTCATGTTTGCGCAACACATAATCAGTTTCATCCCCTCATTAATACATTCCACTGAGAGTACTAGCAATTGCCTACAGGTTCCTGGCCTCCAAATGATTCAGAGACATCCTCGGAAGTACCGCCTTGAAATTTTCTGACCACTTTCAGACAAATATAGCTTTCGCTAAATGTGTCTATCTAATGTTTTTTTTTTAGAGCCTCAGAGTAGTCCAGAAGGGATATTTTAGTTCCATTGTTTTTCCAAGACAAATATCAGACAGCACTAATTCTATGAATTCCACAGTGTCAAATAATAGTGGTTCTTTCCCAGGTGTCATTTAACAACGATAGTGCAGGGTCATCAATAGTAAAATACACAATAGAATCCGCACATTCTACAAACTCATCCATTCATAAACCGTTTTTGTCACATTTACCTATGAACCACATGTATCACACGGACCATTTTGTGCCTTGTGTGTTGCAAGATTTCTTTTGTAAGTTTCTTAAGGCCTGTTTTTGCGTTTTGATAAGGAGAATTTTCTCCTGGCTTACCCAATATCTTGGCTGACTCATACAACCTCAATAAAAGGTGATATCTATGGGGATTTTTCTGGTTAATTTGAATCTTTTAGTTTGCACATCTCATGACCAGCTTGTCTCTATTGAGGTATTGAGTTATGCAGTTTCCAAATTTTCAATGTGATCTTTGGCCCTGTGTGCATGGAGGAAGTACTCCAAATACGCTCATGAAGAAAGGATGCCTGTCATCACCAAATGCATGTGCTCTTTGGACTAACGGTGCGCACCAGCGGCCGCTCCTCTTCTATGGTGGGGAAGCGTCGCCCGCCTGCCAGCACTAAACGCCTGCAAATCCTTTAAAAACGAAAGGATATTTTCAACATTTCAAAACATAGAGAGCATTGGATTCATATTAAAACATATATATATATATATATATATATATATATATATATATATATATATATATATATATATATATATGTCCAAAGAAGGAAACAATATTATAATGGATACTTGGGAGGCAGGTGACCTTTGCTGTCTGCCCACGGGGAGACTTGGGTGGTGCAGTCCAGGAGACTGTCAAGACACCAGCTGGTGGGGCAGCCTAGTGGATGGGGTTATAGGAGCAAAAACGTGAAGAGCACAGGAGTTAGTGTTGCAATTAGCATGTGACAAGGCAGCTGCTGGGGTGCCGAGGTGTAGTTTTTGCACAATTTTTGTCAGGTTAGTGCTAGCAGTAGCTCTAAAGAATATCCAATGAGAGAGGGAGCTTAGTATTGAGGAGATATTAGTGTGCTGAAGGAAGCAGGGAGGGATAATCTGCTGGTACCAGGGACACGGGACCGGACATGTTGCTGCATAGATTAGCGCAGGGGGTGTGCCAGTGGTATTAGCATGCTCGCCACCCTGACCTAAAACGAGCAGGACGACCTCAGGGATTTGGAGATGTTTAAGAGAGGCTGAGGATATTCACATACCCTATCAGGGCTGAACTATTAAGGTTTAAGTAGGTGAATAGTGCAATGGAGGAGTTTTTTTTCAGCAGTCCCTTTACCAGCAAAGTCTTAGTTGAAGATGGTCCGGGCGGAGGGGTTAGTGGCTGCATTTGCAGAGGCCACCCTCAAAGCAGGCATCAAGGGTCTGTGACACAATGGCCGTTATAGACCCGTAAGGCACGGTTTACCAGCTTTTTGGGCGCCCGGCAGCTACATCAAATGGTGGGTGCCTCCTACTTTCCCCACATGGCCAAAAGCGGGCCAAGTTTGGTGAAAAGAGAATGGTCAAATGAGGGAACGGGTAACCCTTTGAACCCTCCAATGGGGGAGAAGTACATCGCACACCGAAGAGGTATCAGGGGATAAAAGGCACATTGCCCCCCTTGCCAGGTCACATAAAAAAAATAAGCAGGGGCAGCACGCACGATTTCAAGACCCACCCACACCCAAACAGCAGCATTTGTTGCAGTGGTGGCGGTAAAAAGGGGGGACATTTGTTGGTTAAGGAGACTCACCAGTAAGCCAGCATCCCAAAGAAACAACACTCAACTGAGGATGCCTTAAGGCAGGGTCAGTGGGTCCGACAGGGGGAGCAAGCAGAGCATGGCACTTACAGCCCAGACCAGCTAGACGGAGAGCAGGGTACAAAAATGCACAGACAAAGCAGCAATGCGGGCCTGAATAGCAGTAAGAAGATATCCCCCTCAAAAGCAGAATTAAACCAACAAGAAACTTATTGATCCCCAAAGAGGCATGTCTGATTGCCTTAACAACAAAAAGGTGCGATAAAGGAGGACAAGCAGATGATAGGACTGGATTGAGACGTGACAACTCTGATTTATGACCTATCAACAATGTATGCTTTATGACCTGTCACTTGTATATGATTTATGATCCTACAACAATGATATATGATGCATACATGATTTATGACACTCTAAACTTGGATTATGGCCCTGTCATATTGATTTATGACTGGGCACTGTGATCATGCATGCTGAATAAAACATGGCCAGGTTTTTCCATAATTGAACAAAGAACACAAGTCTCACTTGAACGATTTCTTTATTAGCATTTGTAATGTGCGCATGGACGAACTGGAGTGGGCGAAGTGCAGGGGTTATGTAGGAAAGACTCGGACTGTGGCGGTGGCACAACCACAGAGGGTACACGAGGCATCAGATGCCTTGATGACTTCAACGTGGTGCCAGGCTACCAGGGGCATGAAGAAAGATGCAGGACAGCAGAGCCTCTCAGCCAGCCCAAAAAGTGTGTCTGCTTTCATAGAATGAAGTGACAGTAAGGAGTGGGGGAGAACAGGGAAGTGTTGCAGGGGCTGCAAAGGGAGAAAACAGCAAAAGGTTTGTCAGGGTTTATACAAGAATACTGCATAGGAGAGGGCTGGTTGAGAGTACAAAGCTGCCTAGAGAAGAAGAATGGAAGGGAGGAACTACATTTGAAAACAGAGCGCGGACTAGCACTGGGGTATTCCGGAAGGCAGAGGCAAGTTTTGAAAGAAAAGGCAGGTGGGTGTGTGAACCTAGTGACAAGGATAGTGGGAGCGATAGTGAAGATAGGTGAACCGGGGCAGATGAGAACATGTTGGGCCTGTACAGCAGGGCAGATAAGCGAAGCAGAAGCGATACAGGATTCAAGCTGGGAGAGTCCAGTGTGGCTCACCTACCACAGTCAGAAGAAATGGCACGTTCCAGGATGGCTGGTCTGACAGTAGTGTTGGATGATTGTGATGCAAGACAGGGAAGGTCTGGGCCGGCCTCCTTATCAAGAAGGTTATCTGCAAGACTGCAAAAATTGTTTGATAGGCTTCTTGGTAGCAGGGAAATGCTAAGGATTAGTAAGATGCAGTGGGAAATACCAAAAAGCGAGGAGACCTTGTTGGATTATAGGAATGGTTAAGAATGGGAGGAGAGTGAGTTGGTGGAGGAGCTGGAAAAGATGAGGTTGAAACACTGATATGGCATTGCTAGTCAGAGGACTTGAGGGCACAGGGAAATATGGGAATGAGTAACATGGCAGCAGAAGTTGGTACTTTTCAGGATGAAGAGATGTGAATGACAACAATGTCTATGGAACTGCTTACAGCACTGGAGACCAGGTCACTGGTAGGATGGCAGACTTTGGTGGGGCCCCCAACAATAAGTCCAGGTAAGAATACAAAAGTAGTGAAAAATCTGAGTTGATTTCAAAAGGAGTGGGTAACTTGTTCGAAGACTCAACAGGGTGGAGGTTATTCAAGGGTCGATATGTGGTGGACCAGGGCGTGGGCACAGAGGGGACAGGTATTAAGAAGATGAGGGTGTAAAGCAGAATGAGGATAGCATGGAAGGGAAGTAAAAGCGAAGGACAAAAAAAAGAGCATAAGGTGGTTAAACATAAAATGCTGCCATCCATGGGGATAATGAAGCCTCAGGGTGCCTACCTGAATGTGGTGACAAAAAGATGAGTGTTAAAGTAGGGTAAATGACTGCACAGGGAGGTGGGAGCCAAATAAAACTCAAAGGAGAAACAATACGAACTGTCTAGGAGACCAAGGCTGCTAGCAACTATTGGAAACCGGACATCAGCTTTTTTGACCTATGCTAGTGTATACTGTGTGGAACACCCTGACAGTTGTGTGGCCCTCAATATACAGATGTAATACAGAAGGCACAAATCATGTTTGGGGGATATGCTTGAGTGAGGAATTTTGGCCAAGGTTGTCGGAAGATGCAGAAGGGTCATCTGAGATGCTGGACAAAGATATCTGATTGCAGTGGATGGCTCCCAGGAGGCCAGCACCCATTGTGTATGCAGCTAGCAGACAGCCAGTCTGATATGGCCCTTTCAAAGGTTTGGTTCATCTGCTGCAAGGAGGGGCTTGCTGGGCTTTTAACAAGATATTTTGTGAGTGGGAATACTATAAATTCAGTTATGATTATTTGAAGTGCGTGACAAATTGCCCACTCACACAGTGCGGAAGTAACATGTTAGGTGGTCAAGGGTCCCAGGGTGGGCTCTGACAGCAACATTCGTAGAAAGGAAGCAGGGAAGGTAGAGGACTGGTAGGAAAAGGCTCATATGCCAATTAAGTGTGTACACATTCAGTATTGATTACAGCTTTACACGAACAGAATGGATGTTCACTTGCTGCAAACACGCTTTGAAGTTGGTTTTCATTTGGGTTACGAGGTTCCAAGAGGCAACATGGTTGGAAAGTCTGCAGTCAGCCAAAGAGCATTCAGAAGTAGGTTGGTATAAGTTGGCAAAAGTAGTTCAATATGGCAGGATAGCAGGGCCATTTGAAGACTGGCCTTTGGATAAGTTGAGTGTGTCTCCGATAGGTGTAGTACCAAAGAACGGGAAGGGAGAGTTTCACCTGGTCAAACATTTGTCATCGCTGGAGGTCTAATCAGTAGATTATTTCATTTCTGAGGATTTGTTATCAGTGACTTAAGGCTCTGTCAATGTGGCATTTGAGCTGGTCAAAGCTGTTGGTGCGGGTGTGAAGACAGATAAGAGAGACATCAAGTCAGCATTTTGGTTGCTGCTGAGTCACCCGGACGATTTTGAGCTGCTCAAAATGTAAGATGAGGACCAGTTGTTTGTTGACAAAGCGTTACCAATGGGTTGTTCAGTGACTTGCGCTCTGTTTGAGAAGTTTCATTTTTACTTGCAGTGGTTGTTTATTTTTGTGATTGACATTACATCAATAACTCACGATCTGGGTGATTGTTTTCTTTATGGGTGCATCGAGCTCGGCAGATTACCAGTGGATGTTGGCTAGATTTTAAGGGCTGATGGCAGATTTTGGTTTACCATTAGATGAAGCGAAGACAGTAGGACCCGACACAGTGCTATCATTTTTTTGGAATAGAGATTGATTTGATAAAATGCACACAAGATTTCTGGAAAAGAAGAAAAGAGCAATGGTGCTGCTGCTACAGGACATGTGGTCAAAGAACAAGGTCAATGTGAGGGAGGTGCAGGTACTATTGGGGCATATATATCTAACTTGTAGGATGGTTTGAGCAGCTGTACCTTCTGCAGGAGTCTTGACTTGTCTCTGTCCAATTTATCCCTGCGCCATCACAGAGTGAGGCTTTCAGAAATATACAGACTGACTTTAATGTGTAGCATCTGGCATGGAGAATTGAAATAGAATTTCCTGGTGGGGACTGGGTGAGAACAGAATGGAATATTAAGATTTTTTCAGATGGGGCTGGTAGAACTGGGTTTGGCCTAATTTGGCAAGCAAAGTGGTGCGCAGACAGTGGCCCACAAAATGGACATAGGAAGGCCATAGCATTGCCTTTTTGGAATTGATTCCTCTGGTGTTGCTTTGGCACTGTGGAGTGAAGATTTCAGGAACAAGAAGTTATTGTTCAACATGGACAACGTGACAAAAGTGAACATGCAAATAGCTAGAGTTTTGAAAGTGCTGCAACTGCTGAGGGACTTTGTGCTTGGTTCTCTCAAATTGAATATTTGTTTCAAAGCGGGCACATCCCAGGAGTTGTCAATGACAATGCAGGTGCGTTATCTCATTCGCAATGGAGGAGGTTCCGTTGTTTTTCCCCTGGTGCAGATGCAGAAACGACAGAGAAACCTGATGACCTGTGACAGACAGGAGGTTTAGGATTTTGGATATGGCAGAAAGATCATTTGCACCTTTGACAAGAAGAGTGTATGCTCTGGCTTGGGCAGTGTTTTTGGCTTCTGGAACTGAAAGACAGACACAAGATGGTGTCAAGTTTTGGAGGAGAACAGAGGATGATGTCCACTGTGGGATAACTTTCACAAGGTACGATACTGGGTAAGTTGGCATGGATAGCCTTTTATGAGAAGCTGTTCTTGGATTTTGAGCCATCAGTGGGCAAGATGGGCTGGAGGTTGCTGGAGGATTGGGCCTGAGAGAGAGGAAATGGGGAAAGGTAAAGAAATCTTAATTATAGATGGGGATAAGTAAGGTGATGAGGATTCTTCCAAGGATTCGTTTGGGAGGGTTAGAGGTGGTGTTATGTTCAAATTTTGATGTTATGGATGTTTCTGGTTGCTTTCATGATGTTAGAGATGTTGGAGGTTTGGAAAGGAGTCGGCTTGAAGAGGAAGGATTCGGTTGTATAAGTTGAAGACGGCTCAAAGGGCGAAGGGCCGTTTGGTAAGCTTGAAGAAATATCTGGTATGTAGGATTTTCCAGAATTACTGGTGAATACGTTATTTGGGGTGCAGTGTACCAGGACTGGAAGACATGTTTTTGCAAGGTATGAGTTGAGGAATGCCAGTTTTCAGTTGCTGATGGAGTTCCGTAAGGCAGTGCAGGAGTTGGCTATACTAAGTAAGGCGTTTTTGACACATTCATTTTGAATAGGGGCAGCGACAGAGGCTGAGCTGAATAGATTATCCAGTGAGAGGATTAAGTGGTTGGGTTACTGATCGTTAGACTGCTATAACAAATACATTAGATATGAAACTTTACTGTATTAAATTCATAAGTTAATTTGTTTTATTGCTGGTTGTCTGAAGCTTCCATACCTCAAAAACACTATTTGGATATGCGGCCACTCATTCATGAAGTGGGTGAAAAGGCAGGCAGCCAATAAAGCTGTATGACAAGCAGCTGGGATTTGATGAAACCAAAATAGTGGTGAAGTAGAGTGGGAAATGGGTTTTTAAAGGGGAGAACTGCTACCACTGTTGGTCCAGATGGGTAGGAACAAAGGTTGTCCTGATAACATTTAGTAAAAAACAACCTAATGAAGCAGAAGGACATTAACCTGATAAAAGCCATGAAGATGGACAGGCAAGAGGTGGCACATTTGTTTCGTGGAGAGAAAGGTGTGGAGAGAATTGTGTGGGACCAAAAAGCCAGTGGCAATTGACAGACAAGGGCAGGTGTCAAGTCAACAGTGAGCTAAACAATTTCTAAAGAGAAGAAGGCCTGGGGCAAATGGTGCACCCAGACATTAGATACAAGGAGAAGCAATTTTTCAGGGACAACAGTGTTAATTTGTCCATTTTTGGCATAGAGTTTAGGGAGACAATAGAGAACGCAGGAAAGAAGATGCAGGGAATATGAAACAGGTATGGACTGTCGAGGAGAGCAGAAAAGCTCCTTTGTGGACAGGGTTTTTCTGGTGGGGGGATTACAGGTTGTTTTTAGGATAAAAAGAGGTTGATTGCATTAGGGTCTGGCCATTCAGCTATGAGGAGGGGAACAGAGGGTACTTGGGAACATTTACAGTTGATTCAGAATGACGTTTACGGCTTGAATGGTTAAATGTTGAATAATAGATTCAATTATGGAGGTGATTAGTGAAGTCATATACACAAGCACTTTTTTGCTATGGAGTACTTGATAGATACAGGAAATCTGCTGGAAATGTTGTTCTATGCAACATGATAATATTTTAATCAGATCTATGAATGTCAGATCCCCTTTCAGAGGGCCACAGGGAACACAGGGGCTACTTGGCCCAACTGTGGTAGTTGATGCCTTTTACTCCTGATGTCCCAGAGCCCACCGTACTACGGATCTTGAGCAACTAGGCCAAGTACCCCTTATGCGTGAGACGCTCAGTGGTAGCCGTGGACGAACAGTCAAAGGCTCCATGGGGGGGGCGGAGCAGGGAATGTAGATACAGGTTAGTGAACATGACTCATAACTCATGACTCAGGGGCTACTTGGCCCAACTGTGGTAGTTGAGGCCTTTTACTCCTGATGTCCCAGGGCCCACCATACTAGGGATCCTGAGCAACTAGGCCAAGTACCCCTTATCCCCTTATGTATGTGACCCTCAGTGGTAGCTGTGGACGAGCAGTCAAAGGCTCCGGGGGGGAGGGTGCAGGGGAATGTAGATACAGGTTAGTGAACATGACTCATAACTAAAAGTGCACTCAGTAATGTCAATAAATCAACATCCAGTAAAATAGTTGTTTTTAAATCAAAAATAAGTATTTTATTTCTAACTCTATGTATTCAAAGATGTATTACGACATTTGTAAGCAGTAACACAATCCCTTGAGGTCAGGGCTCTAATGTTTAATTGACAAATCCCTGTCTCGCCCTCTTCCTTGAAATGTGGTTGGGGTTATTCCCCATACACTGGTGGCCACATCCAGGGAATGCTCACTAGTAGGCCTTACTCAAGAGTCTACTCTGATCCTTATGAAATAGTCAAAAGAGTCTATGGTGCCACAGCACTTTTAGCAGCAATTCCCCTGGAGCCCTACAGACCCGTATCAAGTCTTACCCACTCCAGTAGCAAAGACAAATTCAGCTTTTCAGTGGGTGCGCTGACCACGGGGACTTGCAATGCTCCAGTCCTGCTTGGTTGAGTTGGTCTGCACGCAGGATGCACGTCAGCAACCAACAGGCGTAGGCTCTCTTATCAATGGTGTGTCCAGTCTCAACAGCCATCAGAGGTGCTCCAGGTTTCCATTGGTCCTGTAAGTTCAGCTTTTCCTCACGTAGTGGAAGGGGTTAATCTTTGTGCTCCTGACCGGGTTCCAGCAGCAGAGCGATGTCCTTTCGATGTGCCCATGGGACAGCTCGGAGCCAGGTCTTGGTGCTTAATACTGACCTGAATGTCACAGCTTGAGTTTTCCAAGGCAACAGCCTGAACACTGCAGTACTCAGTACCAGCATCCCCTCCTAGTTGCCACTGTACCTGCTGTCAAGACGCCGACCTTTACTGTACAGTCACCTATACTACACAGCCCCTCCTGGCATACGAGGTTGCCTCTGAGGTCCACACAAGTCTTGACGCTTTGTCCGTACAGGCACACAGTCTTTTGTGCAAGCAGGTCTTTTGTTGCCACTTGTCTTTTGTGCCTGTTTCATTGATCAGTCTTCTGTGTGCATTTCTGAGTTCTTTCACATTGTTCTGTGTCTGTTTCTGTTGCCTTTTTGCCCCTTCTGCTTTTGTCTTGTCTCCCCTGTTCTTCTCTCACTGCAGTGACCACCCTGCCTCCCCCCCTTCTCCGTTTTTCTCGCCTCCCCCCTCTCCTTACCTGCTCTCCTGCGTGCCTTCTCCATCTTCTCCATCCACCCCTGCCCTCTTCCTCTCCTAGGAACTACTTAATGGTGGCTGCTGCTCAACTGTGCAGCAGGAGTGCACTGTGGGCCAAAGGAAAGCCTTTCTGTGCCCGTCCACGCCTGGACCGTGCCCAATGTCACGGACCTTGGTCCGTCCAACTGCCACTGCTACACTTCCACCAACTTCCTAGAACTCAATTATGGATGTACTGCTTACTCTGCTCTGCACCACATCGCACAGCAGGACCTTTCTCAAGTGCTCACTGCCACTTCTCTTGCACCATCTCCCCCACACCACCCTCCACACACACCTCACCCCACATCGTCACCTGCAAGCTTCTCGACACCAGATCTCTCTACAAACAGGCATCCAAGCTCTGGGACCTTCTTGACACACATTCACCGGACATACTCTTTCTCAATGAAACCTGGCTCAGCCTGTCAACCAACCCTGCCATCACTATGGATATCCAGCTTGGCTACAAGATCCTCCACTGCAACAACTGCATCTAATCCACTTCACAACCATCTTAAGCACCCTTGCCTGTTGATCGCTAAGGCCCTGCATAACCTTCAGCAACCTCCTCACTGGCTTTATCACTTCCATCACCATTTAATCCAATGACTTCCTCCTGCTTGGTGACCTCAACAATCACCTCTATGACCCAATAGTCTGCAACATCAACGACCCCCGAGAGAGCCTTGACAACATCAGATTCACACAGCTCAGACAAGGCCCGCCTCACATTGCCAGTGACCCAGTCTTCACAGCCGGCAACAAAATTACCTTCAGCTACCTCATCCTGCCCCCATGGACAGACCACTCCACTGTAGACTTCTAAATCAATGCACACCACTCCAGCAAACCCAAACCAACTGTCAACTTTAGCCTCAACTGGAACAACATAACATGTGCATACTGGACCCACACCCTCATATCCAACCAGCCTATCCTGATAGGCAATTGACAGAATAATCTATCCCCCTTCAGCAGTTGGATATTAGACGGAACCAACACCATGGTCCCAACGAAAAAGATCACACATACAATACCTCACGCACAAGCATGCTGGTACACGAAGACCTCAGATGGAGAACCAGCTAAGACAACACCTCTAGAGACACCTACAAATCTGCACTCAGAATGTACTACACACAGATCGAAGAAGCACGGAAAGCAGCCCTCGTGCTCAGACTCAAAACATGTTCCAATTCCAGCAATCATCAAAGAATTCACCAACTCAACAGCAGCCTCCAACACATCATCCCCACATAGATCTTCTGACTTTTTCCCCCACAGCAAAATACTCAAGATTCACACCAACTTTGCACTCCAACCCACCCTAGAGGACATCATCATGAAACCCCACTACCACTACCAGGAACACCCACCTCCTAACAAACTGGTGCCCCCTCACAACAGATGGCACTGCCAGAATAATTCAGACCATCCACTCAGGGTTCCCCTGACCCCTGCTATCACCACATGTACAACCTGGGAAGCATACTGATCCGTGCCAACCTCACCGCCATTACCAACTAGTCCATCCTCAGCGGAAACTTTCTGGACAGATGTAAACACGCATAGGTCACAACCTTCATGCAGAAACCCTCGGACAACCCAAAGGATCACAGCAACTAAAGGCCGATCTCGCTCCTGCCCTTCCCGGCCAAAGTCCAGGAGAAAGAGATCAACAAGCAGCTCTCTGCCCATCTTGAATAGCACCACCTCGAGGACTCCACCCAGTCAGAGTTCAGCAGCAACCACAGCATGGAATTTGCCCTCCTGGCAGCAACAGACGACATCCGGTCCATCATGGACAGAGGAGAAACCACTGCTCTCATCCTGCTCGACCTCTTGGCGGCATTCAACACGATCTGTCATGGCTCCCTCATTGCCAGACTCCAGGACTCTGGAATCCAAGGGCCTGCTTTCAGCTGGATCGCTTCCTTCCTCTCCAGGTCAGAATCTACATTTTCCTGTCTGAACAAAAGAAGCTCACCTGCGGAGTAAGAAGAGGGCTCCTCCCTCAACCCAACCCTGTTCAACATATACATGGCGCCTCTTGCCTGCATCATAAGAACCCACAGCATCAACACTGTCTCCAACATCGACACTCAGCTCATCCTTTCCCTCACTGACACGAACAACACCACTAGGACCAACTTCACTGTTGTATGTCCAACGTGTATAATGGTATGTGAGAGAATTGCACACACCAAAAGTGTGGAGGCTTGAAAAATGGGCAGAAACATGCTGGCTTCTTTGAAAGATGAGCTAAGGTATTATACTTAAGCTTATCAAATATTCCTGTTTTTATTCATATCAGTGGACACTAAAATTCTAAGTAAATTACTAGTAGTCTATTAGTTATTTTTAGGTATCTGGATCTCAGTTCTATCCAGTAAGTTTTATTTAAGAACTCCGTCTGGTAGGTCTAAACCAGTTGGTTGAGTCTGCCCTGGCGACATTGCTTTACCAGGGTGGGGAGGGGTGGTCTATGATAAAGCATGACACTATTAATTGTGTGAGACCACCTCTCCCATAAAAAAAACTTTCCTGTTATTTGTATCTACAGAGGACAACTCAGGGAACCGGGAACATATCTTATGTGGGGTCGAGCTTGAATTTAGCACCCCGTAGTATTGGAACTATGGGTTCCGTTTTTGTTGTGTTGTGCCTCAAATATAGGCACCCACCAGAACTTCGTTCTCCCTCCACACTTTTGGTGTGTGCTAATTAACGTTTGGGAAGATGTGTGGGGGGATATGTTCCTCTCACCTATCTCTTTGTGATAAGCATGTGAGAGAATTGTCCCAAATTCAACATGAGCAAAACACAAATCCTGATCTTCGACAGTAAGAGCTCCCCCTGGGACTCTTCCCGATGGATACCCGACCTAAGTCCCAAGCCCACCCCCATGGACCATGCCAGAAACCTTGGCATCATACTTGACTCTGTGATTGCTTCCTGCTGCCACTTACTCAGAATGCTTCCCAAGACTGTCAAATGGCTCTACACGCACACAATGTGCACGTCACCCAGGCCCTCATCACCAGCAGACTAAACTATGGCAATGTACTCTATGTCAGCATCTGCAACCAACTCACGCAAAGACTTCAGACCATCGAGAACACCACCACCAAACTCATCCTAGATGTTCCCAGAAGCATTCATATCACTCCCTACCTCACTGAACCATACTGGCTAATCATCCAGAAACATTGTGAATTCAAGCTGCTCATCCATTCCTACAAAGTCCTCCACAACACAGGACCAGTTTTCCTTAATGACAGACTCCAACTATACCAACCCTCCAGACAGCTACGCGTGACAAAAAAACCCTACATCTGCAGAAGCAAGACAGGAGGTCGTCCTTTCTCCTTCATCTCCACCAAAAACGGTAACAAACTTCCTCAACACATGAGGACTGCAACTCCACTTCTCAACTTCTGCAAGAAACTGAAGACCTAGCTGTACAACTAGGAGCATCGCCGAGCTCATGCTCCTGCTCCAGTGCCTTGAAAGCCTCAAAAGTGATAAGCTGCATAGTAAAATCTACATAACATAACATAGTCCCACAACACATACCATGGGAGAGACTAGAGTTCATACCTGGATGTCAGCCACAGTGATATGTGCATCACATGTTAATTCCAGACTACCATCCCTAACTCTTTATGATTCCCTTATCAGCCCCATATTCTTCCTGAGATGTGTCCAGGCCCTTTCCTTATGCCCTATCACTGAATAAAAGAGCACATTTTGAAGTGTAAAGGGTGAATCCCTATCTCTATCGTCCAGTGTGTTCCACCCAGCTCACAGGAATGCAGCAATACACAAGTATGTCTATGAGATTCTTCTACACATCATGTGTTCACCAGGCAGGCCTGGGCTTCCCCAAATGGAACCCAGGGTCCTCCATGTAATGTACAATTGCAGCCACAAAGGCACTCAGTGTATGGGCACAGCACACAATCACAATGCTTTCATGCATTGTGGTTCACAGACACACATACATTCAGCACACACATGTTCTCAGTACACTGTTTAGTACTCTAGCCCTTCTGTGTTGTGCCATGGTGTGCTACTTGCAAACACACAGACTGCCAGTGCACACATTCATCATCCGTGCACTGCAAAACACTTAACCTTTCATGTACTGTACTTTTCGCAAGCATGCAATCACCCAGCACATGCTTGCACATCACATACACTACACACCACTGAATCTCTCAGGTAATATATTCCTCCCAGGTATACATATACTCAGTACATGCACCCACCATATAGGTACTGCACAGCACTCCTGTATCCCTGTATTGTGCCCTCGCTAGGCACACATAAATCCAGCGCAGAATCCCCATTTCTGCACTGCACAGCATTTCACATCCAAATTATTTAGGTCAAGGGTGAGTTAAGCACACAGCTGCAGAATATAAAAATGGTAAGTGAGCCTGTAGGCCCACTCCAGTGACACAGGGTAAAAAATTCCTGCACACTCCTGCTGATCACTACACAGTATGGTGCCATCACAGCGCTCGTGCTGCTTAACTCCTGGTGAAGGCAATAGCATTCTACCACTATCAGGATAGCACTTTGGGGCATATTTATACTATTCTTTGCGCTGAATTAGCATCATTTTTTACGCTAATTCAGTGCAAACTTAACTCCATATTTAAATGTTAATGCTAAACCCGTCTAGTGTCAAAATATTGGAGTTAAAGTCATTTTTTGGATGCGTGAAACCACTTTGCGTCAATGACCCTTGTCCCCTGTGCTGGCCATTGGGGTGGTGGACATGAATCTTGTCTTTTATAAGACAGGAGCCATGCGGCATGAATGGTTAAAGGCATTTCTTTGCCTCTAACCAGCCTAGCGCCATTTTTTGGTGCAAAACCCTCTTCACCCATGCCACCACCCCCACCCAGCTAACATCATTTTCCAAGACGCTAGCCCACCCTTTGTGCCGGCTTGCGAGATTCCATAAATTTGGCACCCGGCATAGCGCTCTGGAATGGCGCAAGCCAGTGTTATACTTTTTTACGCAAAACTGCGTATGCACAGTTTTGCATCAAAAAGTATAAATATGGGCCTTTGTGCAGCCATCCCGATTCAACAATTGACCTATGTCATGGTGCACATGGAGGATTCGTGTTTGCCTATAACAAAAATCAGCATTAGGGATCCAGGCAAAAGTACCTTTGGGCACCCAGGGCAAGGGTACACGCCCTTTACCATGCAGAGAAGTTTTCTGTCCCAACAATGAATGAACTTAATTTCTGCGTAAAGTATGTGCAATGGTCCCACAGAAGTCTAATGTGCCTCAAATACTTTCAAAGAGATGCCTCAAAAGAGAATTTCCATTCCAGTTCCCACTATCAGGTCTACCATGACCAGCCTAGCTACAAGCCTACCTAGAGGCTACCAAGCCTGGATATAGATCAGTGTGTGTACTGATCAGCCTTATGGCAGACCAGCCTGGGCTTTTAACTGCCTGAGCAGAGATCAGCCTTGGCACCAACCAGTCCGAACACTAGCTAGCTAATACCTTTTAGTCCAACACTCATGAGCTCAAATGCATTCTCATCCAGCACAGGGCAGCCGGACCTCAGACAAAGCATAGCCCTCCTTCACAGCTCGTCTCTGGAGCAAAAGAAAAAGACTGCAGTTAGGGTGGGTCCAGTTGCCAACCAATCTTCAGACCATGACTGAACCTTTTCTTCTGGTGCACTGCAAAGATCCTCTCAAGTTTAGCTTGTGAGTGATTCAATTCCTCAGCATGGGAATTGGGAGCATTTCTGTCATCACTACAATTTGACATTCCTTTGACAATTACATTAATTTACATATATATGACAGAAAAAGTAATCTGTGTGTGAGACACATTTTTGCATTATTATTGCACTCTGGAACATCTGCCTTACCCATTAGAGACTGATGCAACCATTCTGTCCGAGGCACATTAAACGTTGTTAACGTATCTAAAATGTCTGAATTCATGAGATCTAACAGTGATAGTGATAGAGCAGCAAGTTGTGTGAGGGTGACTATATATTAGGCTCCCCTCATGCAGGAAGTAAGAGATAACATGTGGGATCAGTAGTTGCTGCACAGATTACTGAAAGTTTCACTTTTTTCTATCCATTTTCACCCAGATGTTTTTGCCAGGGTTTTCCTGGCTAAATGAGATGGTGAAAATCTCAGAAGTGTGATAATTACTGCCTGTAGTGGTTAGCATGTGCAGTAAATACCACTCAGCTCAGAATACGCTATGCCGTATTCAACACACTATTCATAACGAGGGTTACAAAATGAAAAACTGATATTTAAGGACATATATTTTTTTGTACGGAAATGGCAAAGATCCCTTTGTGGGAATTGAGTTTTTAATCCAAAATGAAAATGTTGATTTTAATGGCTAAATGTCTACATTTCCAGAAACCGGCAAGTTATTGTTTTGTACAAATAATACAGAATTCCTGAAATATATTTAAGGCTCATATTTGGAAGATAATTCATTCTGAGTTGGGAGTATTACTGCTGATTTTGGTTCGATTGCGACAAGAGTGCATTTCCTACCTCAGCCTAGAACATGTAAAATATGGTTTTAACTGTCTACTATTTGATCTTGTGAATTGAGGATATTGTTAATATTGTTACAGTAGCATGGCTGTGTGAGCTTGTAATATTTATATAACTCTGCTGTCTATGGACTAAGGTTGAAGGATTTGTTCACCCTGTCCATTCCATGACAGATAACTAATAATCTACTTGGAAGGTGCTAGTTAGAAAAATTTTAAAGGATGCTTTATACATGTTAAAAACGTTCTAGGCCTTTGGCCCTTAAGCCACTCGATTGCACACCTTCTTGTAATACGTATAACTATTTAGCCAACTTTAAGTGGTTATTATGCTGAAAAATCCACTTTAATACCATGTTTTCCTTTTTCAAAAGCTTTTGGCTGATGATGGATTACAACACACTTAGCTAAGGTAAATAATGTATCTCTGCCACACCACAAAGGTACTGGGATATTTAATTATCTCCTTCACAAGTTTCACCATACACCACTGACAGAATGGCCAAAATGATCTGCACAATTGCTTTAAATCAGATTCAATTTTAGCCAGCAGTGCAGGTCCACTCTTAGCTAAAATGTCCCAATGATATCCTTATAAAGTTGATTGTAAATCCAAACACTTTCTGTCACAGCCCAACCAGTTCAGAAATATTTGGCTTTTGCCCAGTTTGACAGTTTTCCTCTGTGAAGAGAGATTTCCCAGCTGAGGCTTTGAGAAAGGCATTCACGAAGGTTTTCATAGCTTCTCTTTGACTTCGGGGCATCCAAGGGTAGTCTGTACCTCAGCTGATGGCATGTCAAAGTTAAGCCTTTCTGGTTACATTTTTTCACCCATTCAACTTCCGAAAAATAGGTCCTGACTTGAGGGATAGAAAGATGAAAAGGAATGGCACAACGTCCGCACCAGGACAGAAACGTAGAAAAATTAACTTAGCAGTATATTTTCCGTGCAAAAATGCATGTCAAGCTGTGACAGGCGTTCTGTACTGGTCAGTCAAATGCTTGTAAAATATGAGCACTGGTATCATTCAGTGAAAGTATAACAGTGCCACTGAGTAAAGCTGGCAGTGTCCATACTCGTGTAATGAATTGCCAATTGCCAAGATTATTTTGAGAAGTCCATGCATCACGTTTTTGTTTTTCTCTTTTTCGCAGTACAACCATGTACAAATACATGAATGCCGCAAAACAAACATGAGGGGCATTAGCAGAGCTTTGTACTAATGCTCCGGTGCTGGAAGAGCAGATGCAGCCTTGAGGATTGGGGTGGATTTGACAGAACTGGACGAAATGATCCCGGGGAGTGCACTGGATACTGGAACTTTCCCTTAACTTTAATCTTTCTTTTAGGGGAAGTATATTGGTGGTAAGGGCACTGAAATCTAAACGAGCTGACAATGGCCCCGATGCCCATGAACGGACTGCAATGAGAAAGTGGCACGAGGATCATGTGGTTTCACTGAAAGAGATGGGATGGTATTTCACATACAACTACACATAACATAACAAGGAGTTATGTTAAACGAAAAACACATTCTACTCATATCTTGATGATTACTTGGTGTTCAGGTGTTGATGATTACTCGGTGTCCATGTGGCCATGTTGCAAGTGAGGAAAAAAGATACAAGCCCTTCTACATGCATATCAGCTCACTCATTTGGCAAATGTCACCTTCTTGTTGCTCATATTCACCCTTCTGACAAACAAAATGCTTCCACAGATTCAAAATGGTTACCATCTTTTTGAACTTCTATCACCTTCCAAAACTGTTTCTCTATTAATGTTGATGAAATCATCCTCTTAAACATCTGACTTCTCTATTAGTGGAGCGCAGGTTGATAGATTTTCTGCTATCCTGCTACACTCAAACATAATGCATCTTTGGGGCTAAGTAGGTTAAGAACAAGGAGTAAGGCCTCAAGACATAGGACATGTTTATGTCTCTTTTTAGATTTTTCTTTTTTTAACAATTTTATTTTTCATTTTGAGTAAGACAATAGGTCTGTCACACAGTACATTTGCGGAGGAAGCAGTATGAAAAATAAAGTATGGGGAACACAACCTCGACACTCTTGTTAAAGACAGTGATTACACATTTAGTATAACCTCACTCAATAAGTATATAGGAAAAAGCAATGGCCCCTTAACTGACCCCAATAAGCCTCAGCAATTAGTGCGGGTGCCCAGCTCTAGATGAGCCATCTTGTGTTTTCGTAGGAGACATAACATATATTTCAGATGCCCTCGGAGTCCAGGACATCATCATATGGGGCCCCTGCCCCTTATAACTGTCATACGTAAGTGGTGAATGGGTACCATGCTGCATCAAATTTGGCTGCTCAATCACATACAATAGATGTTAGTTTTTCCATTGTGTACAGTGATCAGGTCTTTCCCCACCACATGTTCAACAAAGGTGCTTGCAGCTGTTTCCACAACTGGGCCACACTCAATTGCGCTGCTAGTAATAGATGTGAGAATAGGTGCCCCTGAGGAGTAGTTGTGTGGAAGAGTCTATCCACCTCCAGGTATCCAAGAAAGATTGTGAGTGAGGTGTGAGGCAGCCAGACATTCTTAAATGCTTGTATCGTGAGGAAAACTTTGTGCCACAATGACTGGAAAACCAAACATGACCACCAAGTGTGTAGGAACGTTCTGCGCTTGCCGCACCCCTTCCAACTTCCAAATAGCTTTTCAAGTCTAACAGGAGTGAGGTACTAATGCGTTAGTATTGTATAAACCTTCTCTTTGTATCTGAGACAGATGGAAGATTTAGCAGCTCTCTGCCATATGAGGACCCCACGTGCCGTGTGAAATCTTGGTGTCCAACTTCCACTGCCACACATATGCATGTTTTTGAGGGGGAGAAAGGTTCAAGATATATTGCTAGAGCCATGATATGCCTCTGTGCTGGATGTTGTTAAGGTATAGGGCCTCAATAGGAGTGTCTTCCTGTTGCATTGCTAAGCATACAGGTGTCTGCTTGCCCCGTGTAGTGCCTGACTTAGCCTGGAAGTGTCTTGTCTGGTCAGTGTAAATTTATCTACTAGATACCCCCTTGACTTAATACTCCCATCATCATGTCATAGAAATCTCGCAAGGAGGGTGAGCAACCTTGATTCCAACTGAAGGAGCGAGGGATGACTATCCCTAGGAGAAAGGACTGTGTGACAAGAGGGTTAGTGAGAAAGGGTAAGCTGGAAATGTCCATCTTTGTTGCATCACTGGCCAATGCGCCAAAAGTGTAGAGGTCAGTGGTATAGGACGACAAGGGGAGCCACAGCAACCCCAACAGGGGAATGGGGAAAAGGCTTGCGTCACCTGAACCCAAGATTTGCCTTCAGGGTCGGAGTTCCAGTCAAAGGAGTATGTATGTGGTGACATCTGTAAAGCCCAGACCGCCCTCTGCTGTAGATCGAAAGAGTAAGGGTGACCTGCCTCCCCACACAAAGTCAAGTAGTATGGTACGAATCGTCTTTTTAGGTTTTTCCAGTAAAAACTGTCCAATAATAATAGAATAACAGCAAGGGTTCGCTTAACTCACAATAAAGTGCCACGCATGCAACCTGGAAGTGTCACAATAAAGCACACTGTAAAACTAGAAATAACAAGTAAGCAAACTAACAATTTGGCAGCGCCTCAAGTTATTAGCCACTCTTCGGTTTCCCCATTCCCCAACAGTCCTCTCCAGAACTAGTTTTCAGTTTAATGCACTACGAGTATGCCAGGGCAGGCCCACCAGTCCCCCCTGACGCGACCCCAGTCTACACCTAGTAACCTTCCCTGCTCTCTCCTCGCTCGCCAAAGCACAAAACCGATATGCCCGCTACACTCTCAGCCGGTCTCTCACCTTTCTCCAAGTGCCGCAGGAATTCTCGCGCCGCCCTCTTCTCGTGCTGCTGCAACACCGGCCTATAAAGACTCCCGTTCCGGGTGCGGGCGCCCGGCCACAGGCAGCAGCACTCGCAGATTCGCGCCAGCAGCTCTCGCGCCTTGTAGGCCCAGTTGGAGCACAGCTCACTCAACCGGCACAGAAGCTCTCGGAGCGCACGCCGGCACTTCTGGCACAGCTGCCCCATTCCTCCGTACCCGCCTAGATGGAGCAACTCCGAAGGCCGTCTCTCCTGCCTGTGGTCCCGCTGCCACCGCTACGTTTGACCTCAACAGCAAATACAACTGAGGGTTATGAGGACAAACATGCACAGCGCTGGTAAAGCTCTGTAGGACCAGCAGCCCCACTGCCAACAACCCACCTCCAAAGTGGAGTGCTCAGAGCCGGATGCTAGCCACATCCATGTGGAATAGCTGGGACAGGAACAAAGACTGGCCTCTGTAACAACAAACTTGCAGAGAGCTAAAAAAATCGCGATTGCAGACAGGGTCAGGGAAGCCTTTCTGCATAAATAAACAAAGGGAGCCTAAGCTGTGCCAGAGTGACATCACGCAGTCACCACCTTCTTCAGCTGCAGGCACTGGAGTCCTTATCGGCAAGCACAGAGAGAACCGGTTTCCCCAGTTGTCGAAAAAGTATTTAAAATGTAGGTGTGCGGTTGCCAGTCGTCACATCTGCTTAATGGCAATGTATGAAGCGTATATTTCTCTTTCTTTTGTGCATTTTTAATATGTATTTTATCTTTTTTTTTTTACTCGAGGGAATCAAGCCGTTCGTTAATAAAGCAAATAGGGATATTTCCCTGCAAATAACAGGAAAATGTTTCATTTTGTTAATTCTGCTTCGCCTAGTGATTTCTGGTTGTCCCACCTCCCATGTCATGCGCAAGCAGTTTTCAAACTAACTATGAATGAGGAGCTTAGGTATCGGTTCAGCGAAAAAAACACAGTACTGCGCTTTTAGGAATGCTGTAAAGAGTGACTTTTGGGCAAGAAAAATATATTCATTTTATTTTAGTCTGGGGTCATTATGAAGCGTTGCAAACCACTCTGTTGAAGCCTCAGAGCGGGCAAGGAATGGAAACATGGAGGAGGTGTTTATGGATACCACCATACTAATTCTGGCAGTCAGTAAGAAATAATATATAGATAGCTGGTGAATGTCTGTGTATCTGGGTAAAATGATAGGAATAAGATGATGCCTTGGAGGAAGTCTACATAGAGACCTCAGAAAGGTGTACAGTAGTCAGGTTCAGTTATCTAATGTGTTGTCCTAGGTCCATTGATGTTTGACACGTCCCTATCCCTTAATATCTCTGTATTTTCAAATAAGGAAGCGGGTAATTATCTGGCGCACATCTTAATTTGTGCTGTTAGGGTTAATCGAAGTACGCAGAGGGGTGCCAGCATGCTGTTGGTGATTAAGCCAAGGGAACTATGTGGCAGGAGAGGACCAAAATTACGTGGCAGGGTTGAGCGAGGTACGCAGAGAGGTGCCAGTACACTGGTTTTTCAATTCTCTGTGCCCTGTCAGACATTGTAAGAGGCGTTGATCACATTGCTTGGGGCAAGGTATCCTGCATGCTAATCGTTTTCCAAGGTATCTTGTAGTCTAGTTTGGTTTCAAAGTGGTAATATTAGCTGTTAAACAGCAATATGCTATTTATTTAAGAGGCTGCCCCAGTCCAAAAATAAATAAATAAATGAAGCAGCAACCCAAATAAAAATAGCAAGACCAAAGCGAAAGTTAACGGGGTGAACCACAATAAAGGCACACGGCTATGGATGAGCTAATCAGGCAGTGGGTTCATCATTTTCCTTGCATGATGTATAATAATAATCACGGTTGACATACATGCTATGCCTTTTTTGACTTTCGAATCATGTGCAAGCTAAAAGGTTCTAAGGACAAGGCAATTTAAAACTTGTTTCTGCATATCTCGCCAGCAGGAAGGGAGGAGCAGACAACACACCTCTTAGGCACAGTGATTCTGGTAATGTTTTTAATTAAAAACAGCATTAAACAATCGAGGAGTTAAGTACCAAAACCTGGCGTGCACCCAGCTGCAGGTCAAGTTAAAGGGGCTCCCACTTTCTGTACAAAAGAAGTCACTTAAAAAAATAAAAACATTACTACCGGTTTTTGAGGCACAAGAGTGGGTGCATGCTTCTAGGTGCTGGCTTGCATAGTCTTTGCCAAATAAATCCTTGGGTGTTTGGTACAGAGATGAAGGCATGCAGGCATGAGCCAATGGGGGCATCCACATGCTCAGGCAAGAGCAGTATCACTTGGTTTCTAGAGGGCGCCTCTCAGGGCGGGTGCACGCACCCAGATATAGCGGCATGATATAAAAGCATGCCTCACAGGGCTCCTATGGGACCGGCATTTAATAATGAGGGCTTCTCTGGGGTAATCTGATACATACATCCTGACAATAGGTCTGAGCAGCACATTCGACAGGCCGACATCTTCGGGAGGGCCATCATCTTTTAATTAGGACCCATTGAGGCTTCCAGAGTGTGTACATCTTACAGTGAAGGATAACTAATGGAATTAACTGGACAACAGTAATGTGTGGTTTAGTAGTAGCAGGTAACATTTCAAGGAAAGTTACAAGTATGCAGGTATACTTTCAGCCACACCTTCTCAGCAACGAAAGTCCGCATGCACACAAGATACCCCAGAGAAGTTAAGGGGACACAAAGCAAAGGTACTTACCCAAGGGGGCTGTTAGAGGTGTCCATGAACAGATGATTGGGTTTGGCGATGGTGTGCTACATCACACGAAAATAGTAAGTGTTTGGGTGTCTCCCCCTTTTTCCTTTCATTGACGGTATCTTGGAGGGGAGACAACACACAGAAGGGGCGAAGAGGATCCAGTCAGGCCTGCAAAGAACCGCCGCAAGGACCGAATAGAGCACAGTGGGGCCATAGGGGGAGAATCCAGAGGAAGTACACAATACTTCAACCTCCGACAGCCATGGCTTATTGCTAATCCAGCGCTCGTTTTATCGAAGGGCATTTCCTTGATAACTGGTAACTGCTGACAACTCAACGGAGATCCAGTTGTCGATGCCTAGATGATACACAGATTATGGTAAACTAAGCAACACAAAAGAGCTGCATGCAAACTGCAAGGTAGCGGTTAGAACAATAGTTCCCAACCTGTGGTCCGGGGGTCTGAAAAGTCTCCTGAGGGGTTATGCGAATGCTTAGAAAATTATGTATATTAACAGTTTAGGCTCCCAGCTTGCAGTAATTACTTATGGGTGGGCCCCAGATTCTAATGAGGTTTGAGTGGGGGTTCCCTGTTTTCCAATAAGGATAAAGAGAGGGTCCTCAGGAATCTAAAGGCTGGGAACCACTGGGTTGGTACCATAGGGCTTCCCCAATCTATAAGTACCTTAATGTTGTTTCAAAAAGTGGGGAAGGGATAAAAACGCCTGTATGGACGCCAACAACTCCAGCCAGGGGATACTGGAAAATCCTGAGCTTTGCCAGGCCAGGCACCCTCGGCACCTACAATGCTGAAGCCAGGCCTGGCAGTGTCTTAAAGCCAAGTAAAGGTGGAAGGTTTGAATTGGCAGGGAAGTCCCTACAAATAAAAATGGGAGAAGCAATATCCCCCACATTAAAGCCAAGTCAAGGCCGAAGCCTTGAAACGGCTGGGAAGTCCCTACCAAGTAAAACGGGAGTTGCAATATCACCACAGTATAAAACATACTACAAATGACTGGATGTACAGGTTGATCTTAACCACAGTAAGTGGAGCACTGCACTCGCGGCCCAGACCCACCTGTTGGCAGGGCACAAAATGGACCGACACGGTAGCGAGTTGAGCTTAACAGCACTAAGAGGCTATCCCCTCACAATAAGAAAGAACCAACAAAACAGGATGACCCCAAAAGTGGCGTGGAGGATGGCCCCAACAACAATAGGTGTGAGAATTATGATAAGCAAATGGCAAGGACTTGATTGATCTATAGCAGAGATGATGTCATGCAGCAAAATTTTGATCCTGGCAAAATGATTTATGTATGACCTATCAACGGTGATTTATGACCTGTCTCCAAATTATGATTTACGATCATGCTGCAAGTAAAGTGTGGCACTCAGAAGGATTTTTGACATTGTATTAATGTTTTATGGCCTTGTCATCTTGATTTATGACTAAACACTGTGAGTTATGTGTTCAAGGTTGTGTCGCAAGAGTCTATGCATGTAATAAAACTGGAACCAAGTATTCCCACAGCAAAATGCAAACACACCTGGCTGTTGTGGGTTTATTCATAAACGTATATGGGGAATTACATTAATTGGAGTGGGCCAAGTGCGGGGGCTAGTGAGAAAGACCAGTTTCCAGCCTAAGATTCAATGCTAAAGAGTTTATCAAGGATGTACCTTGCTAATGAGGTCTGTCTTTTCTTTAAATTTCTCCGAACTGACCAGGCTTTGGCTGGTGGACTTACAAATTGTGACTGGAAGAAGAGACACAAACAACTTAGCAAGGTAGAATGGTGATGTAGTGCCTTTGTGAAGAAGAAAGAGGAATTTCAAAAATCAACTGCCATCCTCTAAGAAACAATAGAGGGCCTTCAGAGCCAATGCGATGTGGTCATGGTATTTTAAGCCAGACAGGCTTCATGCTGTATGATGCTAATATCTTTGTAGTTTAGAGAGTAATCTGTTGTGAAATCAGTACTGAGGCAGTTACAGTAACCACTGTAGCAAATATCCTCTGCAAGGACCAAGGGTGTTTTTCTGGGAGAAGTGTTTGAGTATGTAACTGTGCCTTATGAGGGTCAAGTGGTGGAAAGCCGATTAACCTGACCCTATTAAGGAAAACACAGTGGAGAATAAAAACAGCAAGTTCTAGGCTTTGAAATGCAGATACAACATATGAGCATCCAATTCTATTTCATAACATATTAAAGTTGTTCCTGTGCTAGGTAATATTTGCCTGAGAGTGACAGGGTTTTTATAACGTCAACCAGAAGTGCTCAATGTGCTTTTGTTTTACAGATCATTTTTTGGGAGATGTTCGTTCCTTAGTTCAAGTCAAATGAGCGAAGGCTACAAGTCACATAATGCAGCATTTAGTGAAAAAGAAAGCCCAGAACTGGATGCATCGTATAACATAAAAAATAAAAAATATATAATTGCTCATATGAGGGGATGTGACATCAATATATGAAGAAAAAGAAATAGAAAAAGATATTAAGAACATCATATCTTTTTTTTTTATAAAAAAAAAATTGAATTTAGAATGTGCGCAGACACAACAGAGAAACGAAAGAAAGCATATACATGACAGTGAGTACATGACAATCCTGCTGAATAAATCAAGTCAATACCTTCTGCAGACGACAACCCGCCTCCCTTCCCCAAAAGAGCATGATAACCTTATTTTACACAGGCAGTCAGTCCCCTGTAAGCCCGCCACTTCCCCCAAATCTTCTCGTATTTGTGTGCAAGGATCGATAGAGCTGGGTAATGGCCCACCTCCCCAAGTGCCCCGAGAACAGTTTTGCCTGGGCTGTGATCTGGGAGAGAGAGTTCCGCCAGCAGGTGGGCCTGCAAGGCCTGACGCATCTGAAGGAACCGAAAAAACTGGGAGCCGGCCAAGGCATAGTGTTCTCTCAGCTGCTGAAAGGATATCAGGTTATCACCGGTAAAGACATCCCCCAGATATATGTTTCCAATGGCATCCTATTGTCGAAAACCCTCCAACCGAGACACCTGCTGCAACCATGTTTCCTGCCACAGAGGCATCAGCTTGGTGAGACGAAGGTCCCAACCCGTCAGCCGCAGTGTCGTCCGCAAACACCACACTGTCACCCGTGTGCAGTCAGGGGTGGCATACAACACTCCCAAAAGCCCTTTAAAGCCAACGAAACACAGCTCCAAGCGGTAAGTCGTTTCGTCCTATCCCCCTGTAAACCACTCATTCATTGGGATCAGCTGAGCCACAAGGTAATAGACATAGAGGTCGAGCACATCCATTCCACCTCGTAGGGTGATTTCCGCGTGGACCAAAAGGCTATCCGGTGATGCCCTCCCCCCATATGAAGGAGGTAAGTTTGGAAGTGAGGGATCGAAACCAGGAGGGGGCACCAAGTAGGGAAGGTTGGTCAGGGAGTACAAATAGCAGGGGAGGCAGATCATTTTAAAAAGAGCATTTAGACCCAGAGGGATCAGGGTCAATCGAGCCCAAATGGCCAGATCCTCCCCCAGTACACAGGATATGGGCTGAAAGTTCAATTGCCAGAGCTGGGAGCTGGGAGAGGTGAATCCCCAAATATTTGAAGGTGTTGTGCCTTACCAGATGTTTGGGCTCCAGCATGGTCCCCCGCGGCACCAAGCACCTCCACCAGCAGCGACTTCCTGTGGTTTAAGCAGAGCCCAGAGACTTCGCAGGAGAGTTTTAGGAGCTAAAGGCAGCAAAGGCCTTACTAAAGTCCACCAAGAGGAGTGCCAGCTCATCTCCCAACCGATCCGCTTGCGACAGCGCTGCCTGAACCCGGCGTAGACAGTGACGCTTGCTCCTTCCCGGCATTAGGCCACACTGGGCATGATGCACCAGGTGGGGCAACATCCGTACCAGCCGGGTGGCCAAGACCTTTGCAAATATCTTGATGTCCGCGTTAATCAACAAGATGGGCTGATAGGATGAACACTGGTCCCAGGGCAGGTCGTCCTTAGGTATGACCACAATCGGGGCACAATCCTGTCCCTGAGTGAAGGAGCCACGATGAAGCGCCTCCTCATACGCCCCAACCAGGGGAGCGATCAGGTGTGACTGAAGCTGCTTGTAATATTCAACCGGGTATCCATCAGGCCCTGCCGTTTTCCCAGATTGAAGCGCAGAGATGGCATCTTCCAACTCCTCCTCCAATAGTGGCAGGTCCAGTTCTGCCGTCAAGAACGACAGAAGTGAGGGAATGTCACCCAGAATGGGCTTTTCCCATTCCGCCGGAGGCTGTGGGACTTGGGCATACAGGCACTCGTAGTAGGTGGCGAAAGTGCGGGCAATCGCCAGCAGGTCCTCTTTTGCTACACCAGCCCTGTCCCTGATGAGGGCCACTCACGGGCCAAGATATCGCGGGTGGCCAGCCAGTAGAGCAGTTTTTCAGTCTTGTCCCCCAGATCAGATACTCTTTGGGTTGAGGCCTGCTGTTAGAAATGGGGTCTTTGGTTGGCAGTCAGGTTACCCCCTTTCCAAGCAAGGACCCTCACTCTAGTCAGGGTAAAGGAGAATCACCCTTAGCTAACCCTTGCTCACCCCCTTGGTAACTTGGCATGAGCAGGCAGGCTTAAATTCAGAGCCTAGGTGTAAAGTATTTGTACCAACACACACAGTAACTCAGTGAAAACACTACAAAATGACACAACACAGGTTTAGCAAAATAGGTAATATTTATCTAAACAAAACAAGACCAAAATGACAAAAATCCAACATAAACAAATCAAATTATGAATTTTTAAATAATAAGAGTCTTTAATCCTTAGAAAACAGTGAGAACACTGTTAGTGTGAAAAAGTACCTGGGTTGCGTCAAAATAACACCGCACGGGCCAGTGTGCATAGATAAAGGCCAGCAATGCGTCAATTTCTCAATCGCAAACAAGACCGTGCGTCATTCCACCGGTCGGGTCGGCATGCGTCGTTTTTCGTCTCCACAGGAGAGCAATGCGTCAATCCGGACAGGCACCTCAGGTCTGTGCAGGCTTTGCATTGTTTTTCCGAGCCCTGCGATGTTGCGTTGAAAATCCGGCTGCACGGTATCCCAAAACCTCGCTGCGCGGGGTTGCGACGTTATCAGCCTCCGTTAGCAGGTGTTGCGCGTAGTTTCTCCAGCCACGTGCTTCGATCTTCCAGCCACAATGCAGGTGGATCGTTGATTTCAGCCGTGAAGCCGGCGGCGTGTCGTTTCTCAGCTGTGTCTCAGAAGGTGCGTCTAAAATTTCCCCGCACGGCGGTCTGTGCATGGATTTTCAGTCTTTGTCTGCCAGATTCTCCTTTCAAGGGCCCAGGAACTGGATAGGGCACCACTTGGCAGGGTAGGAGTCTCAGCAGAGAGTCCAGGTGCTGGCAGGAGAAGTCTTTGATGGCCCTGAGACTTCAACAACAGGAGGAAAGCTCAGGTCAAGCCCTTTGGAGATTTCTTCACAAGCAGGAATGCACGACAAAGTCCAGTCTTTTTCCCCTTTCACAGGCAGAAGCAACAACTGCAGGATAGCTCCACAAAGCACAGTCATAGGGAGGGCAGCACTTCTCCTCAGCTCTTCAGCTCTTCTCCTTGGCAGAGGTTCCTCTTGGTCCCAGAAGTGATCTTATTTTTCAGGGGTTTGGGTGCCATTCTTATACCCCTTTCGGCCTTTGAAGTAGGCCTACTTCAAAGGAAAGTCTCTCTTGTTTGTAAGATCCTGCCTTGCCCAGGCCAGGCCCCAGACACACACCAGGGGTTGGAGACTGCATTGTGTGAGGGCAGGCACAGTCCTTTCAGGTGTGAGTGACCACTCCTTCCCTCCCTCCTAGCACAGATGGCTCATCAGGGTATGCAGGCTACACCCCAGCCCCCTTTGTGTCACTGTCTAGAGAGAGGTCGCAGCTGCCCAACTGTCTAACTAACCCAGACAGGGAATCCACAAACAGGCAGAGTCACAGAATGGTTTAAGCAAGAAAATGCCTACTTTCTAAAAGTGGCATTTTCAAACACACAATCTGAAAACCAACTTTACTAAAAGATGTATTTCTAAATTGTCAGTCCAGAGACCCCAAACTCCACATGTCCATCTGCTCCCAAAGGGAATCTCCACTTTAATCACATTAAAAGGTAGCCCTCGTGTTAACCTATGAGAGAGATAGGCCTTGCACAGTGAAAACCGAATTTGGCAGTATTTCACTGTCAGGACATATAAAACACATTAGTATATGTCCTACCTTGAACATACACTGCACCCTGCCCATGGGGCTACCTAGGGCCTACCGTAGGGGTGTCTTACATGTAAGAAAAGGGAAGGTTTAGACCTGGCAAGTGGGTACACTTGCCAAGTCGAATTGGTAGTTTAAAACTGCACAGACAGACACTGCAGCCATGTTTACAGGGCTACTAATGTGGGTGGCACAACCAGTGCTGCAGGCCCACTAGTAGCATTTGATATACAGGCCCTGAGCACCTCTAGTGCACTTTACTAGGGATTTACCAGTAAATCAGATATGCCAGTCATGGAAATCCAATTACACATACATTTTACATAGGATCACTTGCACTTTAGTACTGGATAGCAGTGGTAAAGTGCCCAGAGTAACAAAAACAGTGAAAACATAGTCCAGCACACATCAACATCCTTGGAAACAGAGGCAAAAACTTAGGGGAGACCACGCCAAGAATGCCCAGTCTAACACCTGCCAATGCTCTCGAGCCTCCGCGAGAGACACCTGCCTGAACTCTGCGTGCCGAAGCTCCAACCGCCTCCCCACCTCCCTCCCCGGGGCCATTCGGCACGACGCTCCAGCTCTGCTATCTCCACCTCCAGCTCGGTGATCCGCTGTGTTCGTTGGGCTTCCCGCTGCCTGACATACCCCTCAATGCTGCCTCTCAAGGGTAGCTTGCTTGCCACCCAGAGGGTCTGGCCCGAGGCCACTGAGCCACGGTTGCCTTGGAAGTAGTGCGCTAGTTCTTGGTAAATGAATTCAGCACATTCAGGGTCTTTCAAATACCAGGCGCTGAAGCACCACATGGGTTGCACGCTCTGCGCTGGGGCGACCCAACTCAGGAGGACCGGCACGTGATCTGAGATGCTGCGGGCCAGGATCTGCACCAACGTCAAGGCTAGGAGAACCCCCGCAGGAAGCCATATTAAATCTATTGTGCTTCTGTGTGATGGGCCGCCGACTGATGGTGAACACCAAGCCCACCATGTGTCACACAAGCCCAAGGAGCCTGCCCAGCTCAATAGGCACATAGAGTCCACAGTTGGGGCAGCAAAAGTACCTCGGGTCGGGTCTGGGTTGAAGTCCCCTCCCAGAATAGTGGATCCCTGCAGTAGGGACAGGAACAAAGCACACAACCCTGCCAGGGTGGGCTGAAGAAGTTGCAGAGGAAGATAGCAGGAGATTAAGTTGACCTGTCAGCCAGCCAGGCGGCCCTCCACCCCAACGTATCTCCCCTGGGGATCTGAGTCGACTTTGTCCACTTGCATGGGTAACATTTTATGAAGCATGAGGGCAACCCCCCTGGAGTCCCTAGTGAATCCAAAGTGGTACACCCTGTCACAACCAAAGAAGAACAGACACTGGGTTCCCACCAAGTGGGTCTCCTGCAAGAGAACCATCCCCAGGCGATATCTCCTAATGTAACGTATGACCGTGGCTCTCTTAATATGGTCTAACGGGCTGTTCACATTCCAGGATAGTACCGTAGACATAGTAGAGGGTGGTGTGATGGCACTGGAGGCAATGCTTATCCTCCACCAGGCCCAAGCGACCAAGACTCAGGGCTACTGTGTACAATCAGAGATAACAGGTTGGTCTGCATAGGACTCACTGTGTAAGGGTCTAGCTCTGAAAAGAACGAAGTTAGTACCACAACAACATACTTAAATTTCCCATAAACTCCCCCCCCCAATTCCTCCCACCCCATACTTTCTACCCCTGAAGCATCTGTCACCCCTACCCAATATATTTGCAACCTAACAGAGTACAACAAAGAAGTATTGGGGGATCCTCAAGATGTAGCAGTGCCATGATGACCAATGTGCAGCCTGACCAACACTATAGCAACGGAATCAGTTCTTCAAGGCTTCAAGCAACTGCCAATACCCGGCTTAAGGCCAGCCGCCGCCAGGCGCTCCAAGCCGAGTCTCAGGTTCCAGGACCCCTCCCCTCCAGTTTCAGTCACCCCGAGGGAGTCAGCACGTCCTCCGCCCACGCAAACTGGACCGGGGTGGCCGTGAGGGCGTCGTCCAGCACACTCTCCACCGGCAGCTCTGGCAAAGGCGAAACCCCCAGTCCGCTCTTACGCTCCCCCACCACCACCCTAGATCTCTGGGTTTGGGAGCATTTCCTCTGCGTGCGGGCTGGGAGGGGGTCTCCACACAGGGCTCCATGTCCTTCTCCTTGCCCCTCCATGCCTGCCGCCACAGGACACGTCTCTCGATGGCCCATTCCCAGGCCTGCTCCAGAGAGTCAAAGAAGAACGTGTTGGACTGAAAAAATACTTTCAGGTGGGTGGGAAAAAGCAGCATATAACACAAGTTCAGTGCTCGCAGTTTCTGTTTGTCTGCTTCAAAAGACCTGCGCTTCTGCTGCACAGCCCAGGAGTAGTCTGGGAAGACCAGGATTTTGGAGTTCTGATAACAGAGATCTGGCTGGTTTCGGGCTTCGCACAGACTTTCGTTGTGGTACCTAAAGTTCAGGATCCTCAGAATTATCCATCGGGGCAGAGCACAGGGCCAGTGAGCGGTGCGCGGGTTCTATAATAAAGGTGGAGGACAGTTTCCTTGCCAGCATCCAGGTACGAAACCAGGCCTCAAGTGCCACAGCCAGGTCTGGAACGTCCAACGCCTCCAGCAGGCCTGCCAAACACAGAGTATTCTGTTGGGCCCTGTTTTCGGCGTCCACTGCATGCTCATGCAGTTCTGCCACTGAAGATGTGAGCTTCGAAACCTGGCGTCGGAGGGTGGCCAGCTCATCTTCCATTGTGGAAATACGTTTCTCCGCCTTGCAGACTCTCCCCGTGACCCCCGCAGGTCTTGCCGGATGAGAGACAGGTCCACACGGAGGTTGTCAACCTTGTGGTCTACAGCTTCTCAGGAAGGCTGGTTTGCTTCGAGGGTGGCCCCAAGGTCCGGCTGAGACGCCACAGGCTCCACGGAAGGACCATCCGCTTCACTTGTACAGTCTGACGCGGGAGTGGGGACTGTATATTGGTCCATCGTAGTCTGGGCCTGGGTAGGCGCCACCAGCCTGTGCCGGCCCATGCCCTCTTCGTCAGGTCCGGGGCCACCGATATAGAGAGCTGCGGCCTCGACGGCAATCCCCGCTGTTCACCGGCGGAGGCCTCAACCCCATGGGCCGCCGTAAATCACTCACTTTGAAGTGGGAACTCCAGGCCTCTGCAGGTCTTTGTGGCTCTGTGTTCCTCTGTTTGCAAAAATGGGGCCCCTCGGGGTCCGGACCCACAGGCCACAAACCAGGGGGGCTGGGGGGGAAGACGGGCCACTCCTCATGCCGGGCTGGATCCCAGAGCCTCCCGCCTGTTCCTTGCAGCGGCCCCCAAGCACTCCACCGGCTCCAACTCTGTCCACTGGGCCCACAGCCGAGGACCTCAGTCCATCAGGTCCTGGAGGTCTCTCCAGGGTGGGCCTCCCACAGGATACCAGGCTCTCTCCACCCCCGCTGTTGTCACAGGTGGAGGGGGTGGTGGGGGGACTGCGCCAGCAGCCTCCTGCCCCACCTATGGACCTCCACCACCGTGTCAGCCCTCTCCTTCTCACAGGCTCTCCCTCGTGCTCCAGGGCCCAGCACCAATCATGTGGCATCTGCCATCACCAGGTCATGCAGGCTCTGCACCTCTTCTCCCCCTTGTGGCCCGGGGAGGCCAGGTCCAGATTTCGATGGCAGCCCTCCGCCTTGGTGCCTGGGGCTGGGGAGGCTCGGATGCCCCGGCCCCGCATCAGATCGCATAGATGCTGCCGGCCAGCTCCTTCCTTCTCTCCCCGCTGCACCAGGGGGCTCCTCTCCACCCCTGGCCCCTAATGCACTACCGGGCCCCCCGGGGCTCCCGGGGGGGCAAGCTGTCAGGTAGGATATAGTTGGCTGGTTGGCGGCCGCAGAGCTCATTCAAGGTGCAGCCTCCCTGCTGGCGACTTAGCCACACCCCAGAACATCATATTTTTTAATGGTTTGGTTAGTCAATGTAAATTCTTTTCTCTGGGACCAGGGAAATTCATGGCTACCAGGCAGTATTCACGGAGGGTTTTCTCATTTACTGCTTGCTCTGCAGCTGGATAAAGAGAACTCAAATAAAGTATGACATAGTAATTACGCTCATTCAAGGTGGTGTCTGGCTAAAGATCCTATTTATGAATGAGTTTGTGTTTATTTACATATGGGAAAAGTAGAGTAACTATAATAAGGCACACTAAAGAAAAACAAAAGGCCCTTGCATCTTGAGAGACTGGGATGTGATCACAAATGTACTTATAGCACAAAGGCAATGAGGCACCATACCTTGGGTAACATGAGAGACTATCAGCAATAGAGATAAATGTTAAAGCTGATAAGACGTTCTCTTTGGTCTTGCTAGTTTTTCCATAAGGGTTAGTTTCCATGTTCTAGGTTTGTATGATATTGCATTGACTCCCCCACATCTCCTTCATGACAGCAACCAACTATACATCATCCAAGAAAGTGCAATGTTATATTTATCAGTAGATTTTCCACCATTACGTCGTTCCTAAATCCCTTTGCTTTAAGTTTATTTCAACATTTTACACTAAAAGCTAACCTTTACTTTTTAGAAGTTGTTTTATTTTATATCCTAAACTTTTTTTCTTAGATATCAAAATAAGAATAACATAACTTAACCCCAATAAACCTATTACTTTAATGCCATGGCAGTGAAAATAAAAGTGGCCCTATAACTCATGCTATATACAGCAAGTACACTTATTTTTATTTTTATTTTTTGGTTTGAATGTTTTTATTGAGTTTTGTATTTAAATCATTACATTTCGTAGTACAGTAGTAGCATTGTCTATGCTTGACACAAAGAAAACCATGGTGCATGATAACAACGTCTGAACAATTATAAGATGACAAAATCTATAGTGACAGTGAAACTAAAATGACCGTACTAGGCTAGTCGCCTATATTCAAGCAGGCAGATCCGCACATATAATTACCAGTTTATAATAACCATTATGTGACAAACAGCTCATCAGACCATCAAAGCCAATCAGCTGGCACCACATCTCATTATTATTGTCTTAAAATTTGACACATGATACCCCAGTAGTTAGGGATACAACAAATGATGTATGTATGCTGGACATTACGTTATGTAGTGCACTTAGGGGGTCATTACGAGCTTGGCGGGCGGCTACCGCCGCCCGGCAAGCGGTAACCGCTGTGCTGCCGCCAATGCGGCCGCACTCCCGCGGACCCCATTACGACATCCCTGCTGGGCCGGCGGGCGCAAACCAAGTTTACGCCCGCCGGCCCAGCGGGGATGAGGCCGCAACATAGGAGCCGGCTCCTAATGGAGCCGGCGGTGTTGCGGCCGTGCGACAGGTGCAGTAGCACCCGTCGCACTTTTCACTGTCTGCTATGCAGACAGTGAAAAGCTGGCCGGGGCCCACAGGGGCCCCAGGACACCCCTTACCGCCAGCCTCTTCCTGGCGGTGCAAACCGCCAGAAACAGGCTGGCGGTAGGGGGGTCATAATCCCCAGGGAAGCGCTGCCCTGGCGGATTATCACCGCCGGGGCTAAAACGGCGGGAAACCGCCAGCCCCGGCGGTGCGACCGCGGTGCGACCGCGGCGCTACCGCCGCGGTCGTAATACTGGTCTCCGTACCGCCAGCCTGTTGGCGGCACGGACGCCACATTACCCCTGGCGGTCAACCACCTTAATGTCATACAACAGCTTCCTTTATGAATCCAGCGGGTTAGTCACAGTACTATAGTTGACATCAGATTCAAGTGTTCGATTAGTCTGTAATTCTGCGAGAATGTTATCCGAGGAAGTGGCAATGGGATATTTCTGAAGTCCTAGTGTGTCTTCTTTATGCAATTCCACGCTTTCGACCTGTGCCAAGTTGAGCATTGAGCTTGTCTAGGCATTATACATTGGGGGTCATGATGACTTCTATCTCATGTGATAAGTTGTTGGCCACTATACATCCCAAGTCTAAAAAATGTGACGTCATCCTGTGTTTCTTGTTTCTGCAATATAGTCCCAATAAACACCCCTCCCATCTGCGCAGATTTGAGCACTCCGTGCATGCTGTTAAGCTAGAGGTGATGTTGAGCCAGTAATTGTGTAGTTTGGAACATGGCCATAACAAATACAGCAAGTCAGCAGTTATCAGGTGTCATTGCGGACAACCACATCAGTTGTATGATAAAACCAGTTTACGTTAGCAGGAGTAAGTTAAGCCCTGCATCCAATGTTGAGCTGGATATGTTTAAACCGGGCATTGCGTGGTATGTTCTTTAGTCCGTCTAACAGGACAGCCCCTTGTTGGCCCGTACAGGGGCTGTTAAATCTGCTTCCCAACATTTCCGCAGCTGTGGAAGTTTGGGGGGAGTCTGGAAACACACTGAGTTGCAAACCAGCTTATGAGACATCTCCCACTACCCAGTACATGTAAAATATCGAACTGGGAGATGTGTTGGCAGTTCAATAGATAGATCACTCCAATGTCTCTCTAGTGTGGCAAGCAAGGAATTTTATAATAGAAATTGACCTGGAATTAAGCTATCTTCTGCTATCAGCATCTCAGTTGATGCTATACTACCGTCGCTATACAGATATTCCAGTGTGTGCAGTCCCGCAACCATGTGTTTAATTCTGCTACTGAAGTGGGAACTCCAGGCCTGGGTGTTCCCAGCATAAGGAAGTTCATGTTTAGTGATAGTAAGACAACAACAATAGCACTTGTAGGCTATCCCCAGCAGGAATGAATCAGGTGCTCGCATGTGTGTACAAGGGTGAAACAGATGTAGAAGGGCGGACAAACTCCAGCTAGGTGATGACGTGGCTATATCTGACAGCTGCAGGCTTGCTAACCACTTTGCAACCCACTGCATTTGAGCAGCTACATAATAGTATTTAAAGTGTGGAACAGCTATGCCCCCTCCCTTTGTAGGTAAGTGTAGTTTTGCCAGTACCACCCTGCATCTCGAGTTATGCCAAATGAATTCATGAATCAGTTGGTCAAATGACCGGAAGAATGCAGCCAAGATATAATTTGGCAGATTAGTGAAAAAATATTAAAGTCGGGTTAAAACCACCATTTTCAATAAAGCTACCCTCCCAGCCACTGATGATTGCAAGGTTCTCCAGAGTGCCATTTGAGCCTGTGTTGAGGTTATTGAATCTGTGATGTTGCCATCAAACATGTCGGTGACGGAGGGATACACTTCCACACCCAGGTAACGAAATATGTGTAGCTGCCAGGTCAATGGTGCTTCCTCAATAATGAAGTTGGGGTCCGGAACAGTGGGTAGAAAAGGGAGTAAGCACGATTTGGTCCAGTTTACGCAGAGTCCAGAAACGGTTGCAAATTGGGCCAGTAATAGTGGGATAGATTCATGTATGCTATGGGTATCCCTAATGTATAATAGCATGTTATATGCATATAACGAAATTACATGTATTCCGTCTCGCAGTGGAATACCCCAAGTTATCCCCTGGTTGTGCATATTTAGCGCCAGGAGTTCTATTGCAAGGGAGAATAATAAAGGCAACAGTTAGCAGCCTAGTCTTGTGCCCCTGTATTTGGGGATTGCATTTGGGAGGAGGGGTCCTGTCTTAGCTCTTGTAAGGGGGTTGGTGTACAACAACCTCACCAGTCACAGAAGGCAGTGTCCAATTCCATTGTGTGACAGTGTAGTGAAAAGATACTCTCATTCCAGTGAGTCAAAGGTCTTTTCAAGGACTAAGACCAGGCACCCTGCTCGAGACCAGGAATATTGGGCGTACGTCAAAACCCCGAAGAAGCTGCGTAGATTGAGTGAGGTGTTACGTGCAGAAAGGAACCCGTTTTGGTCTGTGTGTACCAAACTAGGGATTAGGGGTGGCAACTGATCAGCCAGAATTTTCACCAGGATCTTATAATTGATGTTAAGTACTGCCAGTGGGTGGTAGGAGCTAGTGAGCATAGGGTCATTATTCAGTTTAGGCAAAGAGATGATAATTGCCTCCCTTTGGTAAGCCGAAAGTCTGCCTATAGCCGAGGCATCCTAGTACATTGTTAGTAGTCATGGGGCCAGCATGGGAGCAAAGGCTTTGTATAGCTCATTTGGCAGGCCATCAGGTCCAGTGAATTTGCCCGTGGCCAATGCCACTTATACCTCTGTGATTTTCAACAGCGTAATGAGGTCATCAAGCTCTGCACACTGTTCCATTGTGATACAGGGCAATGCGATGTCAGTAAAGAAGGAGCCATGGGCCTCTGAGTTAGTGGCTGCTTGAGACTGGTATACCTGTGTGTAATGCCGAGTCAGTTAGTTATGAATAGTGTGCTGTGTATAAAAGGGGAGGCCTGTGTCTGAGCATAACCCTGTTATAAGGTGTCCTGATTGATTCTGCCTGATGAGCCATTCCAGCAGTCGTCTGGTTTTGTCAGCTGATGCATGTGTGTGTGCTGAGTGTGCTGCATAATTAAGACACTGTAACCTCTCCATTACATGTTCGCAGGTCTTGTGTGGTGTTGGGAGCGTTCACCGCTAGCATCTCCAGCTCTAGGAGCTTGTTCTCCAATCTAAAAAGGTCTCTGTTTATCACCTTTTTAAAATCATCCCATCCTATCTCTCTTGAGGATGCCGTATTAATGTTAAGATTGAAATGTTTAATAATCATTGACCTTAGGGATGTTCTGAATGGTGAATCCTCCAGTAGCACATGTGGTAAATGCCATGTAGGGCTGGGGAAGGTGTTGTGTCCCATTATAGTTGTAACGTGTAGGGATTATTATCGGAGTGAGTACGTCCAATATAGTCCAATTTTGTGATAGACTGTAGCAATGCTGGTGTTCCAACAAGTCTGTTTATCCGGACATGTAGCTTATGTGGCACTGAATGACATGAGCACACCTTTTGCCGGGACTTCAGAAGTTCACCAGTTGCCTCTTGAGTTACCAGTCGGTCAGTGCTTGTGCTTACTTCCTCGAACGCTGCTACTTTGCCTGCGGTTCACCTACTATATGGATCAGGATGAATCATGGCCCTGTGATCATCTCTTATGATTGCTTTGGATTATTGACTTGACTTGCTTCTTTTGAATTCTGTTAAGTGGAAGTTTTGTTACTGTACTACTGAGACATATCTCAAAGGAGCTTTATTTATGTGAACAGTTATTTTGATGTGAGTGACGTCACATTAAGGGGGTCATTACGACCCCGGCGGTCGGAGTAATAGTGGAGGTTTTTACCGCCAACAGGCTGGCAGTACATACCTCCACTATTATGACATTGGCGGTTTGGCCAAAGCCAAACCGCCAAGTTAGCACACCGACCTCCACGGCGGTAACGACTGCCGGGCTGGAGACTACAGTCTCCAGCACGGCGGCCGTCACTAGGCCGCCCATGACATTTTGACCCCACCCACCGCCATGGTTTCCGTGGTTTCTGTACTCCCACGGAAACCATGGCGGTAGGCACTATCAGAGCCAGGGAATTCTTTCCCTGGCTCTGATAGGGGTCTCCCCCACCCTCCACCTCCTCCGCAGAGGTCTACCCCACCCTCCCCCTCCCACTCCCTCCCCCCACATATACACACATACACACACATACATATACACCCGCATACACACATTCATCCACGTATGCATACATTCATACACACTCACAGCAACACTCATGAACCTACATCCAGGCACACATGCACGCACACGACACCACGTGCAAGTACACACACACCCACTCATGCACACACACATTACACACGCATTCACGCATTCAAACACAGTCACACACACACCCACACACGCACACAACACCCCTACCCCCCTCTCCTGTCGGAGAACCCGACTTACCTGCTTGCAAGGGGTCCTCCGGCAGGAGACCAGCAAAACATCATCAGGCCATATCATGGAACATAATACGGTAGGTGGTGTTTTGGTGCTGGCAGCTGCGCCACCTTACCGCCGTCCGCCGCCATGACCATCGCCGGAATTCTGCCACCCTTCTGGCGGAATTCTGGCTATGGTCATAATGGCATGGATGGTCTGTAGCTACGGCGACAGTATGTTGGCGGCTGTCGCCGTGGCGGTAGGCGGCATTTGCCGCAAATCTCATAATGAGGGACTAAGTCTGCTGCTACCCCATTTTTGTTTTTGCTAGTTGCTGCCTTGACAGAGTCACATGTGGTGACGAAACACATGTTGGCTGTCGATGTGTTACTTGACAAATGGAGGATTGTTTTTCCAGGTAGAAACTGTTGATATCTATCAACTTTGGAAGAAGAAAATGAAGAAAATGGCATTCACCTATTAAAAAGACTGGATCAGATCGGAATGTCCGTGCTGTGACTTCTTTTGGGTTCATTATACTACAATGGAATTACATGGAGTGCTGTGGTTCCACCTTTGGTTTATTGTATTATACGTGCTCTGCTGAATACATGTTTTTGCCTAAGGGTAGTAGGGCATTGGCAACCATCCAGCCCACCCCCTCCCCCAATTTTGATGGATCAAGACTTATAATCGCTCTTTAGTACTCTTGAACATATATGGGATGTGTTGTTAACACACTACTACTACCCACCTCTTTTTCTTTGTTTTCTTTGTTTGCGTCAATGCTTGTGCGTTGGTGGTAGCTGTTGTGCAGGATAGTGGGGAAAATGAAGCCCAGCGTAGTATTGAGAACACTATTAAATTCCCCCTCAAGGAGCCATAGTGTGTCGCTCCATCTGGATAGTGTATTGGAGAGGGTATGTAAGAAGACTGTCTGATTGGTTTTAGAGGCGTAAATGGATCCAAGTAGAACGGGTTGTCCATCCAGTCAGCCCTTTACTAGCAAGAAGCAGCCTTCCGGATCCTCCAAAGTATCTTCAACGGTGATTGGGGTTTCGGGCCTAATCCCCTCTGACATTAGTGGAGTAGTTTCAGCGTCTTTGTAACCTAAGGGCTTCAATGTGGATAAGGTGAGTTTCCTGCAGTAGAGCTATGTGTGACGCTCATCTCTTCAGGTAAGAATAAATCGAATATCGACGTGATGGAGTGTGCATACCTCTCACATTCCAGGTGAGTATATTAAAATGGGTCATATTGAAGGAAGTAGGTTCCCTAACCAGTAGGGATCATGGTGGTATCTGTGAGGGTATAGTATAATTTGATGCGTTTGTGGAGGATCTGAGGCGGGAGTCTTAACTGTGGTGAGCTGAACAATTTGACTATTTTAACATAAACCTGTAACATAAAACCTAAAATTCCATCAGAGCAGAGATACAACATGTGTCCTGCCCAAACTAGTAAGTAACAATAGCTCAGATTGAACGAGCCAGTTGAGGTACTGGAAGTGGGGCTGTAGCTGAACGGTCAGTGTGCAGAGGTCCTGTGTTTTATGGGAAAAATATTTCTGATGGAAACCCATAAACGTGTAATAATATTCAGCTGTTCCGTTCGCTAACGCGTATTTATGCACAATGTAGTGCGACTATAGTGTAAGCACCTTATATGCCCCTACATGGTGACTTCTGTCCTCTGCTAAGGAAAGGCCAGGCTAAAGTTTGCAGTTGGTGCTTGGAAGGTAACTGAAATGGGCATGATAGTTAGTGAGAAGGAAGGTATGAGAGGCTACCTTTGTGTGAGTAACATGTCATATAATGTCATCTGCTGTTTGTGGAGTAATATCTGGAGGAGCCAAAGAGTCTGCTCTGGGCAGCCCAGTAACAGAGGAGTCATCCTCACTGATTGATTTGTTGGATTCATCATCAGTCTCAGAGCAACAACATAGTTCACCAATCTCTGCTGCCTTTCGCAGTGCTTGACGTCTTCCTGTATTACATGTTCTAGTCCAGGTGCATTCCTTAGCTGTGTTGACTATTGTGTTCGGTATCATTTGCCTCTGCGTGGTGGCATCTTTCTGTTGCGATATTTAAAGTCATTGTGACTGGGGCAGTCGTGGCGGAATATCCCTTTGGTCCCAGCCAGTCCCATGTCTGCATAGGAGTAATTAAAAATTGTGTCTTTCTTTTAACCGCCAAGCAGAGCCGTGCCGGGAAGAGGAGCCCGTAGCGAATGTTCAGTTCATGAAGCCTGCATTTTACTACAAGGAAGGAGTTCCGCTGTTGCTTCACTGTTAGTTTATAATCAGGAAAAAACATTACTTTGGCATTATCTATAGCAACTTCGCCCAGTTTCCGACCTCGTGTAATACTCTGTCTCGATTCCTGTAATGCTTCAGGTGAAACAGTAATCGTTGGGGATTGGACCCACGAGGTGGCCTGCGCGCCAGTAATCGATGGACATGTTCCATAGTGAAAAAGCTGGAAAGACTGTTCTGTGGTAGTAGTTTTCGCAACCATTGTTCTACATATGGAACAACATCCGACCCCTCTGTTCCCCCCGGAAGGCCCCCTATGCTTATATTATTATGTCGGGCCGGCCGTCTGCAGCTTCCATGTGTCCCTCAGAATATTCACCCACTCTGCCATTTGTTCCAGTGACGAGTCCATTTCTCGAGTTCGCGGTTGCAATTCTTCAGTTGTTAATTCTGTAGCGTGTACGTTCTCTGCATGTTTTCTGTGATCTTCATGCAGCAGTGTCAGATCGCTTGACATCGCATTTTAGAGCAATTGCACTTATAAACACCCATTTGTACATTAATGACTACAGTGCAAAGGTCAAAATAGAGTTTATTACCACAGTTTACTGTCTCACAGGTTGCATGTTACAATTACATCGCACATGGGAACAACTATGTTTAAAGTCACTTTTTTCATTGTAATTTTACCTTGTTTTATAAATGTAACTTCCTCCACCCTGGTTTTGTTTTAATACATTTTTTAAAGATTATTACACATGAATATGCCATGGCATAACACCTATACGCAGATTAACGGACTATAATAAGCTATTTATTACCATTGTAAAGAGAGCAGAGGGGCATCATAACCCACCTGAGGCTTCGTCCCTCATTAGTTCTAACTCCATCTGCGCAAAGCAGTGGTAAAAAATGGCAATTTACACTCTGCACATCTACATGTGCACTAGTTATATACAGACACTACTGTGTAGTTATGGTTCGGCCACATTTTTCATTGTAAAGGCATTTTTTGGTTTGCCTACAACTTTATATCCAATGGACAGATTTGCACACAATTTGACACATCACTTCCTCAGTCACCTAACATACAGCAAGCCCATTTTCAAGTGGATACATGCAGGGGTGACCGTTCAGGAAGGTGGGGTTTAAAGAAGTGATTTCCCTTTTTTACTCCAATTGGAAATTGTTCTCACGTTTTCAGCCTCAGTTTGAACAGACCTACACCAGACCTGGCATAAAAGTAGAATGTTACACAGAAAGCATGTTTTTGTTGGCATGGTACAAGTCTGTTCAGTAGTTTTTTGCGATATTAGCATTTAAAATGTTGCAGAGTTGTCACCACCACCACCACCAGCTGATCCGCTCCACCAAAAGGGCATAATTCAAAGAGAGACTTGACAACAACACCCACAACAGCAAAGAACTCTTCAACATCGTCAAAGAGCTCTCCAACCCCAGCTCCAACGCCATCACGCCCTCACAAGAACTCTGCATCTCCCTCACTACTTTCTTCCATCAAAAGATCGCAGACCTACACGACAGCTTCGGACCCCAGACCCTGCCATCCACCACTGAACCAACAGCCTCCTCCACTACCCTCAACGCCTGGACCCCCATCAGCTCTGAAGAGACCAGAATCACCATGAACACCATCCACTCTGGCTTCCCCTCGGACCTGTGCTCCCATCACACCTACAACAAAGCCGACTCCATCATCGCCCCCTATCTCCAGAGCATCATCAACAGCTCGTTCGCATCTGCCACCTTCCCCGAAAGCTGGAAACACGCAGTAGTCAGCGCTCTCCTGAAAAAACCCATGGCTGACCCCAACGACCTGAAGAACTTCCGACGCATCTCTCTTCTCCCCTTCCTGGCCAAGGTCATCGATAAGACCGTCAACAAGCAGCTGACCAACTTTCTTGAAGCTAACAACTCGCTCGACCCTTCCCAATCAGGTTTTCGAGCCAACCACAGCACGGAAACCGCCCTCATCGCAGTCACCAACGACATCAGAACAATGATGGACAACGGAGAAACAACCGCCCTCATCCTCCTGGACCTCTCGGCTGCCTTCGACACCGTGTGCCATCGCACCCTAATAACCCACCTCCGCGCCACTGGAATCCTAGGACAGGCCCTTGACTGGATCATCTCGTTCCTCTTGGACCAAACCCAAAGAGTCTACCTCCCGCCCTTCCGCTCAGAACCCACCGAGATCATCTGCGGCGTACCCCAAGGCTCATCGCTCAGCCCAACCCTCTTCAATATCTACATGAGCCCCGTCGCCGACATCGCTCGCAAACACAACATCAACATCATCTCCTACGCCGACGACACCCAGCTGATACTCTCCCTCACCAAAGACCCAACCACTGCCAAAACTAACCTACAGGAAGAAATGAAAGACGTAGCGGAAGGGATGAAGCTCAGCCGCCTGAAGCTGAACTCAGACAAGACGGAGGTCCTCATCCTCGTACATTCCCCGTCCGCCTGGGATGATTCCTGGTGGCCCACGGCTCTGGGCACCGCACCAACCCCCTCAGACCACGCACGCAACCTCGGATTCATCCTGGACCCCCTCCTCACTATGACCAAGCAAGTCAACGCTGTCTCGTCTTCTTGCTTCCACACCCTTTGCATGCTCCTGTTAACGCGTCCGTCTATGGTAATTTATACACATCAGGACTCGTTTTAGGCCGATTAATCTTTGGACCCAGTGGTGAGACACCGTAAGACGAGATAACTGATCAATATATCAGTCAATAAGTCAATAACATTGTCAACATATATCACCACAATATATTTCACTTTAGACATCAATAAACCTTCGACGCAACCATGACCTTTCAGTCATGAATAACCACACCTTATTGAAGTTTTGTGAATTATATTCCCTATTGATTACAATCTAATAGCAAATGTATTAATCTCAAAACCAAAAAACAAAAGAACATAATCACAAGGCGGCAACTATGATAAGTTTTCAATAATGAAAAGATCACGAACATAGGATATTGATACGAAGATACACAAATTAGAAGGTGTGAAACTCCTAGAGGTATTAGTTCAGCATAGCATCATGTCAGTCACGTCAGTTACGTCAGTCAAAGAACGCCTCATCTATCCACTGATTATCATTAGCATGTTGGGCTTCATGCAAAACAATTTAAACATCAATTTGGAAAACGTCTAACTAAGGTCTCTAATCAAAAACACACAGCAGTTGGTACCTAGAAAGAAAAGGCAAAATAAATGAATTTCCATTAGCAACAACAATTACCCTCCTTGGAATAGGTCAGCACACAGGATCAGTCTTCGTCTTCAGGACATCAGTTAGATCGCCGTCCGTCTATTAAGCTAAGGGCAAGGGACACTTTCCTCGTAAGGAGGAAAGTGTAATGGGGCCGTCTATGGGTGAGGATGGTTTTGTCTAAGTCTCAAGTCACCAAATAGAGTGACAGAGTTTCTGGATGCAATCAATATCATTCCCTACCTAATGCTCTTTGTCTCTTGTGTCATGGGTTTTTATCCCTTTTCCAAAATACATTCCCCCAAAATTCTATTGTCCAGTCACTACACCCCACTATCTGTAACCTATCAAATTATACATTAAGTAATGCATTTGTCATTTCACGATATTTCTCTTATTTCTAATTGGTCTTCATAATTAACGTTTTTCGTAGGTGGCCTATCCGGGGTTACTTCATTTCCTTGGCACACACATCGGGTCAAGAGTTCTTTTCTCCTCGCTTTAATGTCCTTGGAAGTGTCCATGTTTGTTTCGAAGTCCATAATTTTTATACTAAAGCTGCTAGCATGCGGATGAGAAAATCTAGCATTGTTGCAAATAAGTGAAGAAAAGAACAATTGCTGGGTCATGGCCTTTTGCAAGTCAGCACACTGGCGAAACCGAAAAATACGCTTTAATATGAAAGTTACACAACTAGTTTTTGACTCACGCTAACTTAAGATGTATGAATTCTAATGAATGTAGTTTTATACGTATTAATGTTTTCAGTTAGGCATAATATAAACGATTATTTCTTATAGTCAACATTAGTTTACGTATATGAAAAATTCTCCACGTTTAGAATACGTTTCAATGAATTATATTATTAATGCAGCATTGTTAAACATAAGCATTTCACATCTATAATAGGTAACGTTTAGACTACGCTCTCTCAGTCCCTCCTCTGATGACGCTCGTCATCACACAATCTTTTGATCTTAATTTTTCACCTTGCGCATAATACGCATTTCAACATCTTGCCCTTTATGTGAGCTTTCCCATATTTCATTGAACATTTTCTCTCTTTCACTTTCTTCATTTCTTTTGGTTCTTTTAGTCCAATTTCTTTTTACTTTGTCATTGATTTTGCATACCCCCCATAATCCTAATAGACAAATTAAAACAATTAATAGACCCATCATAATTTTTGCAAGTACCCCATTCCAAATGTTGGTAAACCAGCTTCCCACTCGGGCAATTCCTTTCCCAAATTTCTCCCAAACACCAAGTTCTTTGAGATCCTTCAAATCTGTACTATCTCTGGTAAGATTAGTAAGCATGCTTCTAATTTTCTTACTGTTATCTGGAATAAATGAACAACAATGACGCTCATTAAGCATTTTGCAAACACCTCCACTCTTTGCTAAAAGAATGTCTAAAGCAAGCCGATTTTGAAGAGTCATAGCTCTTTCTGCAGCAAGTTCAGTATCCATCAGGAGTATAGCTCCTGTGAAATTTGTCAGCATGTTATCCACAATAGTAGACAACTTTTGAATTTTCATAGAGTTCAAGATAACCCCTACTGATGGGATTATAGCTCCAAATATGTCACCAATGACAGCCGCCACTGATTCTCGTTTTGGTCTAGGATGTTGTAATTCAGACGTTTTAGGTATTTGTTTTAAGTCATCAATCTGGTATATCTTTGGAAATACTATTCCCAAATAACATGTCCCATACCATCCCTTAGGAAGACAGTAATATGCATTCAGTCCACAAATATAATAGATTCCAGGGATTGCTGGATCTTGTCCATTTAACATAAAGGTCCATTTACTCTGAAACAAAAACACATGCCTACATTCACTCGTTCCCACAAACAAATTGTCTTGATCGGATTTTGGTCTATATATACAGAGTCTACCTACGTGTAATGCATCTATAGCTAATTTGCCTTGTGTTTTAATTGCAGTGTAAGCATAATCATTTGCATAAGTACGTTTTTCTAGACCTTTTTCTAACCTTTCTTTTAGTGCTTTGCGTCTATCATCTGTGTGATCTAAAAAGCTTTTCTCTACAGGAGACAGTAAGCAAGTCAAATTATTGCGATGTGCATAAGCAGTTCCAAATGTAAGTGTTGGCTCAAAGAATCCTCTAACTATTTTAATATCATGCTCTTTAGCTAACATATTTAAGAATTCAATCACAGGCACAAAAGAAAACACAACATCCAAATTTGAATAAAAGTATTGCACATGCTCTTGATCATAGAATCTTGTTAATAGCAAGCTGCAACTAATTCCATAAGTAAGAGGGAGGCTATGATAAGTAACTCCCTCCTGCACAGATGAAGGAATTTTAGTACACACATAACAGTCTTTCGCATCCATAGTTTCCACATACTCATTTAGTAAGCGATAGAAGACATTAGTAGAAAGCTCCCCTTTTGCATTAGTTCCCTCATGCATATGTCTTGCGTCTTGCTCAAATCTCTCCCACGGTGATAGTTTAGTAGTGGTAGTTTCAGGTTTCAAAGTTGCATTAATAGTTTCTTTCTCTCTCCATGGCATTCCCACAATCACTCCCACAATCATTATTGCACATACAACACCTATCATAAGACCTAACCAACCACACACCTTACTTCCTTTGCTACTATAAGCCATGTTTGTATAGAATCAGAATAGCAGATCAACAATCAACTTAAGAAGGCAAAAACTCTTTCTGCGTATTTTACAGCGTCTTCACTCACTCCAGGACCCTTTTCGTCAATTCAGGTTAGCAGCTTGTCGTAATCAAGTTTCTTAAAGTCAAATCCAGGTTTAGTGTCACTTTCCGGTAGTTTCTAAAGACTCTTTCTCTTTTCAGCTTTCACAAATTCAATTTTATCCGAACTTTCTTGTTGAATATTTTCAGGTACCGTAGTATTGGCCTGGTACTTCTCGATCAAAACAGAATGCTAAGAATTCTTGTTGCCATTCAGAGGTTGTAGCATATGCCCATTCAGGACCTGTATATCTTCTGTTTGCTATTCTCTTTCTTTTTAGCCTTCGTTCACCTTGTTGTTCTCCTTCACTCAGATCATCTGCTTGTGAAGTATCACTCTCTTCTATTATTGTCTCGTTCGGTACCTCTCTTATTCTAGGATGTGACTTGTCTGGCCAATTATCGCCTCTATGCGTCTTGTTTTGGTGTTTCCCTTCAGGACGTTGGACAGCACCCTCTTGTGATATGGTGTTTTCTCTTGACGGACCTGCAACTGGTTCAGGAGACTCTGACTCGTTTCGATTTGTGTTTACAATTTCTCCTTCTCTTTCGTCTTCCTGTTCTAAGCTGAGTTCAGGCTCTAAATCGTATTCGTCTGCTTCTGGGAGAACCTCTCCTTGACTTAGTTCTCCTGCTGCCTCAACTGAGATAGGCACTCCGTCACCTCTCTCGAACTCATTGACTGCTTGAGGGACAAGGCTGTTCTCAGTGGGCTCTCTGGTAGTCTCAGTTCCTTCTTGACTTATCTCTGACTCTGAGAGTTCTCTTCCTGAAGTTGCTGTACCGGAATCTTCAAGTTCCTCTTCAACAGGACACGTTACCCTTTTTGTGTGACTGGCATGTATCCAGTTGGGAACCCCGGCACACTTCACAGCAGTGGTGGTTGTCAATATTACTTGATATGGGCCCTTCCAGCGCGGCTCAAGACACGATTTTCTCATGTGCTTCTTGACAACCACCCAATCTCCAGCTTGTAGAGAGTGTCCTGGTTCGCTGATTGGTGGCAACGTGTTAGCTTCCACCTGGTGAGAGAAAGAGCGAATCACGTCAGCCAAACTTTTGCAGTAATCCAACACCATATCATCTGTAATATTCACTAGTGCATTTGCAGGTACCGCTGGTAACCTCATTGCTCTGCCCATGAGGATTTCATGGGGGGACAGTCCTGTTTTCTTATCTGGGGTGTTTCTCATAGACATCAGTACTAGAGGTAAAGCATCTGGCCACTTCATGTTTGTTGCAGCACACATTTTTGCTATTCTTGATTTTAAGGTACCATTCATTTGTTCAACTAGTCCTGATGCTTCAGGGCGATAGCTACAATGCAGCTTTTGTTCAATGTTGAGTGCAGCACACAGAAGTTTAATCACCTCATTGTCGAAGTGTCTCCCCCTATCTGATTATATAGAAACCGGAAACCCGAACCTTGGTATTAATTCTTTGAGTAGTAGTTTTGCAACTGTAAGATTGTCATTCCTACGTGTGGGATATGCCTCAATCCAATGACTGAAAACACACACGATCACCAACACGTACTTCAATCCTCCACAAGCAGGCATTTCAATAAAATCCATTTGCATTTTGTTGAATGGACCTCCAGCTCTCCCAATGTGACTCAAAGTTACCACAGTTCCTTTTCCAGCATTCATCTGTTGACAGATGACGCACCTGTGGTAAGTGATTTCTGCGGCATGTCTGAATTTTGGATTGAACCAATCAATCTTAAAGGATCTGATCTTGGCATCTCTTCCTAGATGTGCCTGCCCATGATATAACCGGGCAAACTGTGACAAAAGACTGTTTGGCAGAACCAGTTTTCCCTCTTCTGAAACCCACATATCATCTGCTCTTTGTACACACTGCATTTTCTGCCAGGAACGTTTTTCTTCCTTGCTAGCACGACTTTGTAATGTTTTTAGTTCATATAAGGTATCAACCACTCGTAATGCTAGACTTAAACTCGTGTCGTTTTTGGGTTGTGGTAACAATTCCCACTGCTCCTTGAATGATATACAGTTTAATGCACAAAATCTTGCAACTTGATCTGCATAACCGTTCCCCATTGACACAAAGGCCCTCATTCTGACCTTGGCGGTCTTTTCGCAAGACCGCTGAGTTACCGCCGCGGTGAAGACCGCCGACCGCGGCGGTGTGCCGCTGTGCGCATTCTGACCGCTGGGAGCGTTCCGCCGGAAAACCGCCAGCAGCCACACTGGCGGTCGGCGGGAAAGTGGAGACTGGTCAACCTCCACCGCCACGCCAGCAGAACACCGCCCACAGAATTACGACCCACATTTCTGTGTGGCGGTCTTCTGTTGGCGGTCTTCTGTTGGCGGTCACGTCCCTATGGCTCCCGTCGCCTCCCGGAGGACCAACGCACAAGGTAAGTTGATCGTCCGTGAGGGGAGGGGGTGGGGGGATGTTGTGTGATGTGGGCGTGCATGGGGGTGTGCGTGTGAGTGTGTAGAGGGAGTGTGTGAGTGCGTGTATGCGGGCGGGGGGTGCTGCTGTGTCTATGGGTAATGTGTGCTGTTCGGCAGGTGCGCATGTCGGCATGTATGTGTGCGGGTATGTGTCCCCGTTGTGTATGTGTGTGTAGGGGGTGTGTATATGTGCATGTTGGGGGTGTGTGCATGTCGGGGTACATGTATGTGCATGTCGGGGTGGGGGTGGGGAGGGGGTTCGTACCACCTCTGGGGGGTGGCAGGGGGGTGGAGGGTGTGGGGGGAGGACTCGGGTGGGTAGTGGGGGGTGGGGGAGACCCCTATCAGTGCCAGGGAAGGAATTCCCTGGCCCCGATAGTGCTTACCGCCATGGTTCGCACGGCGGTTCCCGCCCGCAAGAAACCGCGGCGGTAGGCAGGGTCATAATACCCTTGGCGGTCTTGGGACGACCGCCGGGCCGGAGTGCGCAAACTCCAGCCCCGCGGTCATGACCGCCGTGGCGGTCGGAGTGGAGAAGTAGCGGTCGGTCGCGGCGGGGACCGCCGCGGTCAGAATGCCATTTTTAATACCGCCGGTCTGTTCGCGGTCCGACCGCCGTCTCTCCGCCGACCACCAGGGTCAGAATGAGGGCCAAAGTCTTGTGATCTGGTGTGGGCACTGCACTTTACCACGGCAATTTCAAGAGGTAACTGAATCGCATGTAACAAATCTCTTATTTGTTCACCATTTTTCACAGGAGAACCAGAGGTGGTCATGAAACCCCTCTGTGACCAGAGTTGGCCAAATTCATGCACAATTCCAAATCCATATCTGCTGTCAGTATAGATAGTGACTTTCAAATTTACAGCTGCGTGGCAGGCTTTTGTAAGAGCTATTAATTCTGCCACCTGTGCAGAAAACACTTTCTCGAGCCAGGAGGCTTTGACAATGCCAGTTATGGTACATACTGCGTAACCGGCTCTCAATGTTCCTGCTGAATCTCTTAGACAGGACCCATCAACAAACATAATGCAATTGTTTTCTTTTAACTGGGTATCCTGTATGTCTGGGCGAGGTTTGGTACAGAGTTCGGTCACCTCAAGACAATCATGCTCAAATTCTTCCCCATCTTTGATTTCTGTATTCTCATTGGGAAGTAAGGTTGCCGGGTTCAGTACAGTGCATCTCTTTAGTGTGACATTTGGTGACCCCAGTATAATCGTCTCATATTTAGTGAGTCGTGCATTTGTCATGTGTTGTGTCTTAGTTCGTGTCAACAGAATTTCAACTGAATGTGGAACCATTACTGTCAGAGGGTATCCCATGACTATGCCTTCACATTGTGAAAGGCTTTGACCAACTGCTGCGACTGCTCGCAAACAACCCGGTAAGGCTGCTACGACAGGGTCCAAAGTAGCTGAAAAATATGCTACAGGGCGATTTGCATCTCCGTGGACCTGTGTTAAAACAGACAAAGAACAAGCATCACGTTCATGACAGAACAACAGAAAAGGTTTTTCATAATCAGGCATTCCTAATGCTGGAGCCCTGCACATGCATTCCTTCAATTCTAGAAATGATTCAAGCTCCTCTTTTGTCAAAGTGATTGTGTATGGTTCGTCTTTGACTTCTTTTCCTGTCAATTTTATTAAAGGCTTTGAGATGATCGAGAAGTTGGGTATCCCCTGGCGACAGTAGCCCACCATTCCCAGAAACATCCTGACATCTCTCTTCGTTGTTGGGGGATTCATTTGCAAAACAGCTGTTATTCTTTCTTTTGATATTCTTCGGGACCCTTTCTCAATTAAATGTCCTAAGTATTTCACTTCTTTTTGACAGTATTGCAACTTTCTGGGTGACACCTTGTGTCCATTCTTTCCCAGATGATTCAACAATGCAATGGTATCATATTTACAACCGTCTCTGGTTTTAGACGCAATCAACAAATCATCAATGTACTGCACGAGAGTCAAATTAAAAGGCAGCACAAGAGGTTCCAAATCTTTTTTCAGTATCTGATTGAAGATGGACGGTGACTCAGAAAACCCCTGAGGAATTCTGCACCAACTGTACACCTTATCCAGGAATTTGAAACTGAACAAAAATTGGCTGTCTTCATGAAGAGGTATCGAGAAGAATGCTTGTGATAGGTCTACTACAGTCAACCATTCAGCATCACATGGCACCTGGAACATTATTACTGCTGGGTTAGGTACCACAGGGCAGCATTTTATCACAATTTCGTTTATTTTTCTCAAGTCCTGCACAATTCGAACCTTTCCACAGGGCTTCTTCAAACCCATAATAGGAGAGTTGCACGGACTGCTCAAAACTTCTTTCAGGACTCCCTATCTGAGAAAATCTACAATTATTTGTGTCACTTCAATGAGGACATCCTGGGTCATGTGGTATTGTGGCACTTGTGGGAACGCTGCATTTGGCTTTATCTGTACCTTGACTGGTTCTACTCCCTTGATTAATCCAACCTCTTTCCCAGTCAAATCCCACACTTTCTCTGTTACGGTCCCTTGTAGATCAGCGGGTAGATCGATCAAGGTAAACACTGGGAACAAAGTAATTAAAGGGTAATCTTCATTAGTCTCTCCTCCTTCCTCTATGAATTGACCCTCATCTCCCTCATCATCACTGTTTGTCTGTACTTCTATTCCATCATTGGAACAAGTAATCGAACATTTTGTCTTACATAGTAAGTCTCTCCCTAGTAAGGATACTGGACTTGAATCACATACAACAAATCTATGCAGGCCTTGAAAATTGCCAATTTCTACCTGCACTGGATCGGTAATCGGATTAGTCAGGTACTGATTTGCCACACCGACCACTCGTATGGTACGCCCTGAGAGAGGTAATCTCGGGACTTCTGCACTTCGAACTGTAGAGCGAGTAGCTCCTGTGTCAACCAAAAATGAAACCTTATAGCCCATTACTTTTCCCTCTACATATGGGCCTCTCTGATCCACCTCTAAAGATGCTGCAAGTCTGCACTCTTCACTGTCTGAGCTGTCGTCTGACCAATCCCCATTCATATCACTTTCACCCCGTAATGGGAATTGTTGCACAGTGTTGTTTTGGTTTGTTACCTGGCCTGTGACCTGCTGAGGAAGCATCACCTGTTGCTGTCCCATCGGAGCCATGGGTAATTGCATTTGCTGTCTAGGCACCATAGGAATCTGCTGCTGCATTGGTTGCACTGACACCGACTGGAAACGCAGCATTTGCATCTGCTGCATGGGTTGTACCCCTGGCATTTGCACCAAATTATTCTGAAAATTCGTGTTCTGATGTCTCATTTTTGGACCTCGGGAATTTTGTAATGTACCGACATTAATGCTTTGCTGAACTGCACCATCCTGCACCATATTCGGACAATCCCGTTTCCAATGCCCCATGCCCCCGCATGCGTGACATGGTGACATCTTTTTCATTCCCTGACCGTCATTTTGAATAACAACATTATTCATGTCTGAACCACGGTTCACAAATCCTCGACCTCTGCCTCTCGGCTGTGCCTGAAACACGCCCTTCATTTGCGGTTGTTGCTGTATCATTTGCTGAACACCATTCCCTTGTATTCCAGCTTGTGCAGCCCTTATCTGCATCACCATCACTTTCTCCTTCAACTTTTTCTGCTTCAACTCAATCTCATCACTACAGTATTTCGCATACTGTAATACTTCATCAATCGGTTTAGCTTGCCAACAAATCAAATGATTCTTAATCATCTGGCTGACCTCCGGTCTCAGCCCTTCAACGAACCTAAACACAAGATGATTCATGTCCTTCGGTTCGATAGTCTCAGTACCACTGTAATGTTTGAACGCTTTTAATAATCTCTCGTAATACGCATGTATTGACTCCTTAACCTCTTGAGAGGTCCGGTTGATTTTCTGCCAATCTGTCACCTTCGGCGACACCTTTTGTTTCAAAAACTCAATTACTTTATGATAATACTTCATCACCTCTTCTGAAGGTGCTCCAGTCACCTTATCTCTTGCCGGCTCCTTCGTGGGCCAATCTACCCCTCTCTTGCACTCGAGCCACAAATCTGGCAGAACAATGATCTCAAACAAAGTATTCAAGTCTTCCCAGAGACACTTTGCAAGCTTCACAAACCTATCTGTCTGTTGATACCACTCGATCGGCTTTTCTCTTAGCCTAGGATAATCATTCGTAAAGGATAAAATGTCTCCTCTAGTCCATGGCACATGCACTAAAACACCACCAGCTGTCTCTCTCATAGGTAAGATTTTCACTGTATCTAGATTGGGTGTGGTCTCAACTTTATTAGACCCTGGGCTATCTCCTTTTCCCTTATCTCTTTTCTTTGCCCATCTGCCTTCCCATTTCTCTAATGCACCCCAAATTTGTGCACTTTGTAACAGTTCTTTCAGGTGTGCCTTCATGCCTGCAGATCTCATGTGTTCAAAATCTTTAGAGTCAAAATCTAATCTGTAGCTTCTTTTCAAATGTTTAGTGTTTCCAATGTCGATATTGTATTTGTCTGCCAAATTCGTTAATCTCTGATGTACTTTGCCTACTTCTTTAGTAATCTTGGGGCACAAGTACCTCAATTCTGCCTCAGTGTACGATTCCAACCTATTTACTCCCATTGTTCCTTCCTCTAACTCGGCAGCTTCTGCTCCTAGTCGTACAAAATTCAAGTATTCATCTTGTTTTTCCTTCTCAGGTTCAACTGTAGTCGCTGTAGTCTTTTGCGAGGTACAAGTTTTCTCTATCCACTCATTTAGCTGTTGTACTGTAAAACCCTGCAGTGAAATGTTTCCTGCATGTATCATTGGAGAATGTGAGGTATTCGTACTCATGGTTTGGGGAGTCAAGACTCCCAACCCTGCCTGACGCATCGCTTCGAGAGGTGCCCCTACTGGACTAAGTTCCATCAAGGGTCTTGGTTGTTCACATACCTGTCCTCCCGGAGCCATTATCTGTGGATTTCTAATAGGCCCTCCTCTTATCGCTTCCTGAGTCATAACTCCCTGATCATATGTCCCTGTTTTATCTTGTGCATACAATGGCACCGGGGGACCAACAGTAATAGGTAGCGATATAGCGGCAGGTGTTTGACCTGGTCCCAAGCTTCTTGGAGCTGCAACACCATACGTCTGCTCTAGTGTACCCGGTACAGGTACTATCGGTGGTCCTGCTACAGGGTTATACCCAGGTATCAGCTGTGGTGGTTGAGACACTAGCTTCGGAGTTGACTCAATCTGTATTAACCTTGACTTTGTATATATCGGGTCTGGCGGCACTAACAAGTTCGTAGTAGTCTCAAGCACTGGAACATCAGGGTAAATTCTTTTATCTGCGGTGGAGGCTGCAACTGTATCGGCAAGTCTGGCGCAGTGGGTACACTGACACCATTCTGTATCGAGGTGGTATCGCTAGTCTGTACCGTATCAGTAACTCCCTTCTCCTGCGTCTGGTTCCCAGGATCCAAGCTAGTACTTGGAGCACTGTCACTCACCGCATACGGTGGTGGACGATCATGTAACAATCTATCCATAAATGCCTCATCATCTGAATCATCTTCCTCTTCCCAGGACCTTTTATTTTCTTTAGTTTTGCCTGAATCCTTGTCTAGTTTGCAGGAAGCTTTCTTTCCCTGTGTCTCTTCTCCCTGTGTTATTGCCGGGAACAACTTTAACCCATCTACGATTCCCCGTCTCCACATTTTGTTCTCATCGTCCCATCTAGCCTCTGCATAGGATTTTTCTGCCCTTTTCAGTCTTCTGTGAAACCTTTCTTGCCTATGTTTAATAGACATCAAATCCCAGATCGCCAAAGCCTCGTATTGTGCTGGTCTCGGAGGTGGTTTCTGTATACTTAACATCCACCTCAAATTTTCTAACACCTTTGGATTAAATGTCCCATGTTCTGGAAACGCTAGACACCCCTCTTTCTCTGTTAATTTGCGCCATTGTTGAATCCATAAACAAGGTGCAACACCCTTTTCTTCCATAACTGTATAGGCTGGAGTATCCTCAGGTGGTGTAGGTTCCCCATCAGTTGCAACAATATATACGTCTCCCTTCAAAGCGCTTTTAAATGCCTTGACAAAATTCATTTTTGCAATTCTTTATTTCGTATTTAATCGAAAAAATGGCTTGGTTCCCAGGACGCTCTTCACCTGCCCTTTCTCAACCTATCGCTTCTCACGGACTGCAGCCAATCCGTGCGCGACCCCTCTCGGCATCTGACCTATCTCAGCGCGGCACCACTGACGTCACACTCACACACACTGCAGCTGACAAAGTCTTGCGGCTCGTCCACTCTTTACTGACCCCTTACAACTCATACAAACTAATGCGAATTATTGCGAGCACCTTAAAATGACAACACAAATCTGTCGGTTTACTACAGGAAGGGTAACACATTCGCTTCAGAACTTTACAGAGATTTCACTTGAAGCCTCGGCCGCTACTCTCTCCTTCTCAATTCCCACATACGCAAGCAGAATTCAACCTGCAAATCCTACTCTCGACTTGTCAATGACTCCTTCTAGTGCACTTTAGAATTTGTCAAATCTCCATCGAAGGTTACACACATACTTCATACCTCAAACTCGACTTGTCAACCACGCCTGATTGGCCTATTAAACCGCACAGATTACAACATAAACCACATTTATCATCATACTCCGGAGTCTTAGACCTCAATAGGTCCGTACAACAACCAACCACGTGGATAATTTTGAGCAATCTAGCGCTACATTCACATGAAGTACGCCGACTTCCCTACTCTCATACTGTGGAGCACGCCCACTCCTGCTAAACAACACTTAATTTGGCCTAAATACACGCAAATTTTCACAATCACCTGCAAGATGCATAAGCTTTAGGCAAGCGCAAAGACCCTAACCACACATACTATGGCGCCGAGAACATTCCCAACTCATTTAGGCAGGCTCCGAGATCCCGGGAAAGCCATGGCGAACCTAGCAACCCATCATCTTTCCAAATGGCATTATCACAGAAAAACAAATTAAACAATGAAACTCCGTCCTAGGGCCCCCACGGGCCAAACCGTCGCTCTGCTACCAGAACTGTTAACGCGTCCGTCTATGTTAATTTATACACATCAGGACTCGTTTTAGGCCGATGAATCTTTGGACCCAGTGGTGAGACACCGTAAGACGAGATAACTGATCAATATATCAGTCAATAAGTCAATAACATTGTCAACATATATCACCACAATATATTTCACTTTAGACATCAATAAACCTTCGACGCAACCATGACCTTTCAGTCATGAATAACCACACCTTATTGAAGTTTTGTGAATTTTATTCCCTATTGATTACAATCTAATAGCAAATGTATTAATCTCAAAAACAAAAAACAAAAGAACATAATCACAAGGCGGCAACTATGATAAGTTTTCAATAATGAAAAGATCACGAACATAGGATATTCATACGAAGATACACAAATTAGAAGGTGTGGAACTCCTAGAGGTATTAGTTCAGCATAGCATCATGTCAATCACGTCAGTTACGTCAGTCAAAGAACGCCTCATCTATCCACTGATTAGCATTAGCATGTTGGGCTTCATGCAAAACAATTTAAACATCAATTTGGAAAACGTCTAACTAAGGTCTCTAATCAAAAACACACAGCAGTTGGTACCTAGAAAGAAAAGGCAAAATAAATGAATTTCCATTAGCAACAATAATTACCCTCCTCGGAATAGGTCAGCACACAGGATCAGTCTTCGTCTTCAGGACATCAGTTAGATCGCCGTCAGTCTATTAAGCTAAGGGCAAGGGACACTTTCCTCATAAGGAGGAAAGTGTAATGGGGCCGTCTATGGGTGAGGATGGTTTTGTCTAAGTCTCAAGTCACCAAATAGAGTGACAGAGTTTCTGGATGCAATCGATATCATTCCCTACCTAATGCTCTTTGTCTCTTGTGTCATGGGTTTTTATCCCTTTTCCAAAATACATTCCCCCAAAATTCTATTGGACAGTCACTACACCCCACTATCTGTAACCTATCAAATTATACATTAAGTAATGCATTTGTCATTTCACGATATTTCTCTTATTTCTAATTGGTCTTCATAATTGACGTTTTTCGTAGGTGGCATATCCGGGGTTACTTCATTTCCTTGGCACACACATCGGGTCAAGAGTTCTTTTCTCCTCGCTTTAATGTCCTTGGAAGTGTCCATGTTTGTTTCGAAGTCCATAATTTTTATACTAAAGCTGCTAGCATGCGGATGAGAAAATCTAGCAGTGTTGCAAATAAGTGACGAAAATAACAATTGCTGGGTCATGGCCTTTTGCAAGTCAGCACACTGGAGAAACAGAAAAATACGCTTTAATATGAAAGTTACACAGCTAGTTTTCGACTCACGCTAACTTAAGATGTATGAATTCTAATGAATGTAGTTTTATACGTATTAATGTTTTCAGTTAGGCATAATATAAACGATTATTTCTTATAGTCGACATTAGTTTACGTATATGAAAAATTCTCCACGTTTAGAATACGTTTCAATGAATTATATTATTAATGCAGCATTGTTAAACATAAGCATTTCACATCTATAATAGGTAACGTTTAGACTACGCTCTCTCACTCCGAAAAATCTTCTGATGGATTCCCGCCGAAACCAGAAAGACAGTTACCCACGCCCTCGTCACAAGCCGCCTGGACTACGGAAACACCCTATACAGAGGAACCACCGCAAAGCTACAGAAACGTCTTCAACGTATACAGAACGCCTCCGCACGCCTCATCCTCAACATACCGCGCCACAGCCACAAATCCGCCCACCTGAAACACCTGCACTGGCTCCCCGTCAACAAGAGGATCACCTTCAGGCTCCTCACCCACGCACACAAAGCCCTCCACAACATGGGTCCCGAATACCTCAACGGACGCCTCTCGTTCTACACGCCCACCCGTCAGCTTCGCTCAGCCAGCCTCGCCCTCGCCACCGTCCTACGTATCAGCAGAACCACCGCTGGAGATAAATCCTTCTCCTACCTGGCAGCCAAAACATGGAGCTCCCTCCCCGACCACCTAAGAACTACCCAGGACCATCTCGCCTTCAGGAAGAGCCTCAAGACATGGCTTTTTGAGCACCCCCCCCTCCCTAGCGCCTTGAGACCCTTGCGGGTGAGTAGCGCGCTCTATAAATGCATTGATTGATTGATTGATTGATTAAAAGGGTTAGTACGTTTGCATGTCTCTCCCATTTTACTTGAGATTCCTGCCAATCACATTTTGAATTTTTAAGAAATAAAATTGGATGGATATGGACCCTCATTCTTTTTTTTGACCATTTTGAAACTCTCATGCCAGCTGTGACTCAAGATGTTTGTGCTCTGTACAAAAATGCATAGTAATGGGGACATCATTTAAAGGTACCTGACCCCAGGGCACTGCTTAGTGGTATCTAAAGGTGTGGTAAATTCAAGTCCCAAAACAGGACAAAATGACATAAATTGGTGCATGACTCTTGAGTCACAAAAGGTTCGAGATCCACAAGTTCAGCCACTTTGTGTTTGACTCTCAAATCACATTTAACGTAAGGGTTTGATGATTATTAATTTACTACTGACTTGAGAGTTTAATGCTGATGAAAGCAGGCAAAGAAAATAAATTTAACAAGTGCCTGACCACCAGCAAAAAAAAACTATGCTCTTGCACCTATCCCCTCCTGCATATGCCTGAAGACTGTGCACTGTGGGGATAGGCGTCAGGCACGGAGAAGGGTGCGGGATCTGGCTTCAGCTAAGGCCCTGCACCCAAAACCCTGCCGCTGTGTGCAGTAGGGATTACCTGGTGGCAGGGTGTAGGGCAAAGGGACTGGCCAAAGTGGTGCCAAATTTCTGTCATTGCTCACATCTAAAGTCTGCATGCAGTGCAAGTTGGCTGGCAGCAGGCCCCCTACCTAACCTTCTGCTATGCACAGCAAAAGACCATGGGACGTATTTATACTCTGTTTGTACCGAATGTGCGTCAAAGATTTTAATGTGCATTTGGCGCAAACCGTGCACCATATTTAAACTTTGACGCCTGACCCCACGGATGTCAAAAAACCTCTGTGTGTAATTTTTTGGATGCGGGAAACCGCCTTGCGTTAATGATATGCAAGGTAGGCATTCCCATCCAAAAAATAACATTAAGGCCTGTGTGCCTTATTTATACTCCTGCGTCATTTTGACGCACAGGAGGGGCGGGCCTTAAAAAACGGCACACAGCCTGATGTGTGTCGTTTTTTAACGCCTGGGTGAGGGCAGGCGTTAAGGGACCTGTGGGCTCACTTCCATTGTCTCAGACCATGGAAGCAGTCCAGAGATGCCCTTCCCTGCCCCTAAGGACACCCCCTGCCACCCTCGCCTCCCCAGGAGGACACCCATGGATGGGGGGACCCATCCCAGGTACGTACAGGTAAGTTGAGGTAAGTATTTTTATTTTATTTTTCGAAGTGGCATAGGGGGGCCTAGTTTGGGCCCCCCTACATGCCATTGTGCCCAATGGCCATGGCCATGGGACAGAAGTCCCCTCGGCATGGCCATTGGGCAAGGGGGCATGACTTCTGCCTTTGCTAAGACAGGAGTCATTTCAATGGGGGTTGTGCATCAAAAAATGGCGCAAGTCCGGTTTGAGCGATGATTTTTTACTCAAACCTGACTTGCACCATTTTTTGACACACAACCCCCATTTTCCCCTACGCCGGCGCTGCCTGGTTTGAGTCTTTTTTTTTTACTCTGACCAGCCCGCTGCGCCGGCTAACGTCAATCCTTAAATAAGGCGCCCGCATGGTGCATGGAAATGGCGTTAGCCGGCGGTAAAAAAATTTACTCAAACCAGCGCCGCCGCTGGTTTGTGTCCAAAAGTATAAAAATGGGCCCATGTGCCATAGTGGTAGGCTGACAGAAGTGGATATTGCGCAGGGACTGGCTCCCCCACATGGCCACACACAATGATGGTTAACTAGTGGCAGTGTGTAAAGCACGCTGCATGGCAGCAGACCAGCCCATTTACAAAGCCACATTGAGCACAGCCAAAAATAATAAACACCACCCCACTTTTTAAATTATTCTCCAGCCAGTGCTTTTCTTGTAAAAAGTAAAAGTAAATTTACTGCACACATACACACTAGTAAATACAACGCAATATGGTAGATGAAATTACCTTTGGTGACACCCCTATTGTGTCCTGAACCCATGATCACAATATCACCACCTATATCAGAAACAACATTGCAGTAAAAAGGGGTGTCATTATATTTAAGACAGGTCTACTGGGTTACCGCATCAGTATATAAGACAGGACTCTTGGCTTTGTCAAGGGGTCGTTACAATAATACCTACAATATCTACATTTTAGAATCGATCTTTAAAAACTATTAAGTAAATAATCCTATTAAAATGCATTCATCATCAATATAAACATTGAAATTGTCAGCAAAGCATATATATTCAAAATAATATCAACATGTGTTAGTATCTTTCTTTACACTCTCCGGGCCAAATAATGTAGCCATGGGACCTTCCATTAGGGGTTCCCACATTCCACAGCCCAAAACCAACAAAAGTTTCAGCTATGGAAGTGTTTGAATATAATGTAAAACCTCTACTGTGAGGACTTCTATGACCAGGAGACTTAGTATACGTTTTTTTCTAACATCTTCCTAGGGGGCTGCTGCGCTCGTAGAGCAAAAATTGGGGGTGCCCCTGACACTACTTAGGGCATCACAAGAAGTAAAATATTTAAAGCGCACGTGGGGTATAATGGGATGTTCCAGCTGGAGTGCTGTGAATATTTAATGAACGTCTGTCGCTGCTTTCTAGACTCAAGCGGAAAGGCAGCAAATACTTTTCTTTTTTTTTTATAATATGATTGCCATGTTCCCACTAAGTAGAGCCACAGCTTCTGGGTTTGTGGCGGCTGAGTGGGGAGAGAACCACAAGGCCCCAGTAGCCCCAGCCATACAAAAGAGCCGGCATGTTCCATGCTCACACTTGCGCTAGCAGCAGTGAGTGGGAGCAGAATTGATTTTGGTGGGTAAAGTGGCATACAGTTGATCTGTGTACAGTGGACCTACATAAAGTTGTGTGTTATGCAGTGTACTGTTGTAAAGTACAATTACGTAAAGTGGAGTGGCATATATTGAAGTGCCGTACAGTGCTATAGCGCAGAGTGGAATAGCGTGAACATGGCATGTACAGTGTAATAGGGTACAGTGCAAAGACATACTGAAGTAGCCTAAAATATAGTGCCATACAGTGGAGTAGCATACAATTAAGTAGTGTTTAGTGTAATAACATAGAGTTTACAGACGTTAAGTCTTGAGATGTATATTGGTGTGGCATATAATGGAGTAGCCTACGGTAGGGTATTTTACAATTCAATATAGTTAATTATAGAAGCGTAGAGTCTAGTGAGGTACACTAAAGTGCTGTTAAGCAGAGTGGCACAGAATGTGGTTTTGTAAAGTGAAAAAGCATACAGTACACTGTAGTACGCTGCAATGGTGTATACTGCAATATAGTATACTTGAGTGCCGTTGAGTGGAGAGGTGTACACTGGAATAGTCTACACTCTAACAATGTACCATAAAGTGGTGCATAATCGAACAGCGTATAGTGGAATAGAATAAAGTGTAGTTGAATACAGTGGAAAAACATACAGTTGTGTGCAGCAAAGTGTAGGGTTGACCAGTGAACTGGTATACACAAAGTGTAATAGAATACAGTGGTGAATAGTATAATAATGTAGAGGATAGTGGTGTAGACTGGAGTGGTGTACAGTGGAGTTGGGTGGAGTAGAGTGAATTAACATACAGTGGATTAACGTAGAATTTATTGGCGCATGCTGGAGTGTTATATATTGGAGTGGCATACTGTAAATAGCGTAGAGTGCTCCGGCATCAAGTCAACTCCTATGCCTTGGTGTGGCGTAAAGTAAAGTGTGTAATTAAAATGAAAGGTACCATATAACTGTGTGAAAAGATGTGACTGTTATGTCTGAAATATATTAATTTTACTATCTAAATGTTACATTTCTGGATGTATACATAAATAGCGTTAGTAATTGTAAACTTATTCGTTGTATAAAACGTAGGTATATATTGTGCTACGATATACCTTCCAAAGTTCAGGTTACACCACAGTACATGTGGCCTGAACTGGTGATGTGATTGGTTGATGCATGTGTTTACCAAAGGAAGAAAACAACCTTGTAGTTTTTATGACAATTTTGCATTGTACAGTCAGCGTTTCTGGGTTAGGGTTTTACATATATTTAATTATTAGGTTTTATTATAGTTAACATCCTATTACCACTTTTATGAAGTAGTAATAGATTAGGGTTTTTGTTTCGAACATTCTATTTATTTCGAACTTATGGATTTTACAAAAATGTTATACCCATATAACGTTGCACCCGTTTGAGGAATGTCATCATATTTTAGCAGACTTCTTCCTCTGGTTTAATTGGGGAAGAAGTAAAGGTTTTGCTGGGTTGGCTGAAGGTGAAAAAGAAAAAAGTTGTGTCCCAAAATGTGCGTGAATTGAATATATTTAATATACACTTTTTGCGTTGTGCAAAAAGCGGAAGTCGTATTTTGTTTGCATTTGACAGGATTTGTCAGGATTACATATTTTGGTGCGCACATGTTTATTTTGTGTAGTGCAGGTAAGTTATGTATTAGTAATATTTAATATTGCAATATTTTTGCGAAATGTGGAGGTATTTTGCTGTAGTCCCAAGGTACGTAGTTATGAATAGACATTATCTGCTGAATTTCTAAGGTTTTGTGTGGGTGGTTTTTAAGTGAATATATATGTATATTTATATCAGACAAAAGATAATGCTGCACTCCCGGAAGCTTCAGATTTCCGAATCCTTTAATGGCTTAACCTCCCCAGAGTTTTCAAAAGAAATGGGGGGGGGAGGTGGCACAGACCCCCCCACTCTTAGGGATTTCAGAAGTCCCAGGGACCACTACCTTCCCGAGACTAAATCAAACATTATGTAGGGGATCCCCAAGCCTTCGGGAGGTTGGACCCATATGAATTTTGAGTGTGTATGTTCGAATTGTGATACTTAAATCAAAGGCGGTGCTTTACTTAGGATATTAATGCATTGTATAGTTCCACTTTTAAGTTTTGATGCTGTTGTCCTGGTTTGTGTGGCCTTTACTATGAGAGCAAGATTAATTAGATGTAAAATATAGAAAGGTTTGGGATCATACCCAGTTTTCAGCCATACCTGTTTGAAGTGGGAATGTTGCCATATATGATTTTAGATTGATGGTTTACCACTAGAAGATGGGAGAGCTTTAATCATAATGGTAAGAATTGTGATGATGTTCCATTTTCAGCTCATGTATTTCCAATTTAGTTCCTTTCTGGTGTCTGTACCTCCAGTCCTACTCTTTTAAATGAAGTGCAGGTTCTTTTCACATTGGACATGCTGGTGGAATTTGTTACGGATGTCAACTATGGTTTGGCCTAAGGAAATGCCTCTTTTTGAGTGTTCACTCCCACATTTGTGGACTGAAGCTGCTGGTTTATCGACTCCGAGAGTGCACTGAGGCTTGCTAACCAGACCTCAGTGCAAATGTTCTAAAAGCATATGTCGAATTTGATACCTCCAAACTGGCAGAAAATGACTTACTTATTAGTCTCTAGTGTAGTGTACCCAGTGCATGTAAGGCAGAATGTTCACCCAGGGCTGCAGCACTGATTTGGTACACTCTGTGTATGACACAGTACAAAATGTCTCTCAGCCTGTCACTGCAGACTGGAAAGGCAGTGGTAACACAGTTAGTTCAATTTTCAAACCAATGGCAAAGCTCCCACTTCCCTTAACAATATATGTAAGACTCCACTGAGGAGGGCCTAGCAAGCCCTAAAGCAGGGAGGTGTATATTATTAAGTAGGACATGGATTTGTTACATATGTCTTAGCAGCAATACTTCTAAATTGTTGTTTTGCTGTGGGAGAGTTAGTAGCCCCAGTGGCCAACACAGGATTAGCGGCTGACCTCTCTGCCCTGCTAACGTCTGAATGGAACTACTCAGATGAGTACTGTAAGGTATCAAATTAATAGTGGCATTATACTGAACTTGATTCCCAAGTCAAATTTAATGTCACTATTAAGGAAATGCAACCTTTAGAGAGTTGCTGCTCTGTGACCCATTTTGTTCAATGGCCTCACACAGTCTTTGGAAAACAGACATCATTCTGCCCTCACAGGGGGTAGTGTAAATGACTCCCAGGCTTAGGAACTATTGCAGCCTGCTAAAGGGCAAGGCATCACCTCCCCTTCGCATTCAGTGTGTTAGCCAAGAAGGTGAGCTTCAAAGGTAAAGCTGCCTTTGGTGGGCAAACAGAGATCACACTCCTGAGGGACTGCCCTTTGTTCAGAGAGACAGGTGGCATCAGGGACAGAGAGGGGAAACTAGTGCCCAAATTGATTTTCCCGTTGGTGTGTAGCCCAAAAATGATTTTGTATTTTCCATATGTAGTTTGTGTATGTCATTTTGTATTGTGCCATTTGTTTATTACTTCTATGTATTTATAGACAATCGGTGAATAGTTAGCTAGTTTTATACTATTTTTATGAGACCCATACTCATATATAGTTTGTCCAGGTAACTCACGCTTTGAGTTCCTCATTCTTTGCGGCCAGTAGAGAATTATTTCTTCTCTTTTCTTCCTTGTCCTGTTACAGTGGTCATCTCCCCTGTACGTAGCCTTACATTTAATATGGATACCATTAAAACCTTTGGGTTCAGTGAAGATGACTTAAATAAGCTCTTAGAACAACCAAGACTGGGAACAGGGACACCCCTCGCTGTGAACCAACCTAAAGAAGGATGGTATAGATTATTGGAATTGAAGAAAAAGATGAAACGCACTGAACTACATGCTGATTTCATCCTGGAATATCTGAGAGCAGGAGTTATTCCTTCAGGCCTTAGGGTAAGAAATATACCAGGCCTGTTTGTTGAAATCAAGCAATTTCTAGAAAATGGTCTTTAATCTCTAACCGTTGCTCTAGAGACTGGATGATCCTCATAGTAGAGACAGCGAGAGAATTGATGGAAATACTTATGAAGGAAATTCAGGTTCTAGAGGATGAATTAAAGACACATGACTCGCTACAGGAAGCTAAAAAGCAAATAGAAGCTATTAACCAAGATCTTGAGTCTTTTAATCTCTATCTCATTAAAAGAAAGACAGAGAAGTTGAGGAAAGATATTATTTAGATGGTACTCCAAAGAACAAGCTTATCCCTATCTATCGGAAAAATATTATCAAAACCACCAACAGAATGTACCTGAACAGGATAGACAGTTCTGGACAAACAAAAAGATTGTAACATTCTCTGACACCTCCGAGTCTGAGGGAGAAGGTAATTCCAACCAGTTTGATCAATATGGAGCCAGGACAGGTCACAATGAAGGACCCAGTCGTCCTAATCATTTTTTATCCCGGGGTGGAAGGCACAGAACAAGATTCAGAAATTATCAGAGGGGGAGATTTCAGAATGTGGATAGTCAACCGCATGTTTTACAAACGCGGAGACAACAATATGGGAGGGATTAAAAGCTGTACCGGTCTTTAATCTGAGATCTACCCCACTGACCCCAGACACTGAATCTTTTCTTATGAATGGGTTGTCATTTATTCACAGTACCACTATTAACCAGTTCGGACTTCTATCCGATCTCCATGCTTTTTTCCGGCGGATTAGACTCAAGAGATTCTTTGAGGATAGAACAGACAGGAACGTATCGGGCTTAAAACGTGTCTCTACGTTTTCTCCACATTTAGAGGTGGTAGGACCGGAAGTTAAGATCTTTGAAAATATTGTATTGGAGAAGATCAAGACTATGTTGAAATGTATTCCTAAACCTCACGATAATCTGAGCATATGTGAACAACAGGCTCTAAAAAACTTACAAAATGATAAACGTATTACGGTCAAACCCTGTAACAAAGGGGGAGGTATAGTGCTGCTAGATACTGAAATATATAAATCTAAAATGCAGACCATGCTAGATGAACCCGAACATTACCAAAAGGCCAAAAACAGCTGGCAACAACGAGTCAAACAAGAGATATTAGAGATAAGTAATGAGGCGCTAAGTAAAGGACTAATCTGCCAACAAGAACTTCAATATTTAAGTCTTCAGAAGACCAGGACTCCAGTTTTCTATGGAGTACCTAAAATTCACAAAAACAAGGAAGACCCTCCGTTGCGACCGATAGTCTCTACTGTAGGGTCTATAACAGAACCGCTGTCAAAATACGTAGAGAAGTTTTTGAATCCTAGAGTGGCCAATCTTCCTGCTTATATTCGAGACACAGGACATATTTTTTCCAAGTTGGAAGGTACTTCCTTCAATCCTGCAACTCAGCTCTTAGTAACCATGGACATCGAAGCACTATACACAAATATTCCACAAAGAGAAGCATGGCATGCTGTTGCATGCTTATTTGAAAAAGAAGGTATGACCGAACACTTACAATTTGTCTTACAATGTTTAAATATTGTATTACAAGAAAACGTTTTCGAATTTGATGGACAATTGTATCAACAAAAGAAAGGAGTCAGCCTGGGAGCCGCTTGTGCCCCCAGTGTAGCCAATATTTATGTGGGTTCCTTCGAGGAAATACATATCTATAATGAAATGGCGCCTTTTTTTGAAAACATCTTTTTCTGGTCAAGATATATTGACAACATCTTCTTTTTTTGGACAGGACCTGAAGAAATTTTTAAAGAATTTAGTGAGTGGATCAATGTATGTAATCCTAATTTAAGGTTCACTATTCATGCTAGTCGAGACAAAGTAGAGTTTCTCGATATATGGATCGGTCATAACAACTTCCAATTAGAGATGTCGCTATATATCAAACCCACTGCTAAGAATACCATTCTTCATTTTGACAGTTTCCATCCTACTAGTCAAAAACAGGGGATTCCTTTTAGTCAGTTCCTACGTATCCGTAGGAACTGCACCAGTTTACATGACTTTGAATATCATGCTGATATTCTACAGCAGAAATTTCTGTTACGAGGCTACCCCAGAAGACTCATTAAGGACTCATATAAAAGAGCCAAGTACTACAATAGGGACAGTATGTTCGACAGACAAAACAAAAACTCAAAATCCCAAATGGTATGTGCAGTTCCACATTCCAATTTGAACGAAAAAATCAGAAAAATAATACTTGCTAATTGGAATATTCTCAATAGCAATCCTAATCAGGTACCATTAGAACGTCCGCTTTTAGCCTTTCGGAAAAATCAAAATATTTCCAATAAACTAATCAGAGCTTCCTGTCCAAAAAATGAGAGCTTCTGTCAGAAATCTATCTGTGGAAATCAGCCGATCAAAGGTAACCACAAATGTGGTAGTTGTAAGGCCTGTGCTGGGGCCATTGTGGGAGACTCCTTCCAATGGAGACGGAAATCCTATAAGTTTACTGATATGACCAATTGTAGAACAACTAACTGTGTCTATCTGATTTGTTGCCCTTGTCCTCTTGTTTATGTTGGTGAAACAGGCTGAGAGATTAGGGTAAGAATCCTAGAACATATGTCCAATATACGGAATGGTAAGGAAGGTGCTCCGTTAGTCCAACATTGGAGACATCATGGACACAAAGTAGAGGACCTAACTTGGACAGTAGTTGAAAAGATGAAGAGACCCAATCTGACGGAAGGGAACCTAATAAGGAAAAAACAGGAAGTGTATTGGATTTTCTTATTGGACAGTTGTGATAGAGGTTTGAACGAATATGTCCCATGGGAAAATGCCATCATCTGGTTAGATCAATAAATGCAATATGAAATAATTTTTCAATCCCCTGATTCATGTCCATACTAACATAACATTTTTAATCGTAGTTTTTTCTTCTTTTCTTCTTATTTCCATCCATTTTCTAGATGATAGATTCTTTTTTGTTATATTTTATTTTTATTTTCTTTAAATTTTGTCATGTAGATGGAACATGATTTTATCATGTTGGGACCAGATCGGTTAACATACTTGGGAACCCTATTTGTTTCTTGTGTAATACTAATTAGCTTAACATGTTCCATGTAGAGTGCCTATATTGGGCCTTTTTTAATCAATGATACGATACGAACAGAAAAAGGCTATTACCTATATTTGGACTACATTGAGATGATCTAATGGCTGATTCCACCTATACTGACCATTCCAATATGGCGCTGACTATCCCAGTCTGTTTTGGGCGTCCTGAAAGTAGAGAATTGCAAATCCGACTATTCCAATATGGCGACCGCGAACGCTATGCGCGCTTTGATTCTTGCGCGCAGTTTAGTGTTTCTTTCTCCACTACCGATGGAACAACGAATATAAAAGTACTCCTTCTTGTCGGGCGTCCGCACTAGAGACCGAATGCTATTCCTCCTAGACCGCAGGTAAAACTTAAAGATCCTTCCTTCCTATATTGTTATTAACCTCTAACATTACGATATTTTCTCAAATTAGGCCTACTTAAGTTTCACAGTCTCATGTAGAGTAACAACTACATAGCCTTTCTATTTATTTTTATCTATTTCCATGTTCCTGTCGTCCTATAAAGATTATGGTGAAACAATTTTGAGACATATGCGAAGACCAGGAAGTAGTATTCTCTCCTTGGCTTCTGCCATTAGGATTCCAGGTAACTTCAAGTCTTCTCTATCTCAGAAGCCTCTGTATTCTAATTTATCTCCGACGTATAATTAGCTCTATTTTAGCGTGTTTTTTTTTCCTCTTCTCTTCTCCCTGATCCCAGTCTTAGTTTTATTGATCTAAGTTTCTTTCTTTCCATCAGATCTTTGAATCCTTACTGACTAAAGGATATCCATTGCTGCTGCCTTGATAATGAAATGTTTCCATATTAGATACTATACCAGACTGCTGTAACAGGTACTCTCCATAAAGAAATATAAAATAATTTAGATCTGCTATTACTAACTACACAGAACACTTGGGTGGTTTTCGCATAAGTTTGGGACTAATAAGGGAAATCAATTTATAGTATGGTCCTCCTATATAGTATTCTTCTATTTTATCTATCATTCTACAAGCACTTCACTTTTTTGCACCCAATAGCTATACCAATGCATCCTTTAAACAATACATTCTTGTATTGGTATGTCAGTAATCCTTCTCTGAGTATTATTGACTCTTTAGATTGAGTCTATCTATTTATGGTTTGTTCTCTGGTGGTATGCACCATCACTTGTATTGTCAGTACTCTATTCTCTGAAACTGACTTAGGGTCTCAATATATAAAAGTATATATACTTAATACAACAATAAAAGCTACAATTAGAACTTATCGGTTTACACATCCTATTGATATAATTCTTTTTATTAGATATCGTGTGAATCTGTGACATATACCCAGAATTGGGCACAAGATAGTACTAGAATGTCCGGCTATTGGGACTGCATCAGCAATGGTTTACAACATTTGGAACTGCCCTGATGAAGGTGACCTCCATAATAGAGGAATACCGAAACGCGCGTAGGCTATGGATTCCTTTTGAATCTCATTTGAGACTATAATATTATCATCATACCTTGTGGACATTCATTCCTTTTAGATCTAAGTATAAGATCGTTATACCAACATTGTTGGATCTGTATCAATCTCTAAGTCTGTTATGTTGGATAACAATATGTAACCTTTGGATTCCATTTGGTTATTGTATTAAGTGTATGATATTAGGATTATTATATTGCCATTTTTTTGTAACTTTTGCACTTTGCACTTTTTGAGGTTTTAGCCCGGTATGAATGTGGAATGAATGAATTGGGTGAATGTTAATGTCCTTTCTTTGTATTTGGTTTTATATCTTTAATATGTTGTCAATGAACTGAATAAAAATATATATTATTGATAGAGCTATTATCTTGTCAGTCTATCCTGTCTGTAGCCCAAAACTGTACATTTAAAAATTGTTGCTTTAAATGACATACAAAATTATGGATATTGATATTCTTAGCGATACGGCATTTGAGGAATATCATTCCCATGATCAATTTTTGTGGTTCATAATTTAGTTTTACTCTCCAGTGTAGCCCACAGGTAGCCATACCTCTAGGGTAGCCTACCAATGGCCAGAGAGTCATCACGTAGAGGGAAGGGACCTGGTAGCCCATTAGCCAGTGACTGCCTCATTCCCCCATGCCACTTTCTGGACATATAGATGAATCCCCTGGCACTCTGAATCTCTGTCGATGCCGAAAGTGGAACAGGGACAGAAGAAGGGCTGCCCTGATGACCCCTGTGCTTGGCAAAGAGAGGCTGCACTGTCTGCTAGACTGCACCTACTGCAACTTGAGCTAGTGAAGAAAGGTCCATGTCGGTGGCTCGTGGCTTTAGTGAAATGGTACTCCCAAGCTCCAGACCAAAGAAGTAACTGCAAGGGTTAGTCGGATGAGCCCCTGAAACCAGCACAAGGGCAATCAAAGCTGAAGTAGCCCACTCTGGCAAGTCAGTAGCCACTCCAGAAGAGTTGTAGTTGACTGTCCCTAGGCGCCCCAAGAGACCAATCCTCAACAACCAAAGGTTGCGCCCGTCTCAGTCAGACCCAAGAGTGTCAACTCAATCCAAACTGGTAGCCCAAGAGGGGCACCAGCCTCCACAAAGGAATATCACTGGGACCACTGTAGACAGAGACCAGTAGCCCAGCCTCTGCTGGCCTTCTATTGTCTCTAAGAGGACTTTGAGGGACCTATCTCTGTGGCCAAAGTCATCTTCCATCTCTTGCATCTGCAGCATCAGGACCACCATTGAAGTCTATAGCAGTCATGCTGTAAAGTTTGGAACTAGACTGGAAAACTCTTTGGGAGCCAGGTAGCTGTCCAGATACTCATTATTGCCCCCCAGATTTCTATCCTATCAGATTTGGTCACCCCTAATGAAAGCTGCTTTGTAGATGCCTTGGGCTGGCACCACGCACCCCACAAAAACTCAAAAAGTGTCCAGATCCTTTGGGAGGAGTCATCAAGGTCTGTGGGGGATTGAAGAATGCTTTGGGATGCCCTGGGTGGGCAATAGGGCACCCCAATAGTTTAAAATTTAGAAACATGTTGCTGGCTCCCCCTGCATCTCCCAACAATATTTAAAGGTATGCGTGTCCTGGAGGGGGGTACCAAGAGACACCCAAAAATGTAAAAATAAATAACAGCAAAAACAAAACAGTGAGTCTCATGCTTCATTGAATCCATGACCCCCGGAGAGCTTATCATATTTTTTAAAGCACTTTGAGCTAGACATGTATGCTCTTCAGTTGGAGTGCAACTAATATATATATATATATATATATATATATATATATATATATTCTAACAACTATTAAACCATAAAAAAAACAAAAAGAAAACCTTACCTTAAAATTAGCCTTACCTTAAAATTAGTTGTTCAGGCAATTGTTATTCAGACACAATTGTTGAATTGTTGTTTAGACAGTAGTTGTTCAGTACTTAGTTGTAGAGACTTTTTAGTTGTTTAGCAGTAGTGGTTCAGGCAAGTAGTGGTTTAGACCTAGTTGTTCAGGATGTTTCCCATGTGCTTTCACTTAGTCATGTTTTTTTAGCTCTAGTTCCTCTAGCGGGCAAGGCTATAGGCTGTAGCAAAAGAGGGCTCCACAAAGCTGTATACTTTCTGTGTGAGGTCCTGCTGAAATGGATTTGCTGCTGTGTAAAAGCTCCTAGTGGGAGATTACTGAATCTTCAGCCCAGTAGCAATGCACCTTGGTCAGCTCAACTTGGCATATTTGTATCGTTCCTCCAGAGTTCTTTGGGTCCAAAAACTTTATAAGTCCCAAGTTTTTAGGATGTTAGGAGGAGTACACTTTGACACAACCCAGGTCCCCCAGGACCTCAGGAACGGCACTTCTATCAGAAGCCACTAGCAGGGTCCAGGGCAGGTCCACAGAGGATTTCACAGACTAAATAAAATCCATCAGACATGGTGGCAAATAAGTCACCGTGGAATAAGCAGGTGATCTACCACAATGTCTGGCGGAGTTAATTAACTCTGAATTTTGACAGAGCCAAAATCAGAACTGGAGGTTTCTTTATTAAAGATATGTCTGCCACTGAAGGTACACTAAATAGTGTGGTTATTCTCAGGGCTTTGAGTGGTGTGTCCCCATCTCCAGCTACTCCGGGCTCACACCTGACAGTAATGAAAAATGGACACTGAAGCCGATGCCTATCAGGCCTTATGTTCATGTCCTTACCTTTACAAGCAAAACACTGATTGGTTTCTACACAATGCCCATACAAAAAATTAAGGTAATAAATGTCCACAAGGCTGCCCCTGTGTACATTTCACTTATATATATTTAATTTTCCATTCCCTAAAAGTGTTAGCTTTTTCAGGATATTTTGTTTCTGTATATTTTTTTTCAAGTAGCACATTCCTCAAAATATAGTGTGTACTGTGAACTGAGTTGCCGCTAGGTGTCTTTGTTAATTCAGGTGTGGGTGAGTGTTTATAACTAGGCATGTTTGAGAGCTCTAGAGCTGAGGCTGGAGGCAGTGTGAGTTTCTCATAGTGCCTGGTGGTGTTGGTGGGTCATAAAAGTGTTTAGAATAGGTGCTCATCAAATCATTGGCTTCTCTGAAGAGTGTACAGAGCTATGGTCAAGTATGCCAATTGTAATTGTGATTGTAGGTAAAAGTGTTTGAAAGAGATACACAGCTGTCAAAATACTGACTGGTCAAAGATAAATGTATGTAATAACAGAAAGCTCACAGAGAGGCATTGCAAGAAGTTGATTATTAGTTTGAGTGTATAAGGTCCCTCCCAAGTAATAATGTCACTATCTTGTTAGGTTCAGCAAAGGTTTCAATAATTTAAACCTGAGCTCACTGTTAAAGCATTTAGGAGCACCAAAACCGATAAAAAGTCAAAAACACAACACAATAAAAATTATACTCCATTTTATAAACATAAGGAGTAAGTTATTGAACTCAATAATACCAAAATGACATACCTAATGAAGAGAACTGGAAATGGGAATTTTTAAAAGTTTTAATTGAAAATAGCACTAAAAAGTGTTAAGCGGCAACAGCGGTCAACTGGTTGCAGTAGGCCAGGCATGATTTGAGGCCAACCCTAATGGAGTGCAGGTCGGGTGCACAAACCAGGTTCATCCGGGTCAGTGGATTTACCTGTAGACCTAGTCTTTTTCTGAAAGCCAAAGTCCTCCAATGGGCAAGACAGCACCTTCTGTCAGGGAAGGGCTCCACAATTTTAGATAGGTGTTGGATGAGGTCCCTGTGAAGCTATTGGTTTAGGTGGGAAAAGCTCAGAGTGGGTAAATTCAGAATTTGTGCCCAGGGAAGTCCTCTAACCCACTAGATACTTTTACACCTTCACTTGGTCAAGTTTTCTACATTCAGACTCTGGTGGTAATTATGACATTGGCGTTGACAGTTAAAGTGGCAGCAATACCGCCAACAGGCTGGTGGTAATTACCGCCAAATTAAGACCATGGTGGTGGTGAGAACTCCCATAGACAGCCAATGTACCACACCATCCGCCAGGGTGTTAACACCACGTACCAGGGCATTAGCCACCAACAGCCAGGCGGAAGACAAGGTACCGCCAACCATATCATGACACTGCAATCCACCACAATTTCCGGGGTGGTACCAACGCCATCAAAAACCTGGCAGAAACACTGCACAGAAGACAAAAGACTCACCATCAGAGACACACAGAAAAACAACGCCGCCATGGAACCGGAACTGCAAGTCTTCCCAATGCTCTTCTACGCCATGCTCCACCTGGAACACCAACGCCGATGAAGATGACGACCGTGAGTACAGCCGCCCAGCACACAAGGGAGGGAGGGAGGAAAAGGAGAGTGACACACACACGCACGACACACACCAGACACACACACACCATACACACAACCAGCTGCAGACAAAAAACAATGGCACAGAAGAACACATCATAATAATGCAAGGACTGCAGTAAGGCAGTACTGAGAATGTAGTGAATAGGAACAGCCACCAAATGAATCAATTGGATAAGAAAGAGAAATGTACAATTGTCCAGAAAGGGCCAATGCCCAGTCCAAAGTACAAAGGGCCCACATGGCCACTGGGCACAGTCCAAGGACCAACATGTTTCCTGACAACATCCACACAGAACTGTGCAGGGGCATCATTTTGGAAGTGGGCAGGCACCTCAGGGGCAAGGAGGTGGAGGGCACCCCATTACTCATTGCTGGGGAGTGCAAGGTCACAGTCTCTCAGTTGGGGTACTTGCCCACTGGTTCTAGAGGGGGCTCCATGCCCATTATTCTTTGCTGGGAAGTGCAAGGTCACAGTCTCTCAGGTGGGGTACTTACCCACTGGTTCTGGAAGGCGCTCCATGCCAATTACTCATTGCTGGGGAGTGCAAGGTCACCGTCTCTAAGGTGGGGTACTTGTCCACTGGTTCTGGAGGGGGCTCCATGCCCATTATCCTTTGCTGGGGGGTGCAAGGTCACAGTCTCTAAGGTGGGATACTTGCCCACTCGTTCTGGAGGGCATTCCATGCCCATTACTCATTGCTGGGGAGTGCAAGTTCACAGTCTCTCAGGTGGGATACTTGCCTGCTGGTTCTAGAGGGGGCTCCATGCCCATTATTCTTTGCTGGGGAGTGCAAGGGCACAGTCTCTCAGGTGGGGTACTTACCCACTGGTTCTGGAAGGCGCTCCATGCCAATTACTCATTGCTGGGAAGTGCAAGGTCACCGTCTCTAAGGTGGGGTACTTGTCCACTGGTTCTGGAGGGGGCTCCATGCCCATTATCCTTTGCTGGGGGGTGCAAGGTCACAGTCTCTAAGGTGGGATACTTGCCCACTCGTTCTGGAGGGGGCTCCATACCCATTACTCATTTCTGGGGAGTGCAAGGTTACAGTCTCTCAGGTGGGATACTTGCCTGCTGGTTCTGGAGGGGGCTCCATGCCCATTATCCTTTGCTGGGGAGTGCAAGGGCACAGTCTCTCAGGTGGGGTACTTGCTCACTGGTTCTGGAGGGGGCTCCATGCCCAATAATCATTGCTGGGGAGTGCAAGGTCACAGTCTCTCAGGTGGGGTACTTGCCCATTGGTTCTGGAGGGGGCTCCATGCCCATTATCCTTTGCTGGAGAGTGCAAGGTCACAATCTCTCAGGGGGGGTACTTGCCCACTGGTTCTAGAGGGGGCTCCATACCCATTACTCATTTCTGGGGAGTGCAAGGTTACAGTCTCTCAGGTGGGGTACTTGCTTACTGGTTCTGGAGGAGGTTCCATGCCCATTATCCTTTGCTGGGGAGTGCAAGGTCACAGTCTCTCAGGTGAGGTACTTGCCCTCTAGTTCTGGAGGGCATTCCATGCCCATTACTCATTGCTGGGGAGTGCAAGTTCACAGTCTCTCAGGTGGGATACTTGCCACCTGGTTCTGGAGGGGGCGCCATGCCCATTATTCTTTGCTGGGGAGTGCGAGGTCACAGTCTCTCAAGTGGGGTACTTGCTCACTGGTTCTGGAGGGGGCTCCATGCCCATTACTCATTGCTGGGGAGTGCAAGGTCACAGTCTCTCAGGTGGGGTACTTGCCCACTGGTTCTGGAGGGGGTTCCACGCCCATTATCCTTTGCTGGAGAGTGCAAGGTCACAGTCTCTCAGGTGGGCTACTTGCCCACTCGTTCTGGAGGGGGCTTCATACCCATTACTCATTGCTGGGGAGTGCAGGTTACAGTCTTTCAGGTGGGGTACTTGCCCACTGGTTCTGGAGGGGGTTCCATGCCCATTATCCTTTGCTGGGGAGTGCAAGGTCACAGTCTCTCAGGTAGGGTACTTGCCCACTCGTTCTGGAGGGGGCTCCATGCCCATTATCCTTTGCTGGGGAGTGCAGGGTCACAGTCTCTCATGTGGGTACTTGCCCACACGTTCTGGAAGAGGCATCTTGTACAGCAGTCCCTAGAGGGTGGCCTACATGCCCTCTGCTGGAGTTGAGGGCTGCATTGTCTCAGCTGGAGGTGAGGGCTCCATGACCTCTGGTGGTGGTGGTGTTGGTACCCTGCCAGCCTCTGCTGGAGGTGAGGGCTGCAGTGTCTCAGCTAGGGAAGGTGCCTCCTGGGCAGCCTCTGTTGGAGGCAGTGCTGCTTTGTCTCAGCTGGAGGTGAGGGCTTCTTTCCCCTTCCTGGCTGGTGGAGTGGATACTTCCCATTCCTGGCCATTGGAGTGGGATCCTTCCCCTTCCTGGCTGGTGGAGTGGGAACCTTCCCCTTCTTGGTTGGTGTAGTGGGATCCTTCCCCTTCTTGGCTGGTGTAGTGGGATCCTTCCCCTTCCTGGCTGGTGGAGTGGGATCCTTCACTATCATGCTTTCATGACTAGGAGGTGCCTCCACTGTCCCCTTGGACTGTTTGGCTGAGGTGCTGGGCTGGGTCGTTGGGACCCTGCTCTTATGGGCAGGACGGGGGTGAGGGGGAGGGAAGAGGTCAAGTTGGGCACAGAAAAGCTTCTTAGGGACGGTGGTGAGCGATGAGGGAGGAGAGATGGGAGTGGAGGTTGAGGGAGTGATTGTTGGAGGAGTACGTCTGCTGGACTTGGGTGCATGGGCAGTGTGCTGATGTGAGGTGGATGGCTGTTGGGTGTCTGAGTGCTTGCATTTTTTAGTTGTGAAGGAGGGGGGACAGACAGGGTAGGAGAGGACACAGGGGACGTGTGGATGGATGTTGTAGAGGTGTCTGCTAGGGAGCTGTGTGTGCTGCTTAGTGTGGTGATGCTTATGGTGGATGTTGAAGCAGTGCATGCAGGAGTGAGTGTGGACGTGACTGTGAGGGGGGTGGAGGAGGAGGAGGGGGAGACAGTGGAGGCACTGGATGTGGTTGTGTGCGCAACTGTCTGGTGTTTGGGTGAGTGCTTGTGGACTGAAGTGTGGTGCCTGTGTTTGACTGTGCCACTCTTGTGTGATGTCTTGTGTGCATGCCCATCTGTATGTGTGCATGGGATGGGTTGGGGTTGAGGAGACTGGGACTGGGAAGTGGTATTTGGAGGGGGGACAGTAGGAACAGGGACAATGGCTGCTATCAGAGAGGTGGCCAGAGCCTGAATCGATCTCTGTTGGGCTACCAATCCACTGTGGATGCCCTCCAGGAATGCATTGCATTGCTGCATCTAGGATGCCAGCCCCTGGATGGCATTCACAATGGTTGACTGCCCTACAGAGATGGATCTCAGGAGGTCAATAGCCTCCTTACTCAGGGCAGCAGGGCTCACTGGGGCAGGGCCTGAGGTGCCTGGGGCATAGGAGATGCCCACCCTCCTGGGTGAGCGGGCATGGGCAACTTGGTGGGGGGCTACTGGGTGGGCAATGCTGATACGGGGGTGGCAGCTGTATCTGCAGCTGGGATGGTCACTGATGTGTCTGCCACCACCAGGGAGCTTCCATAGGAGGAGGTATCTGAGTCAGTGTTGTCACCTGTCTCCGCTGTGGTGCTCCCCTCGCCCTCTGTCCCACTGGTTCCCTCGGCGTCGGTGGACTCTGCCTCCTGGGTCCTGTGGGATGCAGCGCCCTCTTCACCGGTGCCCCTGCTCCTCCGCCAGATGATGCTTATGCACACATGAACAGGATGACAGAAGGAGAAAGGGGGGAGAGGGAGAGAAAGGGAGCACTGGGTCAATTACAGCACCAACACCAAAGTTGGCATACACAGTACCGTCACACACAGGGATCAGGATTGAACACTATGCATTGCACTGGCATTCAATTGGCTAGATGCCACAGCAAGATGAGGGCCAACCACCACCAACTGCACCCCTCCTGGGACCCACTAAGCCCTGTCTGACATGGAATGTAACCTAGCCAGGTTACCTGGATTTGCTATACACACATTACCCTTGAGCTGGATCACGCAGCAATGTCTGACCTGGCATTAAGGGGCACTCACTAACTCACAACTCCCACCCGGATCCCATGCCACCTACCAATTATTTTTGTAACACCCACTGTATTCACCCCCTTGTGGCTGCTGTGATGCCCTCAAGCGCCCATCCAGATCTGGGTAGACCACCGCCAATATGCAGGCCATCAGGGGGGATCAGGTTCCGACAGGCGCCCCTTCTTCGTTGGGAGGCCATCCCCTGCTGGGCCTCCGCGGTCTTCTGTGCCCAACGTTTCAGGTCCTCCCACCTTTTCCCGACAGTGGGTGCTCTGCCTCCTGTTGAACCCCAGGGTCCGCACGTCCTTGGTGATGGCACACCACAATCCCTTCTTTTGATGGGCGCTGACCTGCAGAGGCCATACAAACGGGAGGACACCATTATACATATAATCCAACCTATCACACATATGGGCCACTAATCATGTTTCCATCTCCATTGGCACACACATCGCCTGGCGCCCACCAGGTACACTACCACTGGACATTCCCCCCGATGACACGATGCTTGCACACACAACTGCATGCATCCTTCCCACATGCACCGTGCTCAAGGTGTACTCACCTGTTGTTGTTGTTCTGGAGGCCCATACAGCAGTCCATACTGGGATAGAACTCCATCCACCAGTCTCGCCAACTCCTCCGAAGTGAAGACAGGGGCCCTTTCCCCATTCACACGGGCCATGGTAGGTTCCAGACACAGGTCACAACAGCACACGCAGTGTAGGTGTTGTCCTGTGGAAAGTCAGGAAACAAGTGAGGATTTAGATAGAAAATGGCAGTCACGTCCCCGGCGGTGTACACCGTCACGTCCGGCGCTGATCCCCATTGGCCACTGTACTCCGTAGAGTCCCATATTAGCCAATGAGGAATTGCACGGCGGTGCGAGACCGCCTTCCGCTGCAACGTCGGCGGAGTTACCTTAATTCCACCTGTCCCAAGATACAGGACAGGCGGTCGCCATTTCATGGTGGTGGACAACGATCAGATTATCCATAACTGTGTCATTGCCTATAATTGCTCATACATTGCCATTCCCACTGTCCCATCACATTGATCCTGTATGTACACTGAGATGGTGGTTCCATTGTTCAAATTGTGACAGTCTACCCACTCTTGTGTCCTTTAGATACCTGCCGCTGCGGATGAATAGGAGGAGGAGACAACCCCTGTGTACAGAACCCTTGTGGACTTGGCTACACTGGAGGACAGGCACATTATACTCACCTATAGACTGGACAGGGCCACAATCACAGAACTGTGTGCCTAATTGGAGCCTGAGCTGATATCAGCTATCCGTCATCCCACTAGGATCTCCCCTCCTGTGCAAGTGCTATCAGTGCTCCATTTCCTGGCAACTGGTTCTTTCCAAGTGACAGTGGGCTTGGCAGCAGGAATGTCACACCAAATGTTCTCAATCGTGCTGGCAAGGTTATTGTCTGCATTGGTGAAACACATGTGCAGCTACATTGTTTTCCCCCAGGTGGAAGATTTGGCCACTGTGAAGGCAGGATTCTATGCAAAGGGGCATATCCCCAATGTTATTGGGGTGATTGACTGTACACATATTGTCCCCCCGCCAGAATGAACAGGTGTTCAGGAATCGGAAGAATTTCCACTCAATGAATGTGCAAATGGTGTGCCTGGCGGACCAGTACATCTCCCACGTCACTGCCAAGTATCCTGGGTCGGTGCATGCCGCCTTTGTCCTGAGGAATAGCAGCATCCCAAATGTACTGGCCCAACTACAGAGGCACAGGGTGTGGCTAATAGGTGAGCCAGGGTCCCCACCCACTGTATGTCAGTGAATGCCTTCAGGTGTTATCCCCATAGAATTGTGTTAGGCTAATGTTTGTCCCTCAATACTTGCAGGTGACTCTGGCTACCCAAACCTATTATGGCTCCTGACCCCTGTGAGGAATGCCAGGACAGGGGCTGAGAACCGTTATAATGAGGCACATGGGCAAACCAGAAGAATAATCAAAAGGACCGTCGGCCTACTGAAGGCCAGGCTCAGGTGCCTCCATCTGACAGTTAGATCCCTGAGCTACTCACCCGGGAAGGTCTGCCAGATAGTAGTGGCATGCTTCATGTTGCACAACCTGGCCTTCAGACGACATGTCTCTTTTCTGCAGGTGGAGGAGACTGGAGATGTCCCTGTGGCAGAAGTGGGCCCTGAGGACGGGGGATGAGGAGGCAGAGGATGAGGTTGTGGACAATAGAACATCAGTTATGCGTCAATACTTCCAATGTCAAACAGGTGAGACAGTGGAACTGATCATTGCTCTGACTATTGATTTCATCTGTGTGACTGAAGCATGATGGCATTCACTTTCTTTGCATCTCAACTAACTGTCACCTATGGCTTCTCATTTTACAGATGTTAGTGATATGACTACAGTGTCCTGATGTGATTACTACAGATAGTTACAGGTCATTAATTGTATGCTATCACAGTGTTCAGATCATTTCCACTAGATGTGACTGTTCCCCTAAATGCACATTTTCAACACATAAAATACTATCAGTCAAGTTGTGTTTAAGGGTGTTTATTGTAGTGCTATAAAAGTGAGGGAAATGTGCAATGGAATGGGGTGATGGTAGAGGAAAGTCCAGGGTATTGTTCCAGTCTGTTTGTAGCACAGGTCCAGTGTTGAAGTGGCCACAGGAAGGGGAGCAAAGGCAGTTCAAAGTGGACAAGGTGACAGGGTGGGACACAAGGAGGGCAATCAGGAGAGTCTCATTTCCTGGCGGTGGTCTTGGTCTTGGCAAGTGTCTCTGGCTTCTGTCTGGGTCGCAGGGAACGTTTACGGGGTGGTTCGCCTTCTGCAGGGGGAGGGGTGCTGGTGGCCACTGGGTCCTGTGGCGGGGCCTCCTGCTCACTAGCAGCAGCAGAATTGAAGGGCTGGTCAATAGACCGGCTAGTGATAGGGGCCCACTGTTGTGCTGTCGATTCCCTCATGATGTTGGCCATGTCTGCCAGCACCCCTGCTATGGAGATCATGGTGGTGTTGAGCACCTGCAAGTCCTCCCTGATCTCCTGATGGTGTTCCTCCTGCAGCCACTTGTTTTCCTGAATGTTGTCAAGGATCTGGCCCATCGTGTCCTGGGATTGTTGGTAGGCCCCCAGGATCTTGGTGAGTGCCTCCTGGAGAGTCGGTTCCCTGGGCCTGTCCTCCCCCTGGCGCACAGCGGTCCTCCCAGGGTCCCTGTTCCCCTATCCCCTGAACGGTGTGCCCACTGCCACTGACCCCAGGTCCCTGATTGTCTTGGGGTGAGGTGTGGACTGGGGTCCCTTTACAGGTGGGCACACTGCTGATTGACATGTCTGGGGACAGAGGTGTAGGAACGCTGGGTATCTTCTGTGGTGTTGGATACTGATGGGGGAGGCTCTGTGGTGGGCTGTGAGTGGGCTTGTGTGACAGACTGTCCAGTGATCCCTGATGGGCCAGGTTGTTGATCCAGATCCTGAAGTCCAGAGTTACCATCAGATTACTTCTGTTGGGGGACTGGATAGTTTTGTCACCTCCTCTCCGCTGACATGGGCTGGGGCAACTGCAAGGATGTAAGTGATGTATTATACTTCATGCCTGTGACATATTGTACATCCCTAGCTTCCCCTCTATCATTGCTGTTGCCCTGCCACCTTTGCTAGTGTATGTTGATGTATTGTGGGATTGTTACCAGTTCCCCTAAGCTGTGCATGCTTTGGTGATGGGTGTCCATGCAGGGCTGGGATGGCTGGCCATGCATTGGTATAGCACGGAGGGCTTGGCATTGGGGTTAGCCATATGTGTAGGTGCAGTGTGTGGGATGGAATGGAATGATGGGAGTGAGGGTGTGAGATGGCATGCAGGTATGGGGTTGATAAGTAGTAAATGTTGACTCACCAGTGTTCAGTCCTTCAGCAACTCCAGTGAGTCCCTCAGGATGCAGTATTACAAAGACTTGCTCCTCCCATGCTGTGAGCTATGGGGGACGAGGAGGGGGTCCTCCGCCAGTCCTCTGTATGGCGAGCTGGTGCCTTTCTGCTATGGAACGTACCTTCCCCTTGTCAGAGTCACCAGATCCTCAGGGTCTGCCCACGTTCCCAACACGTCCACCACTGAACAGCTCCAAGACTCTGATAGATAAATCACAGAGGCTGAGAGAGTTCAAGAGGGGAAGAGGGGATTGGGAAGGGAACAGCTGGGAAGGAGACCTATAGTAAGAAAAAAAGGTTAGAACACACAATATGACCTGAAATCAATACTAGACTAAGGTTTTAAGCATAGTCATTCTGAAAATGTGAGCAATCTAAGAATTAAGTTTAAAATGACTAGGTTTCAAGATGGTCGGATACCTGTAATGGAATCAAGATGAATTAAATGAAAACTTTCTTATTCAAGCATGAATCAGAAAAAAAGAACATGCATAATAGAAGCATACAATATTACATTTAGAAACTATGACCTTTTGTGTTTTCTTGAAATGTTTTCTTGAAATGCTTTCAACACAGATTACACTCTTTACAGATATATATATATATATATATTTATAAATAGTAAACACTATGGAAGAATTGTGTTTCAATGACTTAATACTATATGAGTTCAAGAAATAAATCACACACTTGTCAACTCGAATACCACCAAACAAATGTCCTAGAATAGTAATATACAATGAACAACATAAAATAAACTATTGGAGAAAATCACACGTCCTACTGACTCGAATGCCACCATGCAAAATGTCAAGAAATGGTAGCGCGTGATAAACAACAAGGTTTAAATCATCATGAAACGAATCGTGTGTTTTTCCGATTCGTAAACCTTCATGTAAATGTCAGGGAATGGTTGCGCACAATAAACAACAAGCTTTAAAATGATCTTGAATCGAATCGCACGTCTTGCCGATTCGTAGCCTCCATGTAAATGTGAATAGATGGTAGTGCGTAATGAAACCCAAGTTTTGAAGCTTCATAAAACGAATCGCGCGTCTTGCCGATTCGTAAACATCCATGTACATGTTAAAAATAGTAGCGCGTAATGAAACACAAGTTCTAAATTTTCATAAAACGAATCGCGCCTCTTGCCGATTCGTAAGCGTCCATGTATATGCAAAAAAATGACAGCGCGCAATGAAACACAATTTCCAAACTTCCACAAAACGAATTGCGCGTCTTGCCGATTCACAAAACTCCCATGTAAACACTACAAAACACTCAAGTGCACTTTTTCTGAGCTCAAAGCAATATGTTAATCAAATAAATAATTAGACCCTAGAATACGATAGTTCTGAAAATAAACGGTGTTGGGAATAAACCCAACTACCGTCTTACCGCCCAAGATCAAGATTCACCAATGAAGCATGAAAAGCAGAGGACTGGAAAATCAAATAGGCCACCGGGACAGGAACTCTGGTAATAGCTGCTGTTCTGCACCGGGACCTCTGAATAGTGAGCACTGGGATTTGGGCTGGATCTTCTTTTATAGAGTCTTGGCCCAGCCCACAACCACGCCCAGGCATGCTGCAGGGAAAGTCTCTGGAAGACCCTGGCAAGGGCCACACCCTACCACACTTTGAAAACCTGCAACAATACATTGCAAAGGAACAGTATTTGTAAGCATATTCAAAATCAGTCTTCAGGATTGAACTCTGCAATGCAAAAGGTTAAACCACAACATATCAGCAAAATGCATAAATTACGGTGTTTTGAGAGTGCTGGGTTTTTGCATTCTAGTCGCCAATAGAGCACGTAATGCTCTGGTGTTGACACCCCTGTAGATCGTTCCACCTCTTCCTGATGTCGTCCCTTTTCGGTGGATGTTGTCCCACGGCGTTCAACCTGTCCTCGATTCTCCACCATAGCTCCATCTTCCTTGCAATGGATATTTGCTGTACCTGTGCTCCAAACAGCTGTGGCTCTACCCTGAATATTTCCTCCACCTTGACCCGCAACTCCTCATCTGTGAAACGGGTGCCTTTGAGGGGATATGGGTTTTCTGTGGTTTGTGTAAGTGTGTGGGTGTTGGGTACTGTGGTTGGGTGTACGTATTGGGGTGTGTGAGGGATGTATGGGTGTATGTGTCTAGTTGTCGTAGTGGTCTTGGTGTCAGTCTGGTGGCAATAATTTGTATTCCTAAAGGTCTGTGGGTGATGTGGATGTGTGTTTTATAGTGCTGTGGGTGTGGTGTGTGTGTATGAGTGTCAGGTGTGTGTTTTTGGAATTGGCCAATGTTGTGTGGTTTAGTATTTGGATGTCCATTTTGAGCGCGCCGGTGTGTACCGCCAATTGTTTACCGCTATTGAATGTACGTCGTGGTGATTCCTGGGTCATGATGTAGTGGGTGCTGTTTTGTTGGTGTAACGGTGTGAGAGTTGGTACCGAAAGTTTAACACTGACCTTTGGGCTGGTGGGTTTGTGTATGTGGCAGAATTCTGTCGGATTGGTGTGTGTGTGTCATAATATGGGGAACTGATATTCACCACCACAGCGGTATGTTGGCGGCTGTCATCGTAGCGGTAAGCGGGATTTACCACCAGAGTCATGATGAGGGCCTTAGTCACTTTTTTAGAGTTCTGATTCCTCTAGTGGGCAAAGCTGTAGGCCGTAGAAGAAGAGGGCACCACAAGGCTGTATGCTTTCTGTGCGAGTTCCTGCTGAAATGGATTTGTTGCATTGGAAAAGCTCCAAGTGGAAGAAAACTGAATCTTCAGCCCAGTAGCAATGTATCTTGGTCAACTTAATCTGGCAGATTTGTCTCGGTACTCCAGAGATCTTTGGGTCCACATGTTCCCATGGTCCCATGTTTTTGAGGATGTTAGGAGAAGTACATTTTGACACAACCCAGGTCCCCAGGACCTCAGGAGCAGCACTTCCAGTAGAAGCCACCAGCAGAGTCCAGGGCCGGTCCAGTTGGAACTGGTCAGGTGAGCTTTTCAGGAAAACTCTTCTTGTAGCTTGTATCTCTGTAGCTTAACAGGAGGTTAGACAACCAACCCTAAGAGTACACTTCTTTGTCTTGATCAGGTCCAGCCCTTCAGGTCGCCTCACTGGTATCAAACAGCAAAAGTCCTTCTTTTGTTTTTCCACATTTCCAGACTTTCCTGAAGAGGGTACACAGGGGTGCCACATTTATGCCTGACACGTGAGAGAGACTCCAGTCCCCATCCTAATCAATAGGTAAAAAGTCCACAGGGATAATCCTACCTACTTTTGCGGCAGTTCCTGTGTGCCTCACTATAAATTATCCCACAGTACCCCTCTTTGCCTAAATATAAGATGGTGAAACCTTTCTATCCTTTTGCAGAGCCAGTGGGCCTGTCCCAGAGTTGTGGGCAGGGAAATGAACAAACCCTCCCCTTTGGTCGCTTCAAACCAGTTCTGGGGGCAGCTCCCTCCCAAATGCGAATAGAGCTTTCATGACTAGGGAAACAAAGGAACAGCCTCCCCAGGTGTCGGTTATCATTTGCCTGTGGCAGAGGGGGCTTCTTTGGAGTTATTCAAGTTCCTGGGTACTGCTCAAATGGCCATCCTGCCAGAGAAACAGAAACACATCTCCACACCTAACCCTTTGTCTCTTGCCTTTTCAATGTTAAGACATGTGTAACATTAAATTCTCACCTCACATGCCCTACTTTTAAATACCATACAGCCAACCTAATGGTCAGTAGTGCCTACTTCGGGGTGACTTATCAAAATTGAAAAGGAAGTTTTATACCTGTTAAGGCCACAGTCAGGCTACAATGGTCAAAATACAATGGCCGAAGCCATGTTTACACTGTCACCGTAGTGGCTGGCATGATAGGTGGTGCAGTCAATAAATAGCATTTAACTTACAGGCCCTGGGTACTCTTCGTACCATATAACAGGGACATACTGCTAAGTTCAATAGCAAAATTAGGGGTACAATCAATTATTGGTTAGCAGAGTGCCAGAGCACAGAGTAAAATAAAACAGCAACTTTAATCCAATAAAAATGGTGGTGATCAGGAAAAAAGAGGCATTTTCCTGAAGGCGCCAAAATAGTGGTTGGGTGGCAGGCCATGAAAAGTACAGGATATTACTTTCCATGTCTTAAGAAACACCCTTAATTACATATGCCACACTTCTCAGAAAGGATTACTAGTTGCACTTTTTAGGCCACTCACTTTTTGTACAGTAGATACCCACTTTTTTTCATCCAGCCTACAGCCCATTTACCACTCTCACCTCACACCAGAATCAGCAGTACACCCACTTCAGTACTTTTTGTTATTTGTATTAAACAAAACATCTGGTAGAACATCAACTAGATTATCAGAAAATGAATTAACTGTTATAGTGGAAGAGATAATTAGGGTTGAGCTGCAGTTGTTTGGTGCCCTCGTCCAGACAACAGCCATGAGTCAGAGAAAATGTGGGACAGTTTAGTGGGCAAGGTGAATGTTGTCTCCAACTCCAGGGTCTCACAAGAGGATATTTGCTGGTGGTGGGACGACCTGCAGGTCACAGTCAATTCCCTTGCTTCAGGGAACACCAAAATGCCCAGACATCTGGTGCTAGGCCTCTAGGCCCCTCAAGTTCATGTCCTGAGAATAGAAGGTATTGTGTATACTTTATATTAAAGGCATTGTGTGAACTCCAGGTGGAATGGAGACTGGTATGGCCAAATAATACCTCTCTAGCACTAACAATTTCACCCTCTACACTCTAGCAACCCTATTTTGTAACTCAAATCTCTTCACTAACTGCAATATATTAACTAAACTTTCAGACATGATGTCTGTCACTACTAAACGTGTACCCCAACTATTCACTATCTACCATTTCATCACTCTCTTACTTTTTTCTCCTTAACACAGCTCATAACCAAATTAAATTCAAACAGGTGTCACATCCTATTTTGAGCATAAATCACATCTTCCCATAATTATATGCTGCTGGGAAGACCATTATTATTAGGGATCGGCAAGTGTCTACCTCAAAGGATATGTCCACTACCTGCTGGATGTCACACAAATAACATAAACGAAACTTGTGCTCAGTCCCTCACAACATAATATAAAGTAGCAAGGGTTCAAGCAAAGCAAATGCGTCACTATGTAAGCACTGCTTCTCTGTGGTGCAAAATACGCCATCATCTAAGTCTACAAACCCATGTCAAAAAGATAACCAGAGAAAACACAATATTAGGATATACTCAAGCAGCAAATAATTAGGATGCATAGTGAAAAAAAAAATTGGCCAATTGAAAATTAAAAGCACCTATTGTGTGAAAATAAAGCACTGTAACGTTTTTAGCAACTGCTCCTCCAAATACGTTTGCAGCACATGTGAGTCTTCAGTCACACTTTGGGTCTGACCTCATGGTTTTCACATATATGCTCAGATATAGTCATAAAATTCCCCCAATGTCTATAGGTATGCTACAGATGACCTCCTCAAGAATCGGATATAGACTTTGTGACACACACAAAGTGCATCATATACCTTAGAATTAAATTCAGCAACATTAGCATAACTGCGACTCAGATGAAGTATATAGCTATTATTCGCAAAACCATCACACCAGTGTTCAGACAACTTGCAGTGCAGATCTCGCCATCATCAGTTTCTCTGCAAGTCACATACGATACCTATCTTTATATGTCCCACTTCAGATATATCCAAATGTACGTTCAAAAGAATTAAATTATAGGGTAAGTTATTTCAATTATTTTAAAAAAACTTCCTATGCATTACCTGATTTTATTTAACATTAGTATCATACTTTGTAAAACATGATATGTGCATTTTTAGTTTATATATTTGTATTGTACTTCAATGTAATTACCATCAGCCAAAGAAAGACATGATATGTGCATTTCTAGATTATGCCCCTCATTACAAACCTGGCGGTCGTGTTAAAGCAGCGGTAATACCGCCAACAGGCCGGCGGTAAAAAAAATGGGATCACGACCACGGCAGAAACCGCCAACATAGACAGCCACTTTAACACTCTGACCGCAACGGCGGTAGCAACAAACACCGCAGCGGTCACCGCCAACAGCCAGGGGTAAGAAAATGTACCACCCACCCCATTACAACCCGCCAATCTGCCAGATTTTCCGTGGCGGTACCAACGCCATCAAAAGCACGGCGCAAACAGTCTTTGGAAGGGAAACCACTCACCCCTCGACACTCAACAAATAACCAGGACGCCATGGAGCCTGAGTTACAGGTCCTCCCCATGCTGGTCTACCTCCTCATACACCAGGAATATCAAAGGTGGCGACGACGACCACGGTGAGTACTGCACCTTGCACACGGTGGAGAGGGGGAGAAAAAAGAGAGTGACACATAAACATGCAACACGCAACACCCCCACCCTCACCCACAACACCATACACACAAACACATGCAGCAACATTACATTTACACACCGTAACACCCTGGAAGAACGCAAGGACAAAAAGAATTAAGTTAAACAGTGATATTTTAGGAATAGGCAGATATACGTAACAAATTAAAAAACAGTATTTACAAAAATATACAATATCTACATAAGGTCGTACATTGTCCTTTGCAAATGTCCGTGGGCCACTGGGCCAAAAATCATGGGCCAAACCCACACATGACTCCTGCCTCAATACGGAGAGAACACTGCAGGGGCATCAGGTCGAAAACACACAGGCACCTCAGGGGGATGGGAAAGGGGGGCACCTCAGCCGGAAGATGGAATAATTCCACTGCTCCTGAAGAGGGCTACATGCCCACTGCTTGGTCCAGGGGAGTACAAAGCCACAGTCTCTCAAGTGGGTGCCAGTTTGCCCACTGCCTGGTACTGGGGAGTGCAAAGCCACAGTCTCTCAAGTCTCTGAAGTGGGTGGTTTGCCCACTGCTGGGTCCTGGGAAGTGCAAAGCTACAGTCTCTCAAGTGGGTGCCAGTTTGCCAGCTGCTTGGTCCTGGGGAGTGCATAGCCACAGTCTCTCAGGTGGGTGCCAGTTTGCCCACTGCTTGGTCCTGGGGAGTGCAAAGCCACAGTCTCTCAAGTGGGTGCCAGTTTGCCCACTACTTGGTCCTGGGGAGTGCAAAGCCACAGTCTCTCAAGTGGATGTCTTTCTCCACTGGTCCTGGAGGGGGCTTTGTGCCCAGTATGCTTCATCCTGCCAAGGATAGAGTGAGTGGATGCCTTTCTCCACTGGTTCTGGAAGGGGCTTTGTGCCCAGTGTGCTTCATCCTGCCAAGGATTGGGAGAGTGGATGCCTTACTCCACTGGTTCTGGAGGGGGCTTTGTGCCCAGTCTGCTTCATCCTGCCAAGGATAGGGTGAATGGATGCCTTTCTCCACTGGTTCTGGAGGGGGCTTTGTGCCCAGTCTGCTTCATCCTGCCAAGGATAGGGTGAGTGGATGCCTTTCTCCACTGGTTCTGGAGGGGGCCTTGTGCCCAGTGATGCAGCACATGGGGTGTGGCAGTTCACATTCCCTCACCTGGGTGTCTGAGGCACGAGATTTGCAGGGAACAGGTAGCAGGAAAGCCCATAGAGGCAGGGCCAGACTCCATCCTGCGGCGACTGAGGCTGCAAACTGGTGGTTGTGCCGGTGCTGGTGGGGGTGCTGCTAGTGGTGGGGGGAGGCTTTAGCCCATATCCTGCAGCCTCGGACGTACGCACACTGGGGCTGCTGCTGCTGACAGTAGTGGTGACAGTAGTGGTGGCAGCAGCGGTGCAGGTGGCGGTGCTTGCGGCGGGGATGCCTGCGGTGCTGGCCGCGGTGCAGGTAGTGGGGCTGTCGGTTCTGATGGTGGTCACCTGGAGCCTCCGACGCCTGAAGTGCCTTGGCTTGGCTTTTCTGCCCCTTTCTCACCTTGACAGATGCTGCTGGGACCTTGGCTCTGGCAGCTGGAGTTTTGGAGGAGGCCTTGCTGGGTGGGTTGTGCTCCTTGCCCTTGATGTATGCTGTCCCCTTCTTCACCTTGGCAGGTGGCGGAATGGTTTGGTCCTTTGCAGGGGTCAGTGGCACACTGGCTGGCCTGACGGGTGTCCCCTTTGATCCTCTGGAGTTGCAGGTACCAAAGCGGACGCGACTTGATGGCTGAGGTGCTGGCCTGGGTTCTGGAAACCCTGGCCCGAGGGGAAGGACGGGGGAGGAGGGGTAGGGAACAGGTCAATGTTTGCCAGGAAAAGGTTTTTAGACTCACCGGGACGGGAAGATGGAGAGGGTTTGGGAGTGGAGGAAGAGGGAGTGGTTTAGGAGGTGTCTGTCTGCTGAGTTTGGGTGCAGGTGCATGGGCTGGATGCTGTTGTGAAGTGGATGGCTGTTGGGTGGGTGGGTGCTTGGGTTTGTGTACTTTGGGAGGAGGGGTCACAGACACACGGGGAGAGGACGAAGAGGAGGAGGGAGACACAGTTGAGGCAGTGAATGTTGGTGAGTCTGCATGGGGATGGCGTTTGTGTGAGTGCCTGTGAGATGAAGTGTGGTGCTTATGTTTGCCTGAGCCACTTTTGTGTGTTGATTTGGGTGAATGCTAGTCTGAAGGTGTGCTTGGAATAGGCTGGGGTTGAGGGGATTGGTTCTGGGTAGAGGAAGTTGGAGGGGGAAGCTAGACACAGGGACTAGGGCTGCCATCATGGTGTTGGCCAGAGCCTGAAATGCTCTCTGTTGGGCTGCCACGCCAGAGTGAATGCCCTCCAGATATGCATCTGTTTGTTGCAAATGCCCTGCTACATCCTGGATGACATTCAGTATGGTTGACTGCCCAATAGAGAGGGATCTCAGGAGTCAATAGCCTCCTCACTGAGGGCAACAGGGCTTCCTGGGGCAGGGCCTGAGGTACCTGGGGTGAAGGAGATGCCCACCCTCCTGGGTGAGCAAGCACAGGAAACACGCTGAGGGGCTGCTGGGAGGGCGGTGCTGGTAAGGGGGTGGCGGCTGTACCTGTTGTTGGGGTGGGCACAGAGGTGTCAACCACTGCCAGGGAGCTTCCATCGGAGAAGAAGTCGCTGTCTGTGGTCTCCCCTCTTGTCCCCGTCGTGGTGCTCCCCTCGCCATCCGTCCCATTGGTACCCTCACCCTTGGTGGATTCTGCCTCATGGGCCATGTGGAATGCAGCTCCCTCCCTCGCCGGTGCCTCTGCTCCTCCGCCAGATGATGCTAATGAAAATAAGGATAAGGTGACAAAACAAAAAGGGGGGGAGACAGAGGATACACTTGGTCAATGCCAGCAACACCACTACCGTTGGCATACACACCACACACGCACTAGGCCATGCCCAACCATTTACTAAGACAGTGACCTGCTTATGGGGTTCAATGCATAACGTCATTAGCTGCTTACTTGAAACCCACAGGACCATCCCCAGTAGTAGATGGTCGCCAAAACGTTTGGGGTAGGAGTGCTCCAGAGCCTGCCCAACAAGGGACCTACCCTGCCATGTTCGCCCTGGCTTAGGGGCATCCACATCCCACACCCCCCACCCAGATACCTCCTACCACGCGCAAAGTCAGGTTTCAGATTCTGTACTCACCCCTTCGTGGCTGCTGTGATGCCTTCAGGCACCCATCCAACTCCGGATAGGCCACCGCCAGGATGCAGAACATCAGGGGGTCATGGTGCAATGGGCACCCCTTTCTCGTTGGGAGGCCAGCCCCAACTGGGCCTCTGCCATCTTCTTTGCCCAGCAGCGCAGGTCCTCCCACCTCTTGAGGCAGTGGGTGCTCCGCCTGTCAAAGACCCCCAGGGTCCGTACCTCCTTGGCGATGGCCCGCCAAATACCCTTTTTCTGGTGGGCGCTGACCTGCAGGGAAAAGGGAATTAATCATCTGTCCGGACCGTCATACTCATTGCCCACCAGATCCCACCCATCCCCTGACGCACATACATTGACCACCTTACATGCTGCACTCTGGCCAGGACCCCTCTACCTCCCCACATGTGGCTTACACACACAGCACTCCATACATTTATGGCCCACGCATCATGCTCACAGTGTACTCACCTGTTTATCTGGAGGACCGTAGAGTAACGTGTACTGGGGTAGGACCCCATCCACCAGTTTCTCCAACTCCTACGCAGTGAAGGCAGGGGCCCTTTCCCCAGACACATGAGCCATGGTTGGTTCCAGACACAGGTCACAGCAGCACTTGCAGTGTAGGTCCTCTCCTGTTGAAGGTTAGGTAGCAAGTGAGTGACTAGATAGAAAATGGTGGTGACGTCCGCGGCGGTGCGTACTGTCACTGCTGGTGTACATCGCCATTGGCTCCTGGAACCCATAGGGCACAATGATAACCAATGCGGTGTTGCACGGCGGTCATCGACCGCATACCGTGACGGCTCACAACGCCAGCGGAATTACCTCATTTCCACTTGTCCCTCCTCACAGGTCAGGCAGCCGTCATTTCAGGGGGGCAGAGGGCATGGCACATAACTGCGTCACAGCAGACATTGGCACATCAACAGACTCTCGAGTTCACATACTGTTTCTGTAAAGTTAACAAATCATCATTAGTGCAATATAAGTGTGAATATGACCCTCTGCTCACCGTTCTCTTCTATAGGCTTCAACCGCTGAGGCAGAATATGAGATAGTGGTATCCTCCGGTGTATAGACCCCTGGTGGACCTAGCGACAATGGAGGACAGACACATTATCATTACCTACAGACTTGATTGTGCCACAATCCAAGAACTGTGTACCCAATCGGACCCAGACCTGATTTCAGCTATCTGCCAACCCACAGGTATCCCCCCTCTAGTGCAGGTCCTGTCAGTGCTCAATTTCCTGGCAAGTGGTTCCTTCCAAACAACAGTGGCCATGGCCATGGCAGCAGGGATGTCTCAGCCAATGTTCTCTAACGTGTTGACCAGAGTGTTGTCTGCCCTGCTGAAACACATGCGCAGCTACATCGTGTTCCCCCAGGTGGAGGATTTGGCCACAGTGAAAGCTGACTTTTATGCCCTGGGACATATCCCCAACATCATTGGTGCCATTGATGATACACATGTGGCATTTGTGTGTTCAGGAAGAGAAAAAGCTATCACTCAATGAATGTCCAGATGGTATGTTTAGCGGACCAGTACATCTCCCATGTGAATGCCAAATTTCCTGGCTCTGTGCATGACGCCTATATCTTGAGGAATGGCAGCATCCCATATGTGATGGGCCAACTCCAGAGGCACCGGGTGTGACTAATAGGTGAGCCAAAGGTCCCCACACAGTATGAGTAGGTGTCTGGGTATGGGGTTGTCCCTAAGGGTTAGTGCGTCCCTCGATATTTGCAGGTGACTCTGGTTACCCCAACCTCTCATGGCTACTGACCCCAGTGAGGAATGCCAGGAAAAGGGCAGAGGAACGTTACAATGAGGCACATGGGTGTACAAAGAGGATTATTGAAAGGACCTTCGGCATCTTGAAGGCCAGGTTCTGGTGCCTCCATCTGACAGGTGGATCCCTGTACTACTCACCCAAGAAGGTGTGCCAGAACATCGTTGCATTTTGCACAACCTGGCCTTGAGACGCCAGGTGCCTTTTCTGCAGGAAGATGAGCCTGGAGATGGTCTTGTGGCAGCGGTGGAGCCTTGGGACAGTGACAAAGAGGAGGCAGAGGATGAAGATGTTGACAACAGAACCAATATTATTCAGCAGTACTTCCAGTGACACACAGGTAAGACACTGTAACTTCACTTAACGTTTCAGTTATCTGTTTGACATTGTACAAGGCAACCTGTTTCCCTATGTCTATGGCCACTGACTGTACCCTTTGGCATCTCAATTTTCAGATCTCTGTGCCCCACTCTGTCTCCTGCTATGTGTATATGTGTACTGCTGCCCGCCAAAGGTCATCCTAAAGTATATTTCACTGTACTTTTGAGTTGGTATGCTTTGATGATGCTGTACTAATACATATTTGAACCATTTGACAAACTCCAGATTGGTATTTGTTCCAAGGGTATTTATTTAGGTGCTGATAAGTAGAGGGGGTGGTGCAAGGGGCTGGGCTAATGGTGGAAGGAAGTACAGGGTAGAGTCCAGTATCTTGGTATCACAGGTGCATTGTCCAATGGGGCATAGGAAGGGGAGTAATGGCAGTTCAAGGTGGACAGGGTGATAGTGTGGGACAGAAGGGTGACAATCTGGAGAGCCTTATTTCCTGGCGGTGGCCTGTTGGTCCTGTGTCGGGGCCTCCTGTCCACTAGCGCCGGCGGGGGTGGAATGCTGTTCCTCGGTTTGACTAGTGTCAGAACCCCATTGTTGTGCCACTGCCTCCCTCATGGTCTTGCCCATGTCTGCCAGCACCCCAGCGATGGTAACCAGGATTGTGTATATTTTTGCTAGGTCATCCCTGATCCCCAGGTACTGTCCCTCCTGCAGCCCCTGGGTCTCCTGCTGCTTGGCCAGTATCTGGCCCACCGTCTATTGGGAATGGTGGTATGCTCCCAGGATGTTAGAGAGTGCCTCGTGGAGAGTGGGTTCCGTGGGCCTGTCCTCCCCCTGTCGCACAGCAGTCCTCCCAGCTTCCCTGTTTTCCTGTACCTCTGTCCCCTGAACCGTGTGCCCACTGCCCCTGACCCCAGGTCCCTGATCGTCCTGTGTTCGTGGGGTTGCCTGGGGTCCCTGTAGTGGTGGACACACTGCTGATTGACGTGTCCTGGGGACAGTGGCATGGGCCCGCTGGGTGGGTGCTGTGCTAGTGTTTCCTGAGGGCGGAGACTCTGTGGTGGGTTGGAACTGTGGCAGGGGAACCGACTGTCCAGAGGTCCCGGATGGGCCAGGTTGGTCATCGAGATCCATGCGTGCAGAGCTGCTGTCGTCAGTGTGGGTCTCTTTTGTGGGGGGACTGGATGTAGCTGGCACCTCCTCTCCGGTGACGTTGAGTAGGGGTCCTGTGGGGATGCAAATGCAGTGTTAGTGTATCTGCGTCTCCCATTTTGTGCATGGGTGTGTTTCCCTCTATGATTGTGATTTCCCTGTCAGCTTGGCCTTGTGTGAGTGGTGATTTACTGGGCATGCTGTGGTGATGGGTGTCCATGCAGGTCTGTAATGGGGTCCATGCATTAGTGTTGCATGCAGGGCTTGGTATTGGGATGGGTGGGTTGTGATGGTGGGGGTTATGTGAGGTGATGGAGTGATGGGAGTGAGGGTAAGTGTGGGGGTATGTGATGGCATGCAGGTAGGGTGGGGGATATAATAGTAAAGATACGACTTACCAGAGTCCAGTCCTCCTGCTACTCCTGCAAGGCCCTCAGGATGCATTATTGCCAAGACTTGCTCCTCCCATGTTGTTAGTTGTGGGGGTCCACCGCCAGTCCTCTGTACTGCTACCTGGTGTCTTGCTACCACGGAACGCACCTTCCCCCATAGGTCGTTCCACCTCTTCCTGATGTCATCCCTGGTTCTTGGGTGCTGTCCCACGGCGTTGACCCTGTCCACTATTCTCCGCCATAGCTCCATCTTCCTAGCAATGGACGTCTGCTGCACCTGTGATCCGAATAGCTGTGCTATCTACCCATATGATTTCCTCCACCATTACCCTTAGCTCCTCCTCAGAAAACCTGGGGTGTCTTTGGGGTGCATGGATGTGGTGTGAGTGATATGTGTGAGGATGTGTGGGGTGATGTGTGGGGTGATGTGTTGGGGTGTATGCTGTGAGGTGCGTGGATGGTGTATGGGTGATGGTGTTCTGTGCCTCTGATTGAGTGGGTGCTCCTGGCTTGTCTCTCTCTGTTTGCTACCTTTTTTTGCTGTAAGGGGTTGTGGGTAATGTGTATGTGTGTTTTATAGTTGTGTGGGTGTGGTGTGTGTATGTGTGTCAGATGTGTGTGGTTTGAATTGTCCAATGTGGTGTAGTTTTGTAAGTGTGTGTGTATTTTGAGCGCGGCAGTGTGTACCGCCAATGGTTTACCGCTTTTGAAAGACCACTGAGGTGATTCGTGGGTCGTGATACTGTGGGCGTATTCCTGTTGGCGTAACAGTGTGGGTTTTGCTATTGCCATTTTATCACTGACCGTTGGTCTGGCGGACTTGTGTGGGTGTCTGTATAGTGGCGGATTTCTGTGTGTGGGTCATAATAACCGTAGCGGAATACCGCCGCGGTCACGGTATGTTGACGGCCATCAGCACGGCAGTAGGTGGCATTTACCGCCAGGGTTGTAATGAGGGCCTATATATTTGAAGTGTACTTCAATACAATTACCATCAATTAAAGATGTTCTCAATGAGTTCACGCCTGAGATCACTGCCTTCATCTTCATCACTGTCATCTTGCTGATGCTCCTCACTGACATCGCCATTTAGTTCCAACCGTTAGTCATTATCAGGAATGAAAATGATGTCTCTCCACAGGGCAATGCTGTGCAGCATACACATAACATAACTGTCCTACAGAGAGGGTAGAAAAGGACCACTCCTGACCTGTCCAGACACAAGAACTGGGCCTTTAGTAGCCTTAAATGTCCACTCTATAATTCACCTTGTTAGGAGATGGGACTCATTGAAGCAAACTTTCCCTCTTAGGGTTATGCAGTGGTGTTAAAAGCTGTGTATGGTTAGGATAAAGGCCTGAAAATTAAAATGATAAAAACATAACCTTAATTATGTCTGAGTTATAACATTGTAAAAAATAATAACAATACAACACTAATGTTTAACAATTATCAACAAGACAGTCCTCATTGGTGCAAGGTCTGCTGTTGTGGGATGCAGTGGTTGCATAGCACTAGCAAGTCAGTGGTTCAGCCAGGAAAGCCTGCACATACACTGGTGATGTAGAAATCTGTTATGAAAACCAAATGTGCAGTGGAAATACTTCCCTTCTGCAGTACATGGGCTCCCAGTCATGAGGTGGCACTGTAGTGAATCCTAGTTTGTTTTAACGGGATAACAGGAGTTAGCTTAGCCGTAGGCTTGTAAACTCGTGCCCCCGTCACCCAGTGACTTTTAACCTACTTAGCTTGCTCTGTCTTAGTCCATTTAATTATTTATTTCCTTTAAGATGGCGACCTTGTTTATAGTTAGGCCACTTATTATGAGTTCTATTATCAGTGTCACTGTGCCAAGGCGTCAAGATCAAGCACGAAAGACAAACATACAGTATGTATTCACACTTAGGGATTTTCCCTCTCTATACTTTCGAGGGATTGTTGATATTAATTGCCGTCCCAAGCATGGCTGTTATCTATTGTTATGAATAACACTTATGTCAGGGGACCTTGTAGATCTGTATAAATACAACACACTTTAGACAGATAATCAGAGGGATTCCGACCAGAGGGCATCGCCACCATCGATGATACCGATGCTGCAGTCATCTTGACGCTGACCCAGTCTTCGTGTCCCTGCGGAGTCTGAGATAGAGACCTCATTCCAAGGTAACAAGGGTTGGGGGCTCCTCTCATGGACACGGCTTTGGCAGATTAGGTTTAACAAACCCAGCTCTCCTTTTAGGTAGGAGGTTAGACCTATTCTCCTTAGGGTATTAGGGCATATTCCATCTTAAACATATACATATATTTCTTTTATATATTGCACAATGGTGGACATGAGTTCCATCTATGGCACCAACAAGTGGTATGGCTCCCAAACCATAGAACTCACCCTTGATTTTGTTTAGTGTAACATTATCGGTAGGAAATCGGATGTAGTCATTCATATATCTGAGTGTAACATCCAAGACGTGGCTAAGGATAACAGAAAAAGTTGGCTGTGTCATCCCATTGGAGTTGGTAACTGTGGACTGGTAGGAGTCTGCTGTAATGAAATGTAACACTGCCATTCTCTTCATAATAGGTGGCATAGCAGTATGATTTCTTATGTCCGGCAACAGTTCTTAATTAAACTGTAGTGCTAAAGCTTGTATTGGGTCCCAGTTCTGCCTGTTCTTTGCAAAGATGTTATTTTCTTGCATTGTTTCCAGATTAGGAAGTGGCTTGTAGACTCTTTCTTGGCATTGCCATCTTCTTCCTCTTCCCTAAACTGGGTGATAGACATATGTGCAATAAATGTTTAAATATTATACTTTTATGCACAGGTCGTGGGCGTAGAAAAATATGTCACAGTTATTCAAGAAGATATATTTATTATTACATATAATAAATGAAATAATTTTTCACATACTTGAGTTTCTTTATAATCATTGTTTTATTATCAATAGAAAACTACTTATTCCCAAGAAAAATAAGGACTATAGTCAAAACATTTGTTTTGTTACAAGACAGTTTACATTGTGCCATTGTTTTGTTTTACTATTACAAAATTAATTTTAGAGACAAGAATATGAGGTAAACTATGTATGCTTGCTTTTTAACCATTTTTTTTGTTTTTAAATTTGTTATTTTTTGGTAGGTCCATCATGGTAGACATACATTGCACCATGGACAGTTTATCTCTTTATTTTGTACGGGCTATATTCAATTTGATCTTAACTAAAGTGCTGTCATGTATGGCAAATATTTGCATCAAATTTGGAATAACGGGCCGACATTGGGGGTGATTTACATATCCTTCATGGACAATGGCGTAATACGTGTAGCCTGTACATACTGTTTTGGTGTCTGCCATATCCCGCTGGTTAAAACGGTACATGATTGAAGGACTACATCAAAGTCATGTAAGCGTTCATTTATGTAATTTCCAAGTTACCAGACCTCCTATGCAGTTGCTGCTCTTTTTCTTCTGCTGGAACCCACCATAGCTAAGGGGACAGGTAACAGGGCTCCACTTCACTGAGGAAGAACTTGACATGATAACAGAGAGGGCCCTGGCCTAGGACAGATAGCTGTATGGTCCAGCAGAGAGTAAGGTAAGCTCCAGACATGAAAAGCCTATCATAAATATGTTGGATTTCTTCAAACTGGTAGTGAGTAACTTTACAATCTAAAAGTATGATTTTTATTTACATCAGACATATTATCCAGCAAATGATAATCAAATATATTTTTCAAAATTATATTGAAGAGCATGCTCATATAAAAAAAATCAGTTGATTGTGAGTTGGTATATATAATAATATCAATAAACAGGCTATGCTAAGCCTACTTAGAAATGTCAACAACAAGGTACCCTTGGTAACTGCCCAATGTTCAATAGCAGAAGCTAAAGCATTTTCCAATAAATAAAACTAATAGCTCAAAAAGTATAATTAATATACACTACTTCTATGAATGCAGAATTATACATCTGATATTATAAAAAGTGTTTAAATCATCTAAACCCACAACTTATGTTGTTATAGAAATGAAAAAACTAGAACATTGTTGAGGCATCTATGCTCAACCTTTGACACGGGAAAGCTGTGTGGTATTCATGCACACCACCTATAACAGCGACACAAATTGGAACATCCATTTTGTGACTAACCATTTCAGAATTCACTGTGAATTTTGTTCAAATGACAGATACATTTAACAATATGGCACTAACAGAGCCAAGGAATGCTTTGGTTGTGGAAAATAACTTTATGTTACTTAACATCATTTCTAATGTGCCATTCAAAAATATTTTATTACACTTAAAGAATGAACATACATTTATTCATATGTGGCCTTTATACACCTTGAAATGTTTAAATACCATAATATATATAGAAATGCAATCTTCTTAGTCATTTAGAGAAATATGGTCTACTCCATCACAATGTGACATATAGGCCATGCATATAAAAAACCTTAACTTTTAAAGGCACTAGTACTATGGTGTAGTGCTATTCCATCATATAGTTAAGCATTAATATTGAATTAAAAATTAATACAAGTGCATGAATCTTCCCAAAAATGTAAGCACACCACATTGTGGCATGGCCACATGAAGAGTTACCAAAACCAAACATTTGCCTACAAAAACTGCAAACTATATGTTTATAGTTATGTTATATAGTATTTCAAATTCAGTTCACTTGAAGTTTTAATAGATATCACATACATCTGATATAATACTACATTGGACATCATGTACTTACACCAAGGTGATGGTATTTCAATCAGTGTTATGCCAAACAAACAAGTAAAACAAAATGTTGTTCAACAACACTCTCAGTGGTTAAAAATTATAGATGCCTAGACATTAATATATTAGTTACTTATTGTGGTTTGAGTAACATTATAGGTAATGTTTTTGTTCTTCTTGTTTTACTCCTTGATGGTCAATCACCCTAACAAAAACAAATCTGGTGGCCATTGCCAGGCAAATGTGCCAGCAGAGGTTCCATAAGACCCAAAGTATCCACTAAGGAAAAAGTAGGAGAACCTCCAGCTGTGAACCTGCCTCACTACACTAATAAATCTGGTAAGGTCTACCAAACAAAAGAATTGGGAGCAGGGGTCACTTAGCCCGCTGATTCTATGCATTTTCGTGGTGGTCTACACAGGCTTAGATGGGGAGCTGAAAGTCATGTATCAGCAACAATGGGGTAAGTGTATTGAGCACTAATGCTTTGGTTTGTATAAAACATTATTTACATTTAGCAGCTTCTACACACATGTATGAAAAGTAAGTCTGAAATGTATGTTTTAGTGTAGAGTTTTGCCTAAGGTTACTCCATTTTAAGCATCATGCACATCCCTTTGTTGGAAATTTGATATTGTTTGGATGGGTGACTGCCCACATGTAGATATAGTAACAACTTTTGTGAGGTTGAACCCTCTAATCAGTAAATTAACCTGACCTCAATCTTCTGGTAGCTTTGGCACAGAGCAGCCAGGCTTAACATAAACAAAGGTGCAAGGTATTTGTGCAGAACCAAAACAGTAATAAAGTCAAAACTATAAGTAGGAACAATCCTAAATCGATTAAGAAAATATCGTAAATTCTAATAAAGACAATGACTCAAAAATAAGAAAAATCTAATAAGGGGAACCAGAGATATGAATTTTTAAATTTTAGATAAATATGGTTCCAAAAAGTGCAAGGCCCCAATTGTAATCAATGGTCGCAGCAGACTGTAACCTAGGTTCGATTTGAGGCCCGCTGCAATGGAGGGTAGGTCAGGGACACCAAGTAAATTGGTCCCACTGAGGCCTGGAAGTTAACAATTTTGATAAGGTTTCTAAGTCTCAATTCAGAAAGAGACTTTGCAACATTTTTGAACGAAAAATTTCTCTGCATGTGTAAAGTGCAAGCGGTAGCCTCTGCCTTGGAAATGGAGGCCATATACTCAAAGAAGGTTAATCCTGCTGAGCTCTGGAGCTTTTGAGGTTTTTTGTTCAAAAACAAAATTTACAGACCCAATGTAGAAAGGGATTCAGTCGTGTTTTAAGAGGTACATTGACCATTGAGTGGGAACAAGTTGGAAATCTATCTGACACTGTGAAACTGGCATTTGGGCACTTTTTGTGGCAGGTCCCCTTGAAGCTCTGGAGAAAGTGTTTTCAAAAGTTTCAAAAATGTAATCTAGTGCCCAACCAACCACAGAAGTACGCATCTAAGGTTTTTAATGCCTCAGGGAACCTCAAAGAAAAGACTGTCAGTGTGTAAGGCAGAGACCCCTGGAATCCACTTCTTTGTATTAGGCACAAGTAGGATCAGGATCAGTGCTTTAGCGCTCTCCTCAGGTCATAGACAGCAGATTCAGCCATGCCTTTTCAGTTCTTCTGCGGGTCTAGAAAGTGTTCCGAGGAGGGTACCTTGGTATGCCACATTTATGGTTGAAACAAGCTATTCGGTGGGTGGGATTGATTCCTAGGCACTGCATAACCCAGATGGGAAAAGTTACATGGGGCAATACTACACACTTTTCCCTACATCCTGTTTGGCTTACTGGTGCAGCCTCAAAATGCAATTTGCCAGGGCAGTATCAAAACGCCTTAATCTTGGGCTGTAAGAGCAAGCAGTGTGAATGAGAGTGTATTAGTGAAATCCCCAGTGTCCTCTCACATGTCAAATTAAAATCCAACTTGAAGCAGGCCCAAGACAGAACAGGAGACGGATGTCAAGTAAAACAATGCAGGGTCCCTCAGTGGCCATACTGGAGATGTAATGTAAGATGTTTGTAGATTACTGCTTGTCACCCTTGAGAGTATCCAGGCGCTGAGCAGATGAGTGTAGGAGTGTGGTGAGGCTGGGCATGAATACATGTAATCTTGACAGACCCACAAGAAGACTAATTGAATAGCCAGGTCTTCAGTTTCTTGTGGAATTCAAAATGTGAAGATGAGGCCCTGATGTGTTGGAGGAGGTTTTTGTACGATTTGACACCCTGATACAGGAATGACTGACCTCCAGTTCTGCTTCTGTGGATGTGGGGTGTGCGAGTGATGCTAGGCAAAGTTGTCTGGTGGGTTGGTGTAAGTGATGCCCGTGACTAAGGTATGCAGGTATGCGGGTCCCGTGTTGTGTAGTGACTTGTATGCATTTGTATGAAGTTTTAACTGGCAGCGCTTCGGGATGGGGAGCAAATGGAGCTCTCTGGGCAGTGGTATGGTATGGGATCAGCCCAGGAGGTTGATGACACTTCTGGCGGCAGCATTTTGGATGATTTAAAATCTGTGAAGAAGATGGGTTGTGATGCTGGTGTATAGTGCGTTGCTGTGGTCCAGTCTGGTGCGTGATGGTACGTCTAGTGTCCAGTGGCAACCACTTGAAGATTTTACTTACCAAGCGGAGGATGTGGAAGCACGAGAAAGTGATAGCATTGACCTGGGTCTTCATGGTGAGGTTGGTGTCAAGGATGAGGCCTAAGTTCCTAGCATGGCTAGTTGGGGTGGTTGTGGGTCCAAGATCACCGGGCCACCAGGGGGATTCAAATGTGAACCCTTATTCCTGAAGATCAGCACTTCCGTTTTGTCAGTGTTGAGCTTGAGGCAGTTTTCTTTCATTCAATTGCCCACGCTAGCATGCATTGTTTGAAGTTTGTCTTGATGGTGACCATATTGTCTGAGAGGAAAGAAATGAGCTGAGTGTCATAGGCGTAGGAAATTATGTTTATTCCATGGAATCAAATGATGTTTGCCAGAGGAGTCATGCATATGTTGAAAAGTGTGGGGCTGAGTGATAATCCCTCTGGGACTCTGCAGACAAGGTACTTGAGATCTGACATGAACAGCAAAAGCCTGATTTGTGTTCTTCCAAAAAGGAAGGAAGCTATCTATTTGAGCGCTAGCCCTTGTATTCCCACTTTGTGTGTGTAGTATGGCAATAAGTGGGTGGTGGGAAACGGTAAGCAGCAAAACAGTGGAGAGGTCGAGGAAAATGAGAGCAACAGTCTGTCCATTGTTGATGATGCGTATGTTGTCGGTGACAGCGATGAGGGCTTTTTCGCTGCTATGGTTGTTTTAGAATCCTGATTGTGAGTGGACCAGGGGCGTACTTGGTGGTCAGGGAAGTGTCTGTTGATGGTCTTCGCAATGACTTTGGCTGGTAAGGGGAGGAGTAAGATAGGTCAGTAGTTGCTGAGTACGTCAGGTCGGCTGAGGGTTTTTTGACTGGGTTGGTGTCTTTTTGCATGTTTTCAGCTTTCTGGGATGGTGAATGTCTTGAGGGAGGTGTTGATGATGGAAGTGAGTGCAGCGTTGATCATGGCTCTTCCCAGGTTGTAGATACATTGGGGGCAGAGGTCTGTGGGAGCCCCTGAGTGGAGTGTCTTCATTAGTGCTGCAGTGTCCTTGATGGATAGAGGGTTCCACGCTGTCAGTTGGTAGTCTTTGGCTGATGAAGTTAGCAGGCTTGGAAGGAGAATGGAGTGGCTGGGGTTTGGAGATGCTGTATATCTTGGTTATTATTTTTTGTTTTTGTTTTGCAATTCTTTATAATGCAGAACATCAAAACATTAGATACAGCATGATGAGGGGGAAACAGCTATGGTTTCATATAAAAAAAACAGGAAACAGCGGCATCTGTCTAATGCCTGCCTGAGGCTTAGACATACATTGGGGATAACACAGGTGTTGAACTTGCTTGGGGAGGATATGGGGCAGTACCCCCAGTATGGTATAAGGCAGAGTATGGTGAACAGGAAAATGTCCATTAGGGGGAGGAGAGGGTGGGTGGGGACCCTGTTGCAACCTATTGATGGTAGGGTGCGGGGTAGGTTGGGTCCTGTGGCAGAGCGTGGGCCAATTAACATGGGGATATTGGGTAAAAACTAAACCATTTGAGATGGTCGCTCCAGACTCTCAGTGAGGGTGGGGTGAGAAACGAAGAGAAAGAAAAGGGGGAGAGGAAGGGAGGGGCTTGGGGGATGAAGTAAACAAGATAGCCTTTGAGTGATTGAACGAGTGGAAGGATAACTAAACAATGAAGTGAGAGGTAATGGGGTTATGAAGCTACAGTTGGATTGTATGTCACGATGTTGAAGAAAGTGGCAAGTATATAGTGGTTTGGGAGGGGAGGAGATGTTCCTCTGTAAGGTGAGTGTGAAGGGTGTAGATAGCAAAGTACAATTTGGGGATGTCAATGTAGCAGGCTTGTATCTGGAAGTGCGCAGGAGGGTGGGGTGAAGAGGGGGAGGAGGGGGATGTTGGAGAAGCAGCGGGGGCTGAGAAGGTGGCTGATGGAGGGAAGAGAAGGTGTAGAGAGGTATGGAGGGGTGTGGGAGTAGGGTGATAGAGTTTATTCTCCTCCAACTGGAAAAGGGGGTCCAAGTTTGAAGGAAGACATCCATTTTGTCTTGCAGGTTGGAAATGATGCATTCATATGTCGCTGTCTGAAACATGGTCGTGAGCCATTCCTCATGGGGAGGAGAGGTTGGGAAGTGCCAATCCCAAAGTATGCATAGTTTTGCTGTTGCAAGTGCTGTGTGAAGGAGGCGAGTTTGCAGTTGAGTCAGGTCAGGGAAGCTTGTGTCATTGTTCAAGGAGATCAGTGGGTGGGATAGTAGGATTTGGAGGGGTATAGCCTCCTGTATTGTTATTCCCACTGCTTCCCAGAAGGGCATAATTGAAGGGAAGCCACATATGATATGCACCAAGTCACAGTGGGACTGGGGACAGCATCAGCAGTCGGCGTGGGGTGAAAGGACCTCCACTCTCAGTTTGACAGGTGTCTATTACCAATCATGTAGCATTTTAAAAAGGCAAAATTTCATCTGTGCTTTCCTTGCTGCACAATCACGGGCTTTTATAAGATCTGACCAGCCTTCCATGCTGTAATCCATTTGTAGCTTCAATTGAATTAAGTGCAGAGATTATTCAAGGGAGGCAGGGAGAGGAGTTGGTGGACCAGAAGAGCATTGAGGCACTCCACAAAAATGGCCCCGGTAGGAGACTATTGGAGACGATTGTAAGCACCTTGGGTGAGACACCATGCATTGGGTAAGGCAATGATGTAGTTGTATGTTACTAAAGAGAGGTGGTTGATGCCTAGCGACGCACATCTTTAACTAATAACAACAAAGGTAGTATGTCATTAATAAATCCTGTGGCGGGTGCCAGCCTGGTGCAAGAAACCCAACCACCACGGGTTTCGGGGTGCACACAAACAGGGGTGGATGTAAAAAACACCTATGTCATGCGCTGTACATTACAGAATCTAAGAAAAGTAGCAACCAGGGCACTCCAAAAACATGAGTCCAAGAATGGAAAGCTTTGTGTGAAACGTTTTAATCCTTGGTGATCGGTAGTAAACCGTAGTTATAAGATGTTCAAGTCCACATATAAAAAAGTATATACGAGTTACAGAAACAGTCTGAATCCTCAGAATGAACAGGTATATAAGAGAAACAAAACAGGCAGCGTTATCAGGCGCTGCGGGAGAGTATATACACGTTTCTTCGCTTGCCCTCCCGGAGTCTACGGGGCGGCACAGTTCTACAGGCAGGGTCTACTTAGACCTTACAATTATTGTATGTCCCTCACTATGGATATACCACTGGATACAGTATCGTGACGCATAAGGAATACCTGTTCCCCTACATTGATGGAACGCGCCTTTTACCATTTTGGACTTCTCAATATTTAATCAAATTTTTGCCTTGAAAAAGTCCGTGACGACGAAACACGTGTTGGCTGTTTTGTTTCTCTTATATACCTGTTCATTCTGAGGATTCAGACTGTTTCTGTAACTCGTACATACTTTTTTGAACATCTTATAACTACGATTTACTACCGATCACCAAGGATTAAAACGTTTCACACAAAGCTTTCCATTTCCATTCTTGGACTCATGTTTTTGGAGTGCCCTGGTTGCTACTTTTCTTAGATTATGTAGTTGTATGTGTTGCCAGGCTTGGTATGGGGGAGGTCATATTTTTCACACAATGCGGTGAAAGGTTTGAGGGATCCATCGGCGATGACCTGGCCTAAGTGGGTGATGCCTGCTGCACGCCATTCTCCTCAGTCCAACTGTCCTTCGATTCGGAGTTTGGCATTGCCCCTTAATGGCCCATGCTCGAGAACGTGTGCATCAACTCCAAGCAGCCAGTGAGCCCATCACCATGGATTGCACCATAGGATTAGCAGGTCGAATCTTAAAGTCCCAATTGCCATAGAGTGGACCCAATCCCTGCAAGCTGTGCAGAAGTGTACGTTATACCTGGACTCATTGCGGTGGGTCCTTCGTCCAGGGGAACATGTATCAAGTTGTGAGAGATGGAGGGTCAGCGCATAGTGCTCTACGGAGGGAAGGCCTAGCCCACAGAAGAAGCGGTGGGCCATCAATTTGGCGCTGGTCAGGTAGGGCTGGATGACCCCCATATGAAGATGCAGATGTTCTTATCAATGGAGCTTAACATGGGGAGTGGGGTCAGGAAGGGCAGCATGCCAAGGTCGTAGGTGAAACGTGATAGCTTCACTATGCGCACCACTTGCACACTGCCCCATAGAGAGAGGCCTGGATGTGATCATTTGCCAAAGTCCTGCTGTGTCAGTGCAAGCAGGAGATCTAAGGGGCATATTTATACTTTGTTTGCACCAGATTTGCCTCTTTTTTTTGCACCCTGGGACACCCCCACCCACATCTGGGGGACACCTAAGGATGGGGGGGACCCATCCCAGGTATGTCCAGGTAAGTATTTAAAAAAAAAAAAAATTAAAGTGCCATGGGGGCCTACCTTGGGCCTCCTACATGGCATGGTGCCCAGTGGCCATGCCCAGGGGACATAAGTCCCCTGGGCATGGCCATTGGGCTGGGGGGCATGACTCCTGTGTTTACTAAGACAGGAGTCATGTCCATGGGGGTTGTGCGTCAAAAAAATTACTCTAGTCAGGTTAGAGTCATTTTTTTTACTCTAACCTGACTAGCGCCATTCTCTTATGCACAACCTCCAGTTATCCCTATGACTCCCCTACCCGTAATTTATTTTGACGCTAACTAGGCCTTAGCGCCGGCTTGCACCATTCCTTAAATATGGCTCCCGGCTGGCGTCCTGGAATGGCGCTAGCCGATGCTATACTTTATGACGCAAACCTGCGATAATGCAGGTTTGCGTCATAAAGTATAAATCTGGGCCTGAGTTGTCTGCTAGAATGCAGTCCAGGCCCCTGTTAATATAAATTTCTACATACTTGAGGTGGGAGGGCGTCCATCAGATGGGGAGTTTCGCTATGGTCGTTTTGGTGGTTATTCGGGAAATGGGCAGTGCCAGTTTTCCTTGTACCCCAACAATACTGCAAAGTCAGAGAGGATGTCCCGAAGCTTAGGAAGCAAACATGATAGGTTGGTTAAGGTGAGCAGGATGTCAACTGCATAAAGGTATATTGTGGTCTTGCCCCACGGTATGGGGATGCCCGATATGAGCGATGTATTGCGGATGGTGGTCGCCAGAGGTTCTATAGCTAGGAGGAACAGGAGCACGGAAAGTGCACAGCCCTGGCAGGTTTCATGCCTAATGGTGATAAGGTCCAATAGGAAACTCCTGCAGTTCACTTGCACCGTGGTGAGGTGTATAGCCAGTGATTTTTGGCTATGAACTCATCGCCTAGGTTGAAGTGCTGTAAGACCTCGAATAGGTACCACCACTCTATCCTGTCAAATGCTTTTTCCGCGTCCAGAGACAGGGCAAGGGCTTCGTTGTTCAAGAGCTGTATGACAGAACTATGCATACTGGAATAACGCATGCCTTACCAAAGCAGTCGGAACCACCACTGCTTCTTTTTCACGCATGCCTTTACCAAGCATGCCTTCACAACAAATTTCTTTGTAAAAGCATGCTTAGAAAAGGCATATGTGGAAATGGCAAGTGTGATAATGTTATACAACCCCCCCACCCGCCCTGAGGCCCAAAACTACCTCCACCCCTAATAAGTAAACTACCCAGACACCCCCACCATCCCTGAGCCCTAAGCCCTAAAAAATAAACTCCCAGACCCCCTCCAGTCACGCCCCTAAAAAATAAATTACCCTGACCCCCCATCCTCCCCACTGTTAAAAAATAGCCCCTAAACCCTGCCCAAACCCCAATTATCTCACCACATCCTGTCCTGATCCTTCCTCCTCTTTTCTCCTCCCTTTTCCCGTCCTTCCGTAAACCTTCCCTGCTCCTAAAAAATAAACTACCCGACCCCCCACCCCATAAGCCCTTAAAAAAACTACCCCACCCCTAAAAAATAAAAATAGTCCACCACCACCCACCCTACGCCCTCTCCCTCTCTGCCTTTTTCTCTGCGTTAACCATGCATATGCATAGTTTGGCACATGCGTGGTTGAGGCAAAGAAAAAGGCACGCACTGTTCCAGCAAGCGTTGTTCCGCTTGCATAGGAAACATCTGCATTGTTTGAAATTTGTTGTTTGTGACATGTCCTTTATTCAGGTCACTGGCCAAACATAGAGTGTGTGCCAGAGTGCTGAGGTGACTTGTAGAAGATCGGCCAGGCACAAATCCCACTTGCGTGTGGACCGAATAACTTTCCACAGCTGGGCTGCTAATATTCCTGCAAAGATTTAATATCACCATTCATGAGTGAGATGGGCTTATAGCTTCCACATAGCAGGGATACTTCCCCTGTTTGGGGAGGACTGATGTGGTCACCCTGCTTTCGCTTTGTCCCGAGAGGCCTCATATATTGAATCCACCACATCTGCTCCTGCCCAATTGTAGAATTTCAAAGGGAATCCAGCTTCACCCAGCGCTTTATGATAGGGAAGTCTAGAAATGCCCTGGGCAATTTCTTCTTTGCTAATTGAACCCTCCAGTAAGCACCTGCCTTCATCATTGAGTTTGTGTAGATATATGCCCTCTATGAATGCAGAGAGACGTGCAGGGTCCTCCAAAGTTTCGGGGGTGTAAAGGGATCGATAAAAGCCTCCAGATTCATCAACAATATCCTGGGGGTGAGTGAGGATGTCCTGTATAGCTAGTGCTGCTTCCTGTTGGCGCAGTTGTGCTGCAAGAGGCTGCCCTCTTTCTCTCCACGCTCACAGTAGCGTCCCTTTATTATTTGGAAAGTGTACTCTGCTTTGGAGGTGAAAAGGGCATGTTGGTCCATCGACCCTTCTCCAGACGGTGGCGATCGTTGGTGGAGAGATCCGTGGTATAGAGGCGAGTAAGGTTCACTATCATGTCCTCAAGGTCGCTGGCGATGGCTGCATCCCTCATCGGTTGGCCATGCATTGTCACTGTTGCAGTGGCCCACAGAGTTCTATGAGAGGAGACCAAGCCCTTCCTATTTTTGAGGTAGGTGGAGACATGGGAGTGCAGCTGGGCTTTACCTTGGGGTGTGCAGTAGAGGGAGATATCCAGTCACACGGTTTACATCCCAGGGTGGTGAGTCCCAGTTGTAAAGCAAGGAGTATGGGAGAGTGGTCGGAAAAGTGCTGCTGCAAGGATTCAGGAGTCTTGTGTCAAGACTACCGGCTTCTGGGAGATGAAGAAGTAGTCTATTCTGCCATGCACTCTGGAGATGAAAGTCTATTCTCTATCCTTACGGTGAGCTGAGCGCCAGTGATCTAGCAGGCCCTGATCAGACATGAAATCACTCAGGAGGGCCCTATCTGCTTGGTTGCAGTGATCCAGGGGATCAGTGCAGTCAAGCACAGGGTCGAGGGCTAGGTTCCAATCTCTTCCCAGGAGGAAATGTGTTGCCCCCATTTGAGTTAATAGACTAGTGAGTTGGTGAAAGAAGGAGCGTCTGGTACCCGTAGGGGCATATACTGAGCCAATGCATATAATGTGTTCGCCGATCTTGAAATGGCAAGGATGCAGGAGCCACAGAAGTCTGTCCACGTTTTAAGGACAGTGAAGGTAACGTCTTTTGGATCAGGATTGTGGTGCCACATTTCCTGGTCAAGTCAGTGGCCCTCATTATGATCTCAGCTGTAAAAACCGCAGAGATCAGCTCTGGCGGTCAACAGAAGACCGCAAGCACGACTACCCCCCTGCTGGCCGTATAATGTTTTGTCCGCTGGGCCGGTGGGTGGAAACAGTGTTTCCGCCCGCCAGCCCAGCAGGGAAAAGGGCCGTAACATTGACAGCGGCTCCAAATGAAGCCAATGTTGGTGTGTGGCGGGTGCAGCACTGCGGGCAGTGACTTGCGCAATGGGGCACTGCACGGGGGCCCCTGCACTGCCCATGCCAAGTGCAGGGACAGTGCATGGGCCCCCAGGGGGGGCCTGCAGCACCCCTTCCGCCAGCCCAGGGAAAGGCTGGTGGAAAAAGGGATCATTATCCGAAGGCGACCCTCCCTGCGTGCATTATATGGCGGTTCAGACCGCCGTGCCAATGGTGGTCTGAACCGTAGGGGTTCATTATGGCCACCAGTGTCTGGTGTTGGGGCCATCAGATAGCTATTATGGATCGCCCAGCCCACCCAGTCATTTTCAAGTTAAGAAAGGTAGATTTCTTGTAGTAGGGCAATGTATATCCATTGGGATTGTAAATAGGCCAATATTTTTTCCGTTTGATATAGCGTGTGAGGCCACAAACATTCCAGGAGATTGCGTTTAGGGTGGGGATTTGTGTGAGGCCTGTGCAGGGCATCAGGGCAATGGTTAGAGCAGGCCTTAAGGAAGGGGGTCTTGGACAGAAGGCTAGAGTAGGGAGGGGGGTAATAGGGCAGGTAGAAAGTTCACGTGTAGGGGATCCCTCGGTCACGAGCAGAGGGAGGTGTCTGCTGCTTCTTGCGGTGTAGACTGGGATATGGTGGGTAATAGGGATGAGGGAGGGTAATGTGGTAGGTGGGTCGAAAGGGAGGAGAAAGAAGAACAGGGGAAGAACAAGAAAAGCAATGAGTTAGTGCCAGGGCAAGGAATAAACCCTGACTGGAGCCAAAAACATTTGACTGCGGGTCCAAACTTCTGTGGCTCACATGCCAAAGATCTCCAACATGGAGGGACAGGGAGTGGAGGGGGATTAAAAAGGTCAAATATGATCAATGTAATGATGGAGGTAGTAGAGGGTTGTACGGGGGTCAACAAGTATTGTGCAGTGTTTAATGGGCATGTACAGACACATCATGTTGCGGATAAGGGACTGCTTACAAACCAGTAGAGAGACGTAGGCAGTAGGGACCCTAAGCCAATATGACCAGGTGGGTTGCTGAGAGTATTGGTGAGTCTCCGCAGGTACGTGCAGGGATCGCATTTCTCCCCATGCGGGAAAAGGGTTGTGGGGAGGAGTGTAAAAATAGGCAACAGTGGCTGGAACTGGTTTCAGCCGCAAAAGAAGCAGCAGGGAAGTGCAGCAGCAGGCACTTTTGTGGTCAGTGCTGCCTGTTTTATGACCATAGAGCCCTTAATCAACAGGGGTGGGGGTAGGAGGTCTCAAGGTGATACTGGGAGGCTGTTGTGGAGGGTCACGTAAAGCGGGGAATTCTGGGGGCCTTAATAAACCATGCTTGCTGTGACATGCATTGTCAGATATGGGAGGTAAGGCAGACATAAGTGTGAGGCACGATGGGACTCCATGGTAGCAGCAGGCAGATGCAGGGTGGGCAAGTGGGGGGGCGATCCCTACTATGTGTGGAGGTGTGTCTTGGTGCTTGGTCCGGAGGGGGGCAGTCCCAATGAAAGCACCCAGGTGCCGAGGTATGGAGCAGAACCCTGTGTCAGGGTTAGGTGGTGCGAGAACGAGGGAAACAAGATATGGAGTTGTTAGCTGGGTCTGAAGGGGGCAGCGAACTATGCGTGCCACGGTGGTGAGACATTATGGAAGGTTATATTATGAAGGGTCCGGGGGGGGAGGGAGCAGGTTATAATCCTCGGATGGACAGCAGAATGCTAAAGATGCCTGGTGGTGGTCAGTGGCCGGCAGCACAGCCGTGCAAGGGCATTGTGACCGTAGGTCAGTTGTAAGAGCCTTGGTGCGGGCGTATGAACAGGGACTGAGATGCATCATTATGGGGAGTCAGTTGTAAGGAGGTTGACGTGGTTACTGTCAGCAACAGGAGGGTGAAGCAGAGGAGGCCAGGGACAGGCTGAGTGTGTGTTGTTATGCATGCGGGGGTATATGGTTAAGCAGTGGGTAGATACCAACCCCTTAACCGGGCTGAGAACGTGCAGTGCTGGGCCATGTAAACCAGCACCCCTGAGGCCATGTAAACAGAGTCAACAACATCAAAATATAAAGATATACAGCCAAACAATATCAACATCAACAATCTGTTCCATGTAAGAGAGTGTGGGCAACTGCAGGGAATCATACTCTAGTGTACAGAAACATTGCGCATAGAAAAATGCCTTCAGTAGGAACTCCAAAAATAGGACCCAATAGGGAGTCTAGAGGAGAAGGTGAAGGCTTCAGTGACCCCCTTTGACTCCTATAGGAATGAGCAAGATTGAAAAAGAGGACAATGAGGCCATGCAGTTAACAGTTTTATGCATACATTGGCTGTATACTTATCCAACCAGTGGCGGGAGCCGGGAAGGCTGGACTCCACTGTGCCAATGGCCGCGGTGGGGTAGTCCAGTCCTATGAATGGCAGTCCTCAGTCCCCGACAGGCAAGGGTTTTTGTGGGGATCTGGATTTGTCCCTGCTTTGATATTGGGTGAGGGCCGCCACTGCCTGAAGAGCTGTGTCTTGTGACCTGGGGGGCTCGCCCAGAGGTTCTGCCACATTTTTGATTTTGGTCTCCACCCGAGCCCCATCGGCCCCTAGGGGCTGAGGGGCAGGAAGATGCATCCTGTGAGGGCCGCCACTGCCTGAAGAGCCGTGTCTTGTGACCTGGTGGGGGTCGCCCAGAGGTTCTGCCACGTTTTTGATTTTGGTCTCCACCCGAGCCCCATCGGCCCCTAGGGGCTGAGGGGCTGGAAGATGCATCCTGTGAGTGTGGGGCAGCCTGAGCACCAGTGGCTGATAGTTCCATCTGCTGGGTCGTTAGGACGTCAAGGAATTGGCGTAGCACCTGCGGGTCATGGAAGTCTCTGGATTTGCTATTCTTTGTGATCCACATGCATGCAGGTTTAAACAGGCCATATTTAATATCCAGTTGCTGCAGTAGTGGTCTAAGGGCCAGGAAAACTCTCCGTTTGTCGTTAGTGTCACGGAACAAGTCGGGTGCGATACGTAGTTCATTACCCTTGTAATCATATAGCCTGTAAGCACAGGCAGAGGTAAAAAGCTGTCATACTTGTTCATGACGTAGAAAGCAGACTATAATGGGGCACAACGTCTCTGGGGGGTCTTTGCAGTGGGTGCCCATCCTGTGAGCTTACTGAAGATCCAAGGGAAGAAAGAACTTGAGACTAGTGAAGGAGGGGAGAACATTCTCGAGGAAGGCTTTGACGTCCCTGCATTCCGCCTGTTCTGGAAATCTGAAGAAGCTCACAATGTCCCTGTGACTTCTGTCCTCAAGGTCCGTTAATTTGGTCGAGAGATATTGCAGTTCTTGGTCTCTATCTGGTGTGGAATTGAGTTTGCTTTCCACGAGTGAGAGGCAGTGTTTCAGTCCTGTCACTTTATCCTGGAAACCGGCAATGTCGGTGTGGATAGAACATGATTCTGCAGCTAGTTCAGAGATCTTGGTGTCCATGACCTCTAGTCTCCTGCCTACCACTGTGATTAGCTATAGAATGCGATCCATGGAGATGTCCGACTCAGAAACCGCAAAGGCATCTGGTGGATCCCAGATGGGTGATGCCGGTTGGTTAGGCTCAGACTGTTGATGGGAGAGGGCCTCGGAGAAGAACAATTGCTGGTCAGATTTATTGTAGGCTTGGCCCCGGGCATCATTGTCCTGTGTCTTTAACCCTGAGGAGGGGCATACCTCTGGGTGGGGCAAAGGAGATTGTGATGGCTTGGCCGGTTGTGTATTGCTAGATGGCGTGGTGTGCTGAATGGGAACTAACCAGGCACAAGGGTGAGTACTGAAGTCTAGGTGTTGTGAAGTGCCCTGGGGATTTAATTCTCCCCAAGTAGAGCCACAGGATAGGTTGTGCACACCAGAGGCCTGTATCTGCATGTGGTAGGAACTGGTAGTATGGCTGGGTGGCCGAGTAGTTCCTGCCGGGTTGATGACATTGTCTCAGGGATGGTGATGCAGATATAGGCAGGCGAGAGTTCACCATTGGTGGTGGGTGCGGTGTTGGTTGTTTTGGGGGGGGAGCGTCCTTCTCCTTACTATGAAGTGCGTCCCAAGCCCTCAGCGTGGTGAGGTTAGGGAGTCTTTGACACCCGTAGCCCTGGTCCCTGGAGGGGAATGCTGGGGGCACTGGTCCCTCTTCTTACCCGCCTCCATGCTGCCAAAATTCTCAAGGATGGTTCGGCCCGATGCAGGGTGGCTGTTGATGTCACTGAAATAGACCAGAGGACCCTCTGTCTGCAGGAGTTTCCATGGCCTGGGGGCAAGGGGAAGGGCTCTGGTCATTAAGGGGAACACGTGGTCCTCCCTTCTTTGGGTTTTGGAGCTCGCGTGCCTGTATACTGCATGGGTAATGCCAATCCTGCAAGGGGGCTGGCTGCTCCCCATGCTTCTCTGTATCCTTAGTCAAAGTGGGACAGGATGGGACCCTCAATTCTCCCCATATGTTGCTGCTGGCGGGGGGCACTAGGAGGCAGTGGTGAGGGCTTTGATGCAGCACTTGGATCTGGGTTCCAATGTCATCTAGATCCCATTGGCAGAATGGAAGATCGAAAGTTCAAGGCCCCCTATGCCGTATTGTGCTGTGTGTGGTCCCAGGGGACAGGTTGGTTAGGGCTCACTTTCTTCATCGGGGGAAGAAATCTGGACCGGTGACTGCTGTTGTTTGCCTGTGTCCTCTCTGGTTGGCGCTGAGCGTACAGTTTTAACTGTGATCTGCGGTATATCGGCTCTGGTGGTCCATGCTCTGCAAATGACATAGGAGGTGGAGGGGAGATTGGGTGCCTGTCTTCTTTCGGGCTATGTGATGTAGTTGGTGTGTGGTCCCAGTGTACAGCTCTGCTTGCAAGTGGTCTCACCTGTTCCTCCTGTGAGCCGGTGTCAGGTGTCATCCTGGGCCTGTCCAGATGTACCTAAAAATTTAGCCCGCAGCTCCACGCGTGACACTGGGTCTGGTTTCTAGATGATGGGCGGCAGGTGCCAGAGGGAATCCAGGGGAGCTGCAAATGGGGCTTTTTGTTCAGGACGCCGTCGCTGTCATGGGAGAGTCTGGAGGGATACGGCCAGATGCCCCTCCAGCTCATCAAGTTATGCTGCTGTCCCCTTGTATCCTCGGGTGTATGGATCTCTTCTAGCAGGTGGCCATCTTCGCTTGTGGCCAGACCAAGCCTCCTTGATGATTTTTTTTGTGGAGGAAGTCGGAGAGGTTGTTACTGAGTTCTTGTGTAGGGGTGATGATTTTGGTTGTGGTTGTTGGGTTGGTGAATTCTAAGATGATGGCGAAAAGTTCCTTACTGTTGTTGGAGCTAGATTCGATTCTCCGAGTCAGGGCCGAGATGGACAAGACTTGTAAATTTGGGGCATTAATGCAAAGAAAAATACTCAAATTGTTCCTGTATTTTTTTAAGTCAAAATAATATTTCTAAATGAAAAAAATCAAATACTGGCTATTTCGCCACCTAAATGTACTTTAAGGGTGTTCGTTTTATTTGACCCCTGAACAGGGGTAGCCTGCTCCACCAGAGGCACTAGACCTTGCCACTGAGCTTTAGCTCCCTGATAGGTTTCTTCTGTGCAAGAGACACTATCAGCAACATAAAAGCCTTGGTGTCATTTCTTATGGCTTCCACTCCAGAGGACACCTCATAGCCATGATATAGGGAAAATTTGACATGCTCCAAACATGGAAGCCAGTGTGGTCCAGTGTGTAGGTTCCTCACTTCCAGCCAGACAACCAGGGTTTGAATCCCCGACTTGGCACCAGGTGACTGATGGTGACAGAGCAGAGGTAAGTTGGAGATGGCTGATCAATTGGTAAGCAAACTGTCTGTGTGTGTGTGTGTATAGAGCATGCGTGGAGCTGTACCTGAATGGTGGGTTGCAGAGCACTTGGTAAGTGTGTGTGTGCAAGTGCAGAGAGAACAAGAATAGGTTCAGAGGGCAGAAACTGAGGGAGCACTGGTGGTGAGTGAGAAGGGGGAGTGGAGCAAGAAGGGCAGGCTGAGAGGAGGAGAAGTAGGTGGAGCTTCAGAGAATAGCAGGGGTGTTTGGTGGGACCTAGAGCATGGGGGAGAGCAAGAGTAAGGGGATCACACAAGAAAGGCAATGCCAGGGATTCAGGAGAAGAAGGGGTTAGAGGTGTAGGAGGAGTCTAGGCCAGAGAGCTAGAGAGGGTGCAAGATAGTGGGAAGAGGGAGCATAGTGGAGCGGAGCCACTGCTGGTAAGCAAGCAGAGCCCACACTCTCCCACACAAATGGGGTGATTACAAAGAATGGGGTTTTGGTGGTGAACCCCATATTTTTATGCTGCGCCCACTCTCTGGGAAGGGAGGGTGGAGTGGGGGAGTCAAATTTAGGGTAGCAGTGTTAAGAGGGGTGTTGCGGGCATAATAAAAGGATGCTAGGAGGCACAAATGATTCAGCCTGTATTTTTCTTGGAGGTGCTACCCACATTCTTCTTTATTGCGCCCTTTCTTGGGGGCAGGGGTACCCCAATAAGTTAGGGGCAAGGGGAAAGGGAGGACTTGGGAATCATGTATGTGGCAGTTTCTATTACCAACCAAAAGGGTGCCTTGCTCAGGCCTACTGTGATTGTGGTATTGAGAGGGGAACAAGGAACATGTGTTAGGATTCTTGGGAGCAGTGGGGGAAGTCAAATTTGGGGGAGCAGTGTTAAATGGGGTGTTGGGGTGCATTATTAAAGGGGTGTCAGGAGGCACAGAATGGTGCAGCCTGTGTTTTCTGTGGGTGCTACCCTTCATTCTTGCTTATTGCACCCTCCCTTGGGGTGGGAGTACCCCAAAAGGTTAGGGGCAATGGGGGAGGGGAGGACTTGTGGATCAGGTTTCTGACAGTTTCCATTACCAAACAAAAGGGTGCCTTGCACAGGCCTTCTGAGGTTATGGTATTGAGAGGGGAAACAAAGAACATGTGTTAGGATTCTTATGGGATGTTAGCCCCAAGATATCATTGCCTCTTTGCAGGACATGTTATGATGTCTCTTGGGATGGTTTTTCTATGCCTCATAGCCCCAAAAGTGTGCCTGGCATTTCGGCTGTAAGGACACTTCTAAAGAGTGTGCTTTGATATTCTGGGAAGAATCTCACCAACTGTGTGCATTTATGCACCAAACATGGCAAATTTTTCAACCTGCAAAGCCTCATATTGCACATAGAAGCTTTAAAATGGTATAAGTGTATTCCTTTTGGGGTGAATATTCTTCCATGCTTCTCCTACCTCAGGACTGTGGATCTGTTGTTCTTCTTTCACATGTCCCTTCAAAGAGACAGATGACACACTTCATCTCTCAGCAAGCATCAATGCTTTAACACTTTCATCTTGCTGTTTTCCTTCCAAATCCCACCCCCTTCACCACAAATACATTCCAATCATTCCTCAATACTCATTCACTCAGTCATTCCAGTCCTCCACTCTGAAGTCTCATAAAAACCAACATGAACAAGTAGTTCAGGAGCAGATTTAAAGCCGCTCTGTGGATTTATGTTCATACTGCTGCGTCCTAATAATGCATGGACTTTGTCACTTTTTTTGAAGAAAAAAGTTGAAAAAGTTGATCTTTTCATCCAAAAAGTGAAACTGTGCCATTCTGACATGGGAGTTGGCACTCATGACAACTTTGACAAAAGTTGAATATTTTTTTAAGTCCCATCTCAGAAAGAGATGGGACATAGAAAAAAATCCAACTTGTGAAAAGAGTTGACATTTTTTCTAAGTTCCCACTCAGAATGGGACTTTGTCACTTTTTTGAAGAAAAAAGTTGAATTTGGACTTTGTCACTTTTTGGATGAAAACAGTTGACATTTTTTCTAATTCCCCACTCAGAATTGAACCTTGTCTCTTTTTTAAAGAAAAAAGTTTAATTTGGACTTTATCACTTTTTGGATGAAAACATGTCATTTTTTTTAAGTCCCCACTCTGAATGGGACTTTCTCACTTTTGTGAAGAAAAAAGTTGAAATTGGACTTTGCCAATTTTCCAATGAAAAAAGTTGATTTTTTCATCCAAAAAGTCAAAATATTCCATTCTGACATGGGAGTCAGCAAACCTGTCACCTTTGACAAAAGTTGAACTATTTTCTAAGTCCCATCTCAGAATGAGATTGGACTTTTAAAAAATTCAACTTTTGAAAAAAGTTGAAATCTTTTCCCACTCAGAATGGGATTTTGTCTGAAGAAAAATGTTTAATTTGGACTTTGTCACTTTCTGTATTAAAAAAGATGAAATGTTTTCTAAGTACCCACTCAGAATGGGACTCTGTCACTTTTTAGATGAAAAAAGTTGAAATTGGACTTTTTCACTTTTTGGATTAAGTCCCTACCCAGAATAGGACTTTGTCACTTTTTTTAAGGAAAAAAGTTGAATTTGGACTTGTCGCTTTTTGGACAAAAAAAGGTTGACATTTTTTCTAGGTCCCCACTAAGAATGGGACTTTGTTACGTTTTTGAAGAAAAATGCGGAATTTGCAGTTTTTCACTTTTTGGATGAAAAAAGTTGATCTTTTCATCCAAAAAGTCAAAATGTCCCATTCAGACATGGAATCCGCTTTCATGTCAACTCTGACAAAAGTGGAATTCTTTTAAAAGTCCCATCAGAATGAGATGTGCCTTAGAAAAAAATAAACTTTTGAAAAGGCAAATTTGCACTTTTCACTTTTTGGATAAAAAAAGTTGACATTTTTTCCAAGTCCCCACTCAGAATGGGACTTTGGGCCTCATTACGAGTTTGGCGGTCTGACGGTAAGATCGCTGTGGTGGTGGCCGCAAAAGGACGGCCATGTTTGCGGTAACCCGACCACTGTATTAAGAGTTACACTGAGAAGTCTACCAAAAAACAGCCACATTTCGAAAACCGCCAGGACACTGGAGGACGGAAAAGAGGTGGTCCCACCACCAGCACCGCCAGCCCGACATAAATCCACCCATCAGATTGCGATCCACAAATCACAACAGCTGTTCTTCCATTACGGAAAACCATTCGCAGTGCGAACCACAGCGGCCTCAACTCACATCACAATGAACACAGCACCAGATTGGATATTTTGAATACCCCACACCTGACACTTATCCACACACCAGACACAACTAAACACTGCACTATATAACACACCCCTACACAATCCACAATCCTTTGCATTCTGAACGCCACACACAGCCACAGAGAAGCTAAATCATCGACAGAAATAGAAAAACCAACATTAGGCATCCAGATACATTTCACTACGCACACATCACACACCTGCACAACATACACAACACACATTTTACTACCATACACAATTCACAACGACTGTCAGTCACTCACATCACAGCACCTACACCTCACCATTTACTTTTAACTGCAGCCTTTTTCCCTTGAACACCACCAAACTATCTTCACCACCACTACCATGTCCCCACAAAAACACTCACATCTCAAGTCTGGCAGCTGGCCCCTACCTCCTCCCCCTACTTTCACATCTTGAGTGGAGAAGGTGTTTGAACATACTGCATCCTGAGGGCCTGACAGTAATACCTGAGGGAGTGGAGTCTGGTAAATCCCCACAAAATACATGACACTCAAATGTCATGTCCTGCATGCTCCTTCACCACCTTAACCCAGCTAAATTCGCATACCACCCACAACGCCACTGTCCGAATGTTCCAATCCCCCTCTCTGGCATGCTACATGTCCACTAAACTCACCTGACTTTACAGCCCTTGGAAATGGCACGTGAAGTACTGGCAACTCATTGCACTACAATTCTCAGAATGCAATATCCCAACATTGTGAAAATCACAACAGTGTACCAAATGTGAGATGTCATGCATGTAAAACTAACTACCAATATAAGCCATCTTGATTGTGCAAGTGTGAAACAGTGAATGACAATGACAGCAATGCAATGGCTCACTCCCACTATCATCACAAGCAAAACATAGCTACATCTGAGTGCCCATTCATAATGCCCCTTAGAAAGAAGATTCCTAAGATTGGAATATACCCATCTGGGGTGGACATCCAGATGCCAAAGTGGATGCACATGCAGGACATCCAGTTACAGGTCAATATATATTGCGGACTCCCTTACTGTGTCACTACTCTGACATTATTGTGCCTTGTACACCTCTTTTTTGTGTCATGTATCATGTCAGACTCTCCAGTAGGCAACAATGATGAATACCCATGTCAATAATCAGACAATATAAGATGGTATCAGCAGTCCAATTACTACCAACTTAGTTTAACAGCTACAAGCATGGTATATGGTATTGAAATTATAGAGTCTCATGTTGTACAAAGCAAGATTGTGCAGCAGCTGTCATTGCCATTTCTGGTGATCACGCAAGGTCACTGTCTGCATCTCACACAACATCAATAATACCCTAAATATAACAGCAAATCTGTGCTCCACTTCTCCCATAGGTAGCCTTGCTAATATCACCATCAACAGGATACCAGAGACTGCCACAACGCCTCTGGATGAAGGCCCCAGTGATGATAACACCCCTCGATGTGTGGACACTGAAGAGGAAGCTGGCCCATCAGGGACACCTGGCCAGTCAACAACTGTCAGCCTCACCCAGCCCTGTTGCATCTACATCACAGGTAACCATTCGCCCCCAAACCTGTGTCCCAAGGACTATATCATCCATTGTGTACCCCACAGTACAAGTATCTGAGTCTCCTCTTGTCACCCCTTACAATGATGGTCCTGCCACCACTGGGAGTGGGCACACTGTGTCAGGGGTGCAGGCCCGTGGGGGTAGGGTACATGGGAGGGATGGTGTGGGCCAGAGGATGTGGGCTCAAAGGGACAATGCTGACCAAGAAACCATCTCTCAAGTCTTGGGAGCATACCAAAATTCCAAAGGCATGATGGGCCAGGTAATCACCATAATGGGGGAAATCCATCCAACAGCTACAGAGGGACCACCACCAGGAAGTCATGCAGCAGTGACAAACACAAAATTCATGCCTGCCTTCCATTGCTGGGGTGTTGAGGGACATCAACACTACCCTGAGTAGGACTGCAGCACAACATCAGGCCTCTTCCACTAGTAATGAGGCTTCAGGCCCTACAACATCTGCGTCTGCTAGTGGAATTCTGGCCCTCCCAGGGTAAAGACATGTCTCAGACACCCCCACCCTCTGTAGCAGAGGAACCCCTCTGCAAATGTGGATGTCCACCCAGACATCCAGAAGGAGCAGATGCCAAGACCAAACCCACTGTCAGGAAGTAAACCTCCCTTGACTTGTTCCCCTTGTGTGCCACAAATTCACCCTGTACCAAACTCAATTTTTCCATGGTACAAGGATACTGGACCTGTGTATCTAAACGGTGTAGCAACAGCCCTCATGATTCCAGCCACAATGACTGAATCCTTCACTGTTTATGTTGTATTTGTGTCTACTAGTCACACATATTGTTTGACTGTTCACAATAGATCACATTTGAACACAGGTCTTGTGTATGTGTCATTTATCAACCATGTGCAACTGTTATGCATGGCAACTCTACTATCAATATGTCCCTCTGTATTGTACAATCTATGTTATGGACATCACATGTGTACTCTATCAGAAGGAGACTCAGTATGCTATATCTATACACATTTATTGGTTGACTTGCAAACAGCACATAAAGTACAACTGATAGTAACATCAGGATGTTTGTTAAGGTGTCAGACACTGCTAATCCACAGGATAAAGAAGTTAGGGACATGTCAGTCTTCCTACAAGGATTGGTCCTTTGTATCACCTGGTAAAGCCTTATCATATAACCATACCTTAGCTTCCTAATACATATATACCCCATGTTATAGATAGATATCAGTACTGATGTCCCCAGTCCAAGGATCTTTCACATACATTGGTCACATACCTGTAGGCTTGCCACTCGCCTATGTCAGTCCACAGAGACATGTACATTGGTCTGCAAAGTAGGAACACACTGATAGCTAGGTTAAGGTAGGTTACATACAACAAAACCCATTGTGATGGTAGAGGCTATGGTTCTTCATTTTCATATGTGCCGGACACAAATGAGCACACAAATTATACCATTTGACTACCTCCAGTACCCTACAGGTTATCTTGATGGGTAAACACAATTCCATCCCGGTTTCCTGACAGTCTGGCTGTGTTACTTGCACTACACATACTAATTGCAATCATTACCTGGTTTCAACCATGTCCATGGCTCATGTGTGCGTACAATTCCCATCTGCTTATGACACTGTCTGTGACTTGCTAAGTATGAGGAGCCAAACTGGAACTCAACAAATCTGTGATTGACATAGATAAGAGATAGGACATAGTAGAAAACGTTCATCAATTCAGAAAAGTCATATTCACAAGAGTGACTTTGCATGTGCATTAACAATACATGACACTGTAGACCACTCTGTTCTGTCTACAATACCAAATTACATCCTGCATGTACAACTCACTCTTAGGCATTGGAGCTACCTAATACCTCATAAGTGATGGTAAAAAAAAGGTGGCATGCTACCCATCAACCTTAAGTTACTAATTTAAATCCCTGCATAAAAAATACATCACATGCATTGAGTCAGTTGAAGTATTGATTGTTGAGATTTACCCTGGAGTCTCCTGCTTCATTCTCATCTGGCTCATCATCACTTAGCAAATCTGCATTTCCACACACAGGTTCTGCTGGCTCCCCCTCATCTGGTAGGAATGGTAACTGACGTCTCAGGGCAAGATTGTGGAGCATGTAGCAGGCAACAATTATTTGATAATACCTTGTTGGGTGAGTAGAAGAGGGATGCTCTTGATCTGTCCAGGCAGCAAAATCTTGCCTTCCTGAGCCCAAACGTCCACTCCATGATACTCCTTGTTCTTCCATGGGCCTCATTGTAGCCGACTTCCCTGGTGTGGTTGGGTACCTCACTGGTGTCAACAACCAAGGACAGTTAGGATAGCCAGAGTTACTTGTAAGCAAATAGGTAGATATACACAAACATATATTTTGGACATGCACAATTGTGATATCAGGAGATAAACTTTGCAAACACACATTTTAGATCTGACTTACCAACCAGCCAGTTCCTCTCTGTGTTGAGCCATGTCATCAGCAGTAGGATATTGCTGTTCCGCATGATGAAGGAATCATGGACTTATCCTGGAAACTTTGCACTGACTTGTGAAATGTACTGGTCTGACAAATACACAACTTGAATGTTGATGGAGTGGTAGTTTTTCCTGTTCCTATATACCTGTTCATTGGCACTGGGGGAGCCAAGGCTACATGGGAACCATCTATAGCTCTAACCACATGTGGAATGTGTCCCATTGCATACAACTCTGCCTTCACATAGGCAAAATCAGCATGTTAGAGCAACATGATGTAGCTATCCAGGTGTTTAAAAAATGCTGAAGTACATCCTTCAAAACCAAACTGAACAGGGGCTGAAACATTCCTGCAGTTAGGGCCACAGTATTCTGAAAGGAGCCAGTGGCCAGGAAGTGTAGCACTGACATCACTTGAACAATGGGAGGTATGCTATAGGGATTGAGAATGGCAGGTATCGTATTAGGCTCCAACGGATCATAAAGATCCATGATTGCATGCCTATTCAGCCGATATGTCTGGATAGTATGTTTTTCTTCCATGGTCTACAGGTGTACTAGTGGGCAGTACACTGGATGTTGTCTTCGTCGCCGCATGTAAGGGTAACTATGTGAAAACATATAAAAAATATGTATTTAACATAAAAGATGAACACATAATGAACATGTACATATACAACTCACGCATATCTGCAATCGAGGTTGGTTACATCTGACATCTACAGGACCGCAAATTGCTATGCATCCTATGACACTCCCCTTGGTGCACATTGCCTCAATTATCTAATGTTCTATACATGCTTATTAATCTGTGACTGTCAATGTCTGTTAGTCCAAACGACTTTACATGTGAAACACATTTTTAGCCAATTATCTACATTACCAGCGCACAGAGGGGCAGATTTATGGAAAGTGGCGCTGCACCAAGTGCAGCACCACTTTCCCTGCACCCCTTAGCGCCTCCCTACTGCCACCATGTGTGCGCCGTATTTAAAATGCGGCGCATCATGGCGCAGGTTAGGGGGCAATAGCATCATTCAATGTGACGCTATTGATGTACTCTGTAGGAGTAGCGCCAAACTGTTGGCGCTACTCCTGCACAGTACATAGGGTCCAATTCTAAAGAATGGAAGCCGTAAAAAATAGCACAAGGAAATCTCATAGATTTCCTTTCAACATTTTTTCAGCCCTCCTAACGGGGGAATGCCCCCTTTGCATACATTATGCCTGGTGCAGGCATAATGTAGTGCAAAGGGTTACAGAGTAGTGCAATGCATGCATTGCCTAATCTGTAAATACGGTGCAGGGATTTCGGCCACGTTGGGCCACATTAATGTAATAAATTAATGGCGTTATTGTGGTGTAAGTTAGCGCTAGGGGATTATAAATATGGCCAGTAGTAGGTTGAGAATAGGTGTACATTTATATCAGAACAAATCCCTCTGTAACACTGATTTAACTACTCACATGCACATATAGACTAATAAACCTGAAGGTGGTACTTACTGATAATTAGCACAATATAGGGATTTGTTAATAACTCAGATTCAAAAGCTGTTCCATTCATGAAATGTGCTCAAAATGGCAGCCACCTGACCTACCGTACTGGCCATGTGGAAGTGATCTAACTCTTCGGCCATGTCATCATGGTGGTAGTCCATCACAAGTGCCATGTAAAGTGCCATTGGAACACTTTGCTGCCTTTTGTGGACTTGCATCAATGGCGATGTCCACTGGCGGTGACGGTCCTGTATGTGGCAGATGTGACAGCCATCTTCTGCAATGTTGCTCAATTGACTCCTGACCCTGCTGCCAGCAAGACCCCTACTACCTGAGTTGCTGTGTACTACCTCTGGGAGCTATCATGCAACGTCCTGCAGGTGACAGGGCACCAGCTGTCACCCCCAGAAGAGCTGCACAACCTAGGGGAGGAGGTCCTAACCCTGTAACCACTCAAAAGGGGTTTTGTCACTGATTTGAAGAAAAAAGTTACATCTGGACTTTGTCACTTTTTGGATGAAAAAAGTTGAAATTTTTTCCAAGTCACCACCCAGAATTGGACTTTCTCACTTTTTTGAAGAAAAAAGTTGACTCTGGACTTAGGTGGTCATTCCGAGTTTGGCGGTCTTTTCCGAAGTCCTCTGTGCAAGCGGCCACCGAAAGACCGTCAGTGATGGTGGTGTGAAGACTGCCGCATTACGAGTCACCCACACAACACCGCCAAAAATATACCCAAAAAATGACACCGTCGGCCGATGGCATGAAGGAGGCGGCTGCACCACCAGCACCGCCACACCGAGAACATCTGCCCTCAACATCAGCACCTGCTACTGGAATAAAGGTCCAGCAGGAGGTCCCACAAGCCACCCGCCCCTGCAACTGAGGGACTCCTCGTAAAAGAGGTCACCCATCCAGACATCCTGCAGGACCTGAGGCCAAGACCAATCCCCCACCAGGAAGTGATCCCTCTTCTGAAATCTCACCCTTGTGTGCCACAGTTACACCCTGTTGGCTGTCCAAAACCAAATTCACATCATCCCAAGGCAAATGGATCTAGGACCTGTGGAACATACAGCTGGACCACCCACTCTGATGATCACAGATACACCATGTCCCCACTCCTCTGAACTGTGATGTGAAACACTCAATAAACACCAATGAGCACAAGTAATGGTGTATGTGTCTTCATTGTTTAACGTGGCATTTCTTTTAGCAAGCAAGAATCAAAACACAAATCTTGACTACAAGAATGTTAGAGTGATAGATGTAGTAGGAATCTCCAGCAAGTGTGCAAGTACATCCATTTGGTAGTAATATGCAATAACATAGGTGCCAACAGGCATTTCAGTAAGCAGCTTGAAAACATACATGTGACCTGAAGAGGAAAAAAACATGGGAGAAAGACAAATTTTGAAAGCCATGTAAGCCATATCCATACATCAACAGCAGTAAATCAATAACACAGGATGATTGCTGCAGCGGGTATTATACCACATATGTAAAGGCCAAGTTTGTCATTCACACACATATGTAGTTATGGTAAGATTTTCCTAGGTGACATCCTCTACAGAACACCTCCTTGCATAGCCAGAAACAGGTAGTTGCCAGACAGCAGCTGATAATACAACATGATCGGCCTACTGAACAGGACAAGTCAGATAAGTGTCCCTTACAGGTTTGGAAACCAAGATGGAATGCTGTAGTCCCCACACACACCTTGATGCATGCAAATACTGGCTACAGACTGGATTCAACAATACATCTTCCATGTGTAGATGACATACAAATCACACATACCTGTACATCATTCAAAGTAGTATTGAATCATGTCAGTCCTGTTGTCATGTGCCTCCTCTTCGTATGCCTCCTCCTCAGCATCAGAGTCACCGGCCCCAAACACTGCTCCAGCATCAATGGCTCCGTCCTCCAGCACTGGGTTGTGCCTTCTCAGGGTCAGATTATGGAGCATGCAGCATGCAACAATGATCTTGCAGACTTTCACTGGTCGGTACTGTAGGGCACCACCTGACACATGGAGGAAACAAAATCTAGCTGTTAAGAGGCCAAACGTCCGCTCAATCACAATTGCCTTGTCCAGCCAAGTGCCTCTTTGAACCTGTTCTCTCCTCCTGTAAGTAGATGTCTCACAGGTGTCATGAGCCAGGGCAGATTTGGGTATCCGGAGTCACCTGTGTGGAAAAGTGAATATAACTATAAGTAACAATGCTAGGCAGAGTGCTGACTGTGTTTGGAGGGTTACAAACGTCAGACACGGAGAGCAGTAAACATATCTGTTAGCTAGGCCCTTTCTCCCTGTAGCTGTGACATTATTGCAGGGACACTGCTGTTCCTCAGGATGCAGGAATCACGTACTGAACCTGGGAATTTTGCGTTTACATGTGTTATGTACTCGTCTGCAAGACACACCACTTGTACATTGAGCAAATATGTACTCTTCCGGTTTCTGTAAACCTGTTCATTGGTCCTCAGAAGTACCAAGGCAATGTGAGTCCCATCAATGGCCCCAATTACATGTGCGACATTTGATATGTTGTAGAAGGCTGCTTTTACCGTGGGCAATTCAGCATATTGTGGGAACCTAATGTGCCTGTGCACATGCCTGAATAGGGCATTCGGCACATCCTGCAACACCTTACTGAACTGGGGCTGTGAAAACCCTGCAGCTAGTCCATTGTAACCTGAAATGAACCACTCACCAGAAAATGCAGGACTGACAACACCCGGGCTGTTGGAGGAATGGCATGGGGTTTTCTTAAAGCTGGCAGGAGGTCTGGCTTCAACTAGGCAACCAGTTCCCTGATGCACAAACGGTTCAATCAATAGGGCAGGATGAAATGGCACTCTTCCATGGTATCAAGATCTACAAGTGGCCAGTAAACTGGTGCGTTCCTCATCACTCCATTGTGGCGATATCTGTGCGGGGACACAAACAACAATCTGGGAACCACTCACAATGTAGTGCACCAAGTATGACCTACGACAGTCATGAAGTTTTGTTCATGCAAGTTGGCTGTCATGTTTTGGGAAGACACATTACTCCACACTCCATTCATAACCAGACAATAGCACATAATCCCTGTGACAATGGACATATACAGGACATGTAATCATACCCTTCCATGTGTTCCACTATACGGATCATGTATACTGACAACTGTAGTGACAAGTGTGGTGATGTCATGAGACACTCACTACATATGTCATTATCCACAATATGTGTCCTAATGTATCAATTTGTGATGACATGCAGGTAATTCAGCAGTCTCAACCCAGGACAGTCATGTTACAGACTAATATGGCATCCGCCTGTCCGGCATGCATTGGACAGCTGGAAGTGACCTCTTCCCAATGGCGGAACTAAACATGGCGGAAGGCGGTCTGAAACGCTGTGCAACTCCTCATTGGTTAACATTGACTTCTATGGGATACTGGGACCAATGACGATCACCGCCGGCGGTGACAGTCATGACCGCTGCGGTTGAAACCGCCATTTTGTATGAGCCAGCTCACTTGACTCCTGGCATTCGGGCAAGACAGACCTCCACTTCGTGTGCTGCTGTGTCCTGTATCTTGGAGCAACGATGGCACGCACTGCAGGGGATAGGGCCCCAGCCTTCACCACAGAGGAACTGGAGAAACTGGTGGAATGGGTCTTACCCCTGTATGGGCGGTTGTACAGTGCTCCAGGGCAACAGGTCAGTACAATGTCCTTTGCCCGACATGTCGGGTGGTTTTTGACGATGTATGTGTGTGCACATTGACATGTCATGACTAATCAGGTGTTTTGCATGCGCATGACATGTGTTGTATATTGGCAGTATGCCTGGTCCGTGATTGTTGTGTGTCGCCAAAGGTAACACTAACGCCAACAGCTGTGTTGGTAATAATTACATCGTGTCCCCCATTTTCTGTAAGTTTTCCATTCAGGTCAGCGTCCACCAGAAAAGAGAGTTACTGAGAGCAATCACCAAGGAAGTGTGGACCCTAGGGGCGCATTGCCGGCAAAGCACCCACTGCAGGAAGCGGTGGGAGGACCTGAGATGCTGGGCCCGGAAGACTGCAGAAGCCCAGCTGGGGATGGCCTCCCAACGTAGGCGGGGTGCCCATCGGACCCTGAACCCCCTAATGTCCCACATACTGGCAGTGGCCTATCCAGAGTTGGATGGGTGCTTGAAGGCAGCACAGCAGCCACAAGGGGGTAAGTGTTGGCTGTTAGGTGACTTCTGCATGGTTGTGTACTGTGACCTTCAATGGACTTGTCATTGGCACATATTGTATATAGTTTATATTTATATATCTTGTTGTTGAATACAACTGCCCCAGTTGCTGTGGTTGGCAAGTTGAGATGCTTGTCCTGGTTTCCTTCTACATGGTTGTGTGACATCTGTGTGCAACTGTGTGTGAGGTCTTTGTATGGATTGTGTTTGTGTTGTTGCATGTGCTGGGTAGAGGGGTTGTGCCTTGGGCATGTTGTCATGTGTCTGACTGCTTGGTTGTGGGGTTGTATGGAGTGTAGTGTGCATCCGTGTGTATGGTGCTGCATGTGTGGATTTCCTCGACTGTTGGCTATGCGTGGTCTGTCACCTGTGTCATTGTTTGTGTGTGTGTTTACTGCTATTTATTGTGTGTCATTGCTACACACAGTTCATGGTGTGTGTGTGTGTGTGGTGTTGCACAACGTGCCTGTCTATGCCTGCATTGAGGTGTTTGTGGTCTAGTTGTCGTTGTGTGGTTATGGGGTGTGTTGGTGGTGTTGGTGTGCGTTGTGCTGTATGTTTGGCACATGTCTGCTTGGTTTTATGTCTGCATTGGGTACTCGGCATTGACGTATTTTGTGTGTGCCTGTGTTTGGCCCTCGCTGTCTGTGCTTGGAATGTGTGTTATGTGTGGGAGTGTTTTACTGCCATTTCCTCCACTCTGTGCATGGGCGTACTTACGGTTGTTGTCTTTGTCGATGTCGGTGGCCCTGAAGGTGCATGGCGAGATACAACACTGAGAAGACTAGTAGTTTGTTTGCCATGGCGGCGCGGCCGCTTCTCTGTGTTGTAGGTGAGTGTCTCCTTTTGTACTTTCTGTTTCCGCCAGGTTTTTCATTGCGGCCAGGCCGCCCCGGGTATCCTGGCTGTGTGGTGACTCAGAATATGGTGGGCAGGACATTGGCTTCTGCCAGCCTGAAGTTACCTTCCGCCGACAGATGCTGCTCGTTGGCGGTGCTGGCGGTGAGTTGTCTGTGTTGCTGTCAAGACACCGCCGCCGGTGTGGCCGTCAGGTTACCGCCAAACTCGGAATGACCAGCTTAGTCACTTTTTGTATGGAAAAAGTTGAATTTTTTTTCAAGTCCCCACTCATTATGTGACTTTGTCACTTTCTTGAAGAAAAAATTAGAATTTTGATATTTTCCCTTTTTGGATGAAAAAAATTACACTTTTTCCTAACTCCCCACTCATAATGGGATTTTGTCACTTTTTGGATCAAAAAAGTAAAAAAAAAAATCAAAGTACCAACTCAGAATTAGACCACTCTAAATGGGACTTTTTCACTTTTTTGAAGAAAAAAGTTGACTATGGACTTTTTCACTTTTTGAATGAATAAAGTTGAATTGTTTTCTAAGTCCCCATTCAGAATGGAATATTTATCACATTTTTGAAGAAAAAATTTGAATTTGGACTTCATCACTTGTTGGATGGAAAAAGTTAAAAAAAATTCTATGTCCCCTCTCAGAATGGGATTTTGGGCCAGATGTAGTAAATGTCCGAATTGCGACCCACAAATTGCGAGTCAGAGGTTCTCGCAATTTGTGAGTCGCAATTCGGAATGTTGGATGGTGTCCCTGACACCATCTGCGACTCGCAAGGGGATCGCAAAGGCCCACCTCATTAATATTCATGAGGTGGGTCGCAATTTGCAACCCGCTTGCGAGTGGCGGCATTCACAGGGATGGTGGCCTGCTGCAGACAGCAGATCATCATGTCTGTGACTGCTTTTTAATAAAGCAGTTTTTTTGTTTGTAATGCAGCCCGTTTTCCTTAAAGGAAAATGAGATGCATTACAAAAACAAAAAATGAAAAATTTTTGTTTCATTTTTTCAGAACAGGCAGTGGTCCATAGGACCACTGCCTACTCTGAAAACATGTTTGCTGTTCTATTCACAACAGGGAAGGGGTCCCAGGGGGACCCCTTCCCTTTTGCGAATGGGTTAAGACCCATTTCAAATGGGTGCAAACTGCAATTGCTTTGCCACCGCGTTCACTGTCACAAAGCAATCCTGCATTGCACTGCGACTCGCAATTAGGAAGGGGACACCCCTTCCTAATTGCGACTCGCAAAATGGGTTTTGTGCATTGCAAAGTGCATTTAGCACGTCGCAAACAGCGATTTTCACTTTTTTGAAGAAAAAAGATGAATTTACACCTTTTTACTTTTTGAAAGAAAAAACTGATCTTTTCATCCAAAAACATTAAAATGTTGGATGAAAACAAGTTGAATTCTTGTCTATGTCTCCAATCAGAATGGGACTTTGTCACTTTTTTGAAGAAAAAATAAGAATTTGCACTTTTTCACTTTTTGTATGAAAAAAGCTGATCTTTTCATCCAAAAAGTTAAAATGTCCTTTTCTGATATGGGAGTTGGCAAATACGTCAACTTTGACAAAAGTTGAATTACTTTCTTCATCCCCACTCAGAATGGAACTTTGTCACTTTTAAAAAAAAAAAAAAGTTGAATTTGGACTTTGCCTCTTTTTAGATGTAAAAAGTTGACATTTTTTGCAATTTTCCACTCAGGATGCTACTTTGTCACTTTTTCGAAAACAAAGTTGAAATTAGACTTTGTCATTTTTAGGATGAAAAATTATGAAATGTACTCTAAGTCCCCACTCAGAAGTTGACGTTTTCACTTTTTTCAAGCAAAAAGTTGAATTTGGACATAGTTACTATTTCAGTAAACAAAAGATGAATCTTTTTCTAAGTTCCCACTCAGAATGGGATTTTCTAGCTTTAAAAAAAAAAAAAAAGTTGAAATTGGACGTTCTCACTTTTTCGATGAAAAAGATTGAATTGATTTCTTTGTCCCCACTCAAAATGGAACTTTGTCACTTTTTTTTAAAAAAAAGTTGAATTTGGAGTTCGTCACTTTTTGGATGAAAAAAGTTTACATTTTTTAAAGACCCCACTCAAAATAGAAAGTTCTCACTTTTTTGAAGAAAAAAGTTGAATTTGGACATTGTCACCTTTTGGATGTAAAAAGTTGACATATTTTCCAAGTCCCGACTAAGAATGGAAAAGTTGTCACTTTTATTTTTTTTAAAAGTTGAAATTAGACTTTGTCAGTTTTTGGATGAAAAAATGTGACATGTACTCTAAGTCCCCACTCAGAATGGGACGTTGTCGCGTTTTTGAAGGAAAAAGTTACATTTGGACTGTGTTACTTTTTTAATAAAAAAAGATGAATCTTTTTCAAAGTCCCTACTCAGAATGGGATTTTCTAGCTTTTTTCCCAAAAACAAAGTTGAAATTTGACTTATTCACTTTTTGATAAAAAAGGTTGAATTTTTTTCTAAGTCCTCCCTCAGAATGCAACTTGTCAGTTTTTTGAAGAAAAAAGTAGAATTTGGACTTCAGCACTTTTTGGACGAAAAAAGTTAACCATTTTTTTGCAGTCCCCACTAAGAATAAACACGTTGTCACTTTTTTGGAAAAAAAAGTTGAAATTAGACTTTGTCACTTTTTGGATGAACAAATGTGAAATGTACTCTAAGTCCCCACTCAGAATGGGACTTTGTCAATTTTTGAAGAAAAAAGTTGAATTTGCTTCCATTTTCTGGCGATAATGGCATTACTCCTAGTCCTACTCCCTCGCCTTCCTTTTAACCAATGAGGCCTCCCGCCTCCCCCCTAGACCCTCCCTTCCCCTTTTAAACCCCCCCCCCACCCTTATCCCCTCCTGTACAAAACCCAAGCCCAAGCCGCAACTCAGACAGTCCGTACGGGGAGGGCGGGAGGGAACGGAAAAGGAAGGCGAGGGAGTAGGACTAGGAGTAATGCCATTATCGCCAGAAAATGGAAGCATTACCTCCCGTCCCTCCTTCGCCTTCCTTTTAACCAATGAGACATAGCAAGAAAACACACAGGAGACGGACACCGAGTTGCAAGACCTTTATTTAATATCCTGCACCAAGATCACCCAAAATCCTACCCCTATTACCTCATAGAGGATAAGACTCGGTGACCTAACACCGACTCCAAATTACCCAAGTCCGACTGCCTGTAATGACGCACAAACGTCGAAGGCGAAGCCCAAGTGGCGGCCCTGCAAAATTCCACCACAGAAGTCCCCTGAAGCTCCGCCACCGTAGCCGCAATACCCCTGGTAGATCGACCCTGAATCCCTTGAGGAGGAACCACCCCTTTCAAGGAATAGGCCAACAGGATTAATGATCTCACCCACCGACTCAAGGAAGCCGTGGAAGGTTTCTCACCTTTGCGTGCCGGACCAAAATTAACAAAAAGTGAATCCCCCTTACGAAAAGGAGCCACCACCTGCAGATACTCCAACAAAACCCTGCGGACATCCAACGAATGCAAACGGACCTCCTCCCTTGAGGAGGGATTTGGACAAAATGAAGGAAGGATGACCTCCTGACGCGCATGGAACGAAGAATTGACTTTCGGAATAAAGGAAGGCACCGGAACCAGAACCACCCTATCGTGAAAAATCTTACAAAAAGGAAAGGAACAAGCCAAAGCCCCCAATTCCCCTAACCGACGAGCAGAAGTAATGGCCACCAAAAAGAAGTCTTCAAGGATAGATGGCGCAACTCACACTCCCCCAATGGTTCAAAGGGGACATCCGTCAACACATCCAAAACCAAAGAAAGATCCCAAGAAGGAAAAGAACGTACAGGGCGAGGAAACAAATTAATAAGACCTTGAAAAAATCTAGGCATCAAGCACCCTTCATCCTGAAGATTACTCCACAGCCCTCTGAATGCCTGAATAGCTGCCCACTGAACCCGTAAAGATGCCACCGACAACCCCAAATGAGCACCGTCCTGCAGAAACTGCATCACCTCAAAGATAGACGCGCAAGTAGGATCCAACTCATGACTCAAGCACCAAGAAGAAAAAACCCTCCACTGTCTACCATAAGAAAGTAACGTGGAACACCGCCTGGAAGCCAGTAAGGTAGAACTCAAAGCCACAGGAACCCCCAGACCTGTCAAGCCCCGTCGTTCAACTTCCAGGCCGTCAAGTGTAACCTCCTTAATGACCCCAATGGGAGACAGGGAAACTCCAGGGGAGATGGACAAAGAGGCAGAGGCCACATCCTCCCGTCTGCCATCAGCCTCAACAACGGGAACCAGTTTGCCCGCGGCCAAAGTGGCGCAATTAGGATAACCCTGGACCCCAGATCCCTCACCCGTAACAGAAAAGATCTTATCAGTTGAAACGGTGGGAACGCATACAAAAGGCCCCTCGGCCAAGGACATGACATCCTGTCCACCTCCCAGGCCCTGGGACACCGAAACCGGGAGCAGAAGCGATCCACCTTCGCATTCTCTGCGGACGCAAACACATCCAGAACTGGAAGCCCCCAAAGCCGAACCAGATGCCGAAACAGAGACTTCCGGAGGGAGAAAAGTTGAGAGGAAGGAATCACCCTGCTCAGTAGATCCGCCCGAACATTGATCACCTCCCGAATGTACGTAGCCCTGGGAGAAGGCACCCACTCCTGAGCCCACACAAAAATCTCCCTGGCTAGGCTGAACAGGGCCCTCGACCTGGTCTCCCCTTGCCGGTTGACATAAGCCTTGGCCACTAAGTTGTCCGTCCGAACCAGAACCGCCGCTCCCCTCAGGGAACCCTGGAAATGGACCAGAGCCAGTAATACAGCTCTCAATTCGTGCCAATTCGACGACCGACTCGCCTCCCGAGGGGACCAAAACCCCTGAATCTGAGCTGACCCCATCCACGCACCCCAAACGGAGAGGCTGGCATCCGTAGTCACCACCACGGGTCTCAGAGGTGACAAAGAAACCCCTACTCGCAGATGGTCTGCATTCAACCACCATCGCAACTCCCTGCGAATCAATCCGGACCCCGGAACCCTGTCCCTCAGAGAACCGGACCCTGGCGCCCACCTTCTCAAGAACCATGTCATCAAGCACAGGAGATGGAACCGCGCCCAAGGAACCAGAAATATCACATGACCCTGCAGACGCAACCATAGAAGAGCTCGGGGGCAGGCAGTAACACTACCTTCTTTACCAAAGCCTGGAGTACACTCAACCTTTTTTCTGACACTGTCACCAAGCCTAGAAGAGTCTGAAACCGAGCCCCCAGAAAAAACAGATCCTGGGACGGAACTAAATCTGACTTCTCCCAGTTGATTAAAAACCTGTGGTTTTGCAGGACCCCCAGAACTTGGGCCACCTGCCTCTGCAACAGGACTCGTGACTGGGCATGAATCAAGATGTCGTCCAGATAAGGATGCAGAAACACCCCCTCTGAATGTAGCAAAGCCACCAGGGGGGCCAGCACCTTCGTAAAAATTCGAGGAGATGATTTTAGACCGAAAGGTAGAACGCAAAACTGATAGTGCTCCAGACCCACAGCAAACCTCAGGAACTTCTGAGAAGATCTCGCCACAGGCACGTGCAGGTAAGCATCCTGCAGATCCAGTGACACTAGAAAGTCCCCTTGCCTGACCAATGGAAAAATAGTCTGAATGGACAGCATGCGGAAATGCACCGTCCTGATCCAAGCATTCACCTCCTTCAGATTGAGCACCGCTCGAAATCCCCCTGAAACTTTCTGCACAAGAAACAAGACCGAATAAGTGCCCTGACCCTGTTCGTCCAGTGGAACGCGGGAAATGGCCCCTTTGACCAGCAAGTCTCGTACTCCGTCCAATAATGCTCTTCTCCGTGACCCCCCTGAAGGCAGAAGAGTGGGACGTACCCCTGAATCTGGAGGTACCACCACAAAATCGATGACATAACCATTGGCCACAATGTCTAGAACCCAACGATCGTTGACACTGTCCTCCCAGACTGAAAGAAAGTGACTCAGTCTTCCCCCAACCGGCCCTACGCCAGGCCCACAGTGATTGTCAGGACCCCTTCTTGAACCCACCCCGGGTCGCAGGAGCAGACTTTTTAGGAGAAAAACGCGGCTGAAAACGCCGTTTCCTAAATGAAAAGGATTTGGTCTCCCTATTAGGAGAAGATCGGGAATGCTTCTTCCACCCTCTACCCGAAGTAGAACCCCCTTTAAAAGGCAAGGCATGCTTCCGTTCTTTAAATGCTTTGGAAAGCATGGATGGCAATTGCTCTCCAAACAAGCTACGACCTTCAAATGGCAGTCTCAACAAGGCCGCCTTTTCCCCTGGGTCAGCCTTTCCAGGAACGTAACCAGAGGGACCTACGGGCCCCAAACAAAGCCCCAGAGGCCAGAGCCGAAGTACGGACCACATCTGAAGACACATCAGCCAACAATCTGGCCTGCTGCTCCATACCAGCCAGGAGCTCTGAACATTCCGCCCCTTCTTGAACAGCCACCGCCAGCTTATCAAAGTCTTGTACCAACGACTGTGACGCATAAGCAGAATAAATCCCTGCCCTCAGCGCCAGATTTTCAGCAGCAAATGCCCTTTTAAGACCTGAATCCACTTTACGGTCCGTGGCATCCGTAGGCACACAATCCTCCGGATTAACTGCCATTTTGCCAATCAGAGTAGCTAAAATTGAATCCAGGCGGACCGACGGAGGCAATACCTCCTCACCCTCAAGCAAGTAAAGTTTCTGTAGGAATCGTGGAACTTGAGCCTTATCCACATCCTTCCATTCACGAAACACCATATCCTTCTCAGGTCCCTGAAAAGGCATGGCATACTTAGAAGGTGTCTGATATTGATGAAATAAGTGAGAATCCGAGTTTGAAGGCTGAAACACTGGGAAACCCAAATTGTCCCGAACATGTGCCATCACCTCCCACATTTCTTCTCTGGAAACATATTTCCCCCCAGATGACGTAGACGGGGCCTCATCCTCACTGTCTGACAAGGACTTCCTTGCATCTACCGATGTATGAGCAATCTTGGCCTGACCAGTCCTGGCCATGCCTGCTCCAAGAGCCCTGGTAACAGCCACCTCAATCATATCCTGCACTTCCTCTCTGCTCATGAGGGGAGTACCCCTACCCGGTAACTGTGAGCTCTCAGGAGTAGAAACGCCAGCCGCACCTCCCTCCTCAGAGTAGGAAGAAGAGACAATCCTACGTCTATTTGCCGTAACCTTAGGCATGTTCAACATACAAATAATACTGTCTCTCACCTAAATGTACTCCCCATATATAGGAACCTGGACCTCCCCCAACAGGGATCCACCAATCCCTAAAAAGGTCAAAATTCATGTCCAAAACCATAAAAACCTCGGGCAGAACGCCCGTCCTACCTACAGAGCATTCACACATCGCATTCCCTCCGTTCCCCGCGGCTCCGCGGCGCGGAAACCCGGAAACCGATGCCCCAGCCACAGAGGGCCGGCTCACCCCGTCAGCCGGCCCCCAGTACACGCCTCCCGAGCAGCCCTGCTGCTCGTCAAAGACGCGACCAGCTGTAGCACTCCTCGCGGAGCTCCACGTCCCGAGGAGTGTCTCCATCGTGGACCTCCAGGCCCGCCGTGCAGGTAAAAAGGGAAAAGAAAACGTCTAGCGTGGGCTAGACAAAAGAACAGGAGGGGATAAGGGTGGGGGGGAGTTTAAAAGGGGAAGGGAGGGTCTAGGGGGGAGGCGGGAGGCCTCATTGGTTAAAAGTAAGGCGAGGGAGGGACGGGAGGTAATGGACTTTATTACTTTTTTAATAAAAAAGATGAATCTTTTTCTAAGTTCCGACCTAGAATGGGATTGTCTTGCTTTAAAAAATAAAACAGTTGAAATTGGACTTTTTCACTTTTTGGATAAAAAAAGTTGAATTTTTTTTTAAGTCCCCACTCAGAATGGAACTTGTCACTTTTTTGAAGAAAAAAGTTGAATGTGGACTTTGCCACTTTTTGGATGTAAAAGGGTGATATTTGTTCCAAGTCCCCACTCAGAATAGGATGGTATCACTTTTTTGTTAAAAAAAAAAGTTGAAACTAGACTGTCATTTTTTTGGATGAAACAATGTGAAATGTACTCTAAGTCCCCACTCGGAATGGGATGTTGTCACTTTTTTAAAGAAAACATTTGAATTTGGACTTGGTTACTTTTTTAATAAAAATGATGAGTCTTTTTTTAAGTCCCCTTTTAGATGGATTTATTTTGCTTTTTTCCAAAAAACCAAGATGAAATTGGACTTTTTCACTTTTTGATAAAAAGGTTGAATTTTTTTCCAAGTCCCCACTCAGAATGGAACTTTGTCACTTTTCTTAAAAAAAAGTTGAATTTGGACTTTGTTACTTTTTGAATGAAAAGGTTAACGTTTTTGTGAAGACAGCACTCAAAAGAGGACTTTGTCACTTTTTTGAAGAAAAAAGTTGAAAGTGGACTTTGTATTTTTTTGAATGAAAACAGTTGAAATTTTGTTCTCTGTCCCCACTCAGAAGTTGACGTTTTCACTTTTTTCAAGCAGAAAGTTGAATTTGGACTTAGGGCCAGATGTAGCAAATGATTTGCGCGTCGCAAACTGCGAAAATCGCCGTTTGCGAGGCGCAAATGCCTCTTTGCCATGCAGAAATGCAAATTGCGAGTCGGGACCGACTCGCAATATGCATTTCAGAATCGCAATTAGGAAGGGGTGTTCCCTTCCTATTTGCAATTCGGAGTGGTATGCAATACCATTTGCGACCTCATATGCGGTCGCAAATGGTGTCGCAGTTACCATCCACTTCAAGTGGATGGTAACCCACTCGCAAATTGGAAGGGGTCCCCATGGGACCCCTTCCAGTTTGTGAATGGACCCAAAACAATTTTTTCAGGGCAGGTAGTGGTCCAAGGGACCACTGCCTGCCCTGAAAAAATACCGAAACTAAAGGTTTCGTTTTTTTTTTTTAAGTGCAGCTCATTTTCCTTTAAGGAAAACGGGCTACACTTAAAAAAAAAAAAAAACTGCTTTATTTAAAAGCAGTCACGAACATGGAGGTCTGCTGACTACAGCAGGCCTCCATGTTTGCGAGTGCCTAGACTCGCTATGGGGCCGCAATTTGAGACCCACCTCATTAATATTAATGAGGTGGGTCATTGCGACCCCATAGTGAGTCGCAGACGGTGTCTGAGACACCGTTCTGCATTGCAAATTGAGACTTGCAATTTGCGAGTCGGAAGGACTCGCAAATTGCAAGTTGCAATTTGCAATTTTCCTGCATCTGGACCCCAGTTACTTTTTCAGTTAAAAAAAGATGAATCTTTTTTTAAGTCCCCACTCAGAATGGGATTTTCTAGCTTTAAAAAAAAAAAAAAAAGTTGAAATTGGACGTTTTCACTTTTTGGATGAAAAAGATTGAATTGATTTCTTTGTCCCCACTCAAAAGGGAACTTTGTCACTTTTTTTCAAAAAAAGTTGAATTTGGAGTTCGTCACATTTTGGATGAAAAAAGTTTACATTTTTTTGCAGACCCCACTTAAAATAGGACTTTGTCATGTTTTCGAAGAAAAAAGTTGAAATTGGACTTTGTCTTTTTTGGATGAAAAAAGTTGACATTTTTTCTATATCTCCACTCAGAATGGGACTTTGTCACTTTTTTGAAGAAAAAAGAAGAATTTGCACTTTTTTACTTTTTGGATGAAAAAAAGATGATCTTTTCATCCAAAAAGTTAAAATGTCCTTTTCTGATATGGGAGTTGGCAAATACGTCACTTTTGACAAAAGTTGAATTACTTTCTTAGCCCCCTCTCAAAATGGAACTTTGTCACTTTTGTAAAAAAAAAGTTGAATTTGGACTTCACCACTTTTTGGATGTAAAAAGTTTACATTTTTTGCAATTTTCCACTCAGGATGGTACTGTGTCAGTTTTTTGAAAAAAAGTTGAAATTAGACTTTGTCATTTGTTGGATGAAAAATTATGAAATGTACTAAGTCCCTACTCAGAAGTTGACGTTTTCACTTTTTTGAAGAAAAAAGTTGAATTTGGACTTAGTTACTTTTTCAATAAAAAAATATGAATCATTTTCCAAGTTCCCACTCAGAATGGGATTTTCTAGCTTTTTTAAAAAAAACTAAAGTTTAAATTGGACGTTTTCCCTTTTTGGATGAACAAGGTTGAATAGTTTTCTATTTCCCCACTCAAAGTGGAACTTGTGACTTTTTTGAAGAAAAATTTTGAATTTGGACTTTGCCACCTTTTGGATGTAAAAAGTTTAAATATTTTTCAAGTCCCCACTAAGAATGAACACGTTGTCATTTTTTTGGAAATAAAAGTTGAAATTAGACTTTGTCAGTTTTTGGTTGAACAAATGTGAAATGTACTCTAAGTCCCCACTCAGAATGGGACTTTGTCACTTTTTTGAAGAAAAAAGTTGAATTTGGACTTTATTACTTTTTTAATAAAAAAGATTAATCTTTTTCTAAGTTCCCACCCAGAATGGGATTGTTCAGCTTTTTTTTAAAACAGTTGAAATTGGACTTTTTCACTATTTGGATAAAAAAATGTTGATTTTTTTTTTAAGTCCCCACTCAGAATGGAACTTGTCACTTTTTTTAAGAAAAAAGTTGAATGTGGACTTTGTCCTTTTTGAATGTAAAAAGTTGATATTTGTTCCAAGTCCCCACTCAGAATAAGATGGTATCACTTTTTTGTTAAAAAAAAGTTGAAATTAGACTGTCATTTTTTTGGATGAAAAAATTTGAAATGTACTCTAAGACCCCACTCAGAATGGGACGTTGTACCTTTTTTGAAGAAAAAATTTGAATTTGGACTTTGTTTCTTTTTTAATAAAAATGATGAGTCTTTTTTTAAGTCCCCTTTTAGAATAGAATTTTCTAGCTTTTTTCCAAAAAACAAAGTTGAAATTGGACTTTTTCACTTTTTGATAAAAAGATTGATTTTCTTTCTAAGTCCCCACTCAGAACGGAACTTGTCCGTTTTTTGAAGAAAAAATAATTTGGACTTCATCACCTTTTGGATGAACAAAGTTAAAAAAAAATTGCAGTCCCCACTTAAAATAGGACTTTGTCATGTTTTCGAAGAAAAAAGAAGAATTTTCACTTTTTTACTTTTTGGATGAAAAAAGCTGATCTTTTCATCCAAAAAGTTAAAATGTCCTTTTCTGATATGAGAGTTGACAAATACGTCAACTTTGACAAAAGTTGAATTACTTTGTTCGCCCCCTCTCAAAATGGAACTTTGTCACTTTTTTTAAAAAAAGTTGAATTTGGACTTCGCCACTTTTTGGATGTAAAAAGTTGACATTTTTTGCAATTTTCCACTCAGGATGGTACTGTGTCACTTTTTTGAAAACAAAAGCTGAAATTAGACTTTGTCATTTGTTGGATGGAAAATTATGAAATGTACTCTAAGTCCCTACTCAAAAGTTGACGTTTTCACTTTTTTGAAGGAAAAAAGTTGAATTTGGACTTAGTTACTTTTTCAATAAAAAAATATGAATCCTTTTCCAAGTTCCCACTCAGAATGGGATTTTCTAGCTTTTTAAAAAAAACAAAAGTTTAAATTGGACGTTTTCCCTTTTTGGATGAAAAAGGTTGAATAGTTTTCTAGGTCCCCACTCAAAGTGGAACTTGTGACTTTTTTGAAGAAAAATTTTTAATTTGAACTTTGCCACCTTTTGGATGTAAAAAGTTGAAATATTTTTCAAGTCCCCACTAAGAATGAACATATTGTCATTTTTTTGGAAATAAAAGTTGAAATTAGACTTTGTCAGTTTTTGGATGAACAAATGTGAAATGTACTCTAAGTCCCCACTCAGAATGGGACTTTGTCACTTTTGTGAAGAAAAAAGTTGAATTTGGACTTTATTACTTTTTTAATAAAAAAGATGAATCTTTTTCTAAGTTCCCACCCAGAATAGGATTGTTTAGCGTTTTTTCTTTTTTTAAAACAGCTGAAATTGGACTTTTTCACTTTTTGGATAAAAAAAGTTGAATTTTTTTTTAAGTCCCCACTCAGAATGGAACTTGTCACTTTTTTGAAGAAAAAGGTTGAATGTGGACTTTGTCACTTTTTGGATGTAAAAAGTTGATATTTGTTCCAAGTCCCCACTCAGAATAAGATGGTATCACTTTTTTGTTTAAAAAAAGTTGAAATTAGACTGTCATTTTTTTGGATGAAAAAATGTGAAGTACTCTAAGACCCCACTCAGAATGCGACGTTGTCACTTTTTTGAAGAAAAAATGTGAATGTGGACTTTGTTACTTTTTTAATAAAAATGCTGAGTCTTTTTTTAAGTCCCCTTTTAGAATAGAATTTTCTAGCTTTTTTCCAAAAACAAAGTTGAAATTGGACTTTTTCACTTTTTGATAAAAAGATTGATTTTTTTTCCAAGTCCCCACTCAGAACGGAACTTGTCAGTTTTTTGAAGAAAAAATAATTTGGACTTCGTCACTTTTTGGATGAACAAAGTTAACATTTTTTAGCAGACCCCACTTAAAATAAGACTTTGTCATGTTTTCGAAGAAAAAAGTTGAAATTGGACTTTGTATTTTTTGGATGAAAAAAGTTGACATTTTTTCTATATCTCCACTCAGAATGGGACTTTGTCACTTTTTTGAAGAAAAAAGAAGAACTTGCACTTTTTTACTTTTTGGATGAAAAAAGCTGATCTTTTCATCCAAAAAGTGAAAATGTCCTTTTCTGATATGGGAGTTGGCAAATACATCACCTTTGACAAAAGTTGAATTACTTTCTTCGCCCCCACTCAGAATGGAACTTTGTCACTTTAAAAAATAAAAGTTGAAATTGGACTTCGCCACTTTTTGGATGTAAAAAGTTGACATTTTTTCCAAGTCCCCACTCAGAATAGAAAGGTGTCACTTTTCTTAAAACAAAGTTGAAATTAGACTGTCATTTTTTGGATGAAAAAATGTGAAATGTACTTTAAGTCCCACTCTGAAGGTGACGTTTTCACTTTTTTGAAGCAAAAAGTTACATTTGGACTTTGTTAGTATTTCAATAAAAAAAGATGAATCTTTTTCTAAATCCCCACTCAGAATTGGATTTTCTACCTTTTAAAAAAAAAAAAAAAAAGTTGAAATTGGACGTTTTCACTTTTTGGATGAAAAAAGTTGAATTGGTTTTTATGTCCCTACTCAAAATGGAACTTGTTACTCTTTTGAAGAAAAAAGTTGAATTTGGAGTTCGTCTCTTTTTGGATGAAAAAAGTTTACATTTTTTAAAGACCCCACTCAAAATAGGACTTTCTCACTTTTTTGAAGAAAAAAGTTGAATTTGGACTTTGTCACCTTTTGGATGTAAAAAGTTGACATATTTTTCAAGTCCCGACTAAGAATGGAAAAGTTGTCACTTTTTTTTAAAAAAAAGTTGAAATTAGACTTTGTCTGTTTTTGGATGAAAAAATGTGACATGTACTCTAAGTTCCCACTCAGAATGGGACGTTGTCACTTTTTTGAAGGAAAAAGTTAAATTTGGACTTTGTTACTTTTTTAATAAAAAAAGATGAATCTTTTTCAAAGTCCCCCCTCAGATTGGGATTTTCTAGCTTTCTTCCAAAAAACAAAGTTGAAATTTGACTTAGTCACTTTTTGATAAAAAGGTTGATTTTTTTTCTAAGTCCTCACTCAGAATGCAACTTGTCAGTTTTTTGCAGAAAAAAGTTGAATTTGGACTTCAGGACTTTTTGTACGAAAAAAGTAAACATTTTTTTGCAGTCCCCACTTAAAATAGGACTTTGTCACGTTTTTGAAGAAAAAAGTTGTAATTAGACTTTGTCTTTTTTTGGGTGTAAAAAGTTGACATATTTTCCAAGTCCCCACTAAGAATGAACACGTTGTCACTTTTTTGGAAAAAAAAGTTGAAATTAGACTTTGTCAGTTTTTGGATGAACAAATGTGAAATGTACTTTAAGTCCCCACTCAGAATGGGACTTTGTCAATTTTTTGAAGAAAAAATTTGAATTTGGACTTTATTACTTTTTTTTTATAAAAAAAGATGAATCTTTTTCTAAGTTCCCACTCAGAAAGGGATTGTCTAGCTTTTAAAAAAAAAAACTGTTGAAATTGGACTTTTTCACTTTTTGGATAAAAAAGGTTGATTTTTTTTTTAAGTCCCCACTGAGAATGGAACTTATCACATTTTTGAATAAAAAAGTTGAATGTGGACTTTGTCACTTTTTTGAAGAAAAAAGAGGAATTTGCACTTTTTCACTTTTTGTATGAAAAAAGCTGATATTTTCATCCAAAAAGTTAAAATGTCCTTTTCTGATATGGGTGTTGGCAAATATGTCAACTTCGAGAAAAGTTGAATTACTTTTTTCGTCCCCACTCAGAATAGAACTTTGTCAATTTTTTAAAAACAAAGTTGAATTTGGACTTCTACACTTTTTGGATGTAAAAAGTTGACATATTTTCTAAGTCCCCAGTAAGAATGAACATGTTGTCACTTTTTTGCCAAAAATAGTTGAAATAAGACTTTGTTAGTTTTTGGATGAAAAAATGTGAAATGTACTGTAAGTCCCCACTCAGAATGGGACGTTGTCACTTTGTTGAAGAAAAAAGTTGAATTTGGACTTTGTTACTTTTTGAATAAAAAAAAGATGAATATTTTTCTAAGCCCCCACTCAGAATGGGATTTTCTATATTTAAAAAAAAAAAAAAAAAAAAAGTTGAAATTTCCCTTCTTGATAAAAAAAGGTTGAATTTTTTTCTAAGTCCCCACTCAGAACAGAACTTGTCAGTTTTTTGAAGAAAAAAGTTGAACTTCAAAAAAGTTTGGACTTTGTCACTTTTTGGATGAAAAAAGTTTACATTTTTTTGCAGACCCCACTTAAAATAGGACTTTGTTATGTTTCCGAAAAAAAAAGTTGAAATTGGACTTTGTCTTTTGTTGGGTGAAAAAAGTTGTCATTTTTTCTATATCTCCACTGAGAATGGGACTTTGTCACTTTTTTGAAGAAAACAGAAGAATTTGCACTTTTTTACTTTTTGCATGAAAAAAGCTGATCTTTTCATCCAAAAAGTTAAAATGTCCTTTTCTGATATGGGAGTTGGCAAATACGTCAACTTTGACATAAGTTGAATTACTTTCTTCGCCCCCTCTCAGAATGGAACTTTGTCACTTTTTTTTTAAAAAGTTGAATTTGGACTTTGACAATTTTTGGATGTCAAAAGTTTAATTTTTTTGCAATTTTCCACTCAGGATGGTACTGTGTCACTTTTTTGAAAACAAAAAAAGTTGAAATTAGACTTTGACATTTTGTGGATGAAAAATTATGAAATGTACTGTAAGTCCCCAATCAGAAGTTGACGTTTTCACCTTTTAGAAGCAAAAAGATGAATTTGGAATTAGTTACTTTTTCAATAAAAAAATATGAATCTTTTTATAAGTCCCCACTCAGAATGGGATTTTCTAGCTTTTTTGAAAAAAACAAAAGTTGAAATTGGACATTTTCCCTTTTTGGATGAAAAAGGTTGAATAGTTTTCTATGTCCCCACTCAAAATGGAACTTGCCACTCTTTTGAAGAAAAAAGTTGAATGTGGACTTTTTCACTTTTTGGATGAAAAAGGTTTACATTTTTTGAAGACCCCACTCAAAATAGGATTTTTTCACTTTTTTGAAGAAACAATTTGAATTTGGACTTTGTCACGTTTTGGATGTAAAAAGTTGACATATTTTCCAAGTCCCCACTAAGAATGAACACGTTGTCACTTTTTTGGAAAAAAAGTTGAAATTAGACTTTGTCAGTTTTTGGATGAACAAATGTGAAATGTACTCTAAGTCCCCACTCAGAATGGGACTTTGTCACTTTTTTGAAGAAAAAATTTGAATTTGGACTTTATTACTTTTTTAATAAAAGAAGATTAATCTTTTTCTAAGTTACCATTCAGAATGGGATTGTCTAGCTTTAAAAAAAAAAACAGTTGAAATTGGACTTTTTCACTTTTTGGATAAAAAAGGTTGAATTTTCTTTTAAGTCCACACTCAGAATGGAACTTATCACTTTTTTGAAGAAAAAAGTTGAATGTGGACTTTGTCGCTTTTTTTAAGAAAAAAGAGGAATTTGCACTTTATCACTTTTTGTATGAAAAAAGCTGATCTTTTCATCCAAAAAGTTAAAATGTCCTTTTATGATATGGAAGTTGGCAAATAGGTCAACTTTGAGAAAAGTTAAATTACTTTTTTCGTCCCCACTCAGAATAGAACTTTGTCAATTTTTTAAAAACAAAGTTGAATTTGGACTTCGCCACTGTTTGAATGTAAAAATTTGACATATTTTCCAAGTCCCCAGTAAGAATGAACATGTTGTCACTTTTTTGTAAAAATAGTTGAAATAAGACTTTGTTAGTTTTTGGATGAAAAAATGTGAAATGTACTGTAAGTCCCCACTCAGAATGGGACGTTGTCACTTTGTTGAAGAAAAAAGTTGAATTTGGACTTTGTTACTTTTTTAATAAAAAAAGGTGAATCTTTTCCTAACCCACCACTCAGAATGGGATTTTCTAGCTTTAAATAAAAAAATAAAAATTGAAATTGGAGTTTTTCACTTTTTGATAAAAAAGTTGCATTTTTTTATAGGTCCCCACTCAGAACGGAACTTGTCAGTTTTTTGAAGAAAAAAGTTTAATTTGGACTTTGTCACTTTTTGGATGATAAAAGTTAAAAAAAAATTGCAGATCCCACTTAAAATAGGACTTTGTCATGTTTTCAAAGAAAAAAGTTGAAATTGGACTTTGTCTTTTTTGGATGAAAAAAGTTGACATTTTTTCTATATCTCCACTCAGAATGGGACTTTGTCACTTTTTCTGAAGAAAAAAGAAGAATTTGCACTTTTTTACTTTTTGGATGAAAAAAGCTGATCTTTTCATCCAAAAAGTTAAAATGTCCTTTTCTGATATGAGAGTTGACAAATACGTCAACTTTGACAAAAGTTGAATTACTTTGTTCGCCCCCTCTCAAAATGGAACTTTGTCACTTTTTTTTTAAAATGTTGAATTTGGACTTCGCCACTTTTTGGATGTAAAAAGTTGACATTTTTTGCAATTTTCCACTCAGGATGGTACCGTGTCACTTTTTTGAAAAAAAAAGTTGAAATTAGACTTTGTCCTTTGTTGGATGAACAATTATGAAATGTACTCTAAGTCCCTACTCAAAAGTTGACGTTTTCACTTTTTTGAAGGAAAAAAGTTGAATTTGGACTTAGTTACTTTTTCAATAAAGAAATATGAATCCTTTTCCAAGTTCCCACTCAGAATGGGATTTTCTAGCTTTTTAAAAAAAACAAAAGTTTAAATTGGACGTTTTCCCTTTTTGGATGAAAAAGGTTGAATAGTTTTCTAGGTCCCCACTCAAAGTGGAACTTGTGACTTTTTTGAAGAAATTTTTGAATTTGGACTTTGCCACCTTTTGGATGTAAAAAGTTGAAATATTTTTCAAGTCCCCACTAAGAATGAACACATTGTCATTTTTTTGGAAGTAAAAGTTGAAATTAGACTTTGTCAGTTTTTGGATGAACAAATGTGAAATGTACTCTAAGTCCCCACTCAGAATGGGACTTTGTCACTTTTGTGAAGAAAAAAGTTGAATTTGGACTTTATTACTTTTTTTAAAAAAAAGATGAATCTTTTTCTAAGTTTCAACCCAGAATAGGATTGTTTAGCGTTAAAAAAAAAAAAAAACAGCTGAAATTGGACTTTTTCACTTTTTGGATAAAAAAAGTTGAATTTTTATTTAAGTCCCCACTCAGAATGGAACTTGTCACTTTTTTGAAGAAAAAGGTTGAATGTGGACTTTGTCACTTTTTGGATGTAAAAATTTGATATTTGTTCCAAGTCCCCACTCAGAATAAGATGGTATCACTTTTTTGTTTAAAAAAAGTTGTAATTAGACTGTCATTTTTTTGGATGAAAAAATGTGAAATGTACTCTAAGACCCCACTCAGAATGCGACGTTGTCACTTTTTTGAAGAAAAAATTTGAATGTGGACTTTGTTACTTTTTTAATAAAAATGCTGAGTCTTTTTTTAAGTCCCCTTTTAGAATAGAATTTTCTAGCTTTTTTCCAAAAACAAAGTTGAAATTGGACTTTTTCACTTTTTGATAAAAAGATTGAGGGGCATATTTATACTCCGTTTGTGCCGAATGTGCGTCAAAAATTTTGACGCACAATCAGCGCAATCGTTGCCCCATATTTAAACCCTGACGCCGAGCCCGCGGACGATAAAAATCCGCAATGTGCGTCATTTTCTGGATGCGGCAACCCCCCCTGTGTTAATGATATGCAGGGTAGGCGTTCCCGTCCAAAAAACGACGCACACAGCCGTGCGTCGTATTTGTGCTTCCGGGCAAAAATGACTCTCGGCCGGGAGGCGGAGCAAAAAATTGACGCAAAGCCCGATGTGCGTCAAAATTTAACACCTGGGTCAGGGCAGGCGTTAAAATGGGGCAAACACACCTGTATTTAATCAGAACACACAGAACAAACAACAGAGCAGCAGAGCAGCAACAGAGAGACATGGAGGTGATTTTTATCCAGCGTGCACGTAGACGCAGAGCCCTGCAGCAACAACAGCAGCTACAACAACAACAGCAGGGACCCCAAAGGCAGCGCAGAAGGCAGGAGAGGATATTCCGCCCAAGAACAACCCTGCATGGCGTCAGGGAACATGACATCATACAGAGGTACCGGTTGAACTGGCAGGCCATTCAGCAGCTGCTGAGAAATATTGAACAGCAGTTGGCCCCAACTTTGGTGACACCCCACACCATCCCAACAGAAACAAAGCTGCTTGCCGTACTTCACCTGCTGGCAAGTGGCTCGTTTCAAACAACTGGTGCTCTGGTTGGTGGAATATCACAACCATCATTCTCCGCATTTCTGCCAAAAGTACTGGATGCCATCATTCGCCTGACACCCCTCCACATCTGCTTCCCTAACACACTGCAGAAGCAGCAGGAAACAAAACAGGGGTTCTACGCCATCAGTGGCTTCCCACACGTCCTTGGTGCAATCGACTGCACACACGTACGCCTTGTGCCACCTGCTGCAACAGAACACCTCTACCGCAACAGGAAGCACACACATTCAATCAACGTGCAGGCCATAGTCGATCACCAAGGATTGATCAGCAACATTGTGGCTAAATATCCTGGGAGTGTACATGACGCATTCATCTTCCATCACTCTACCATCAACCAACACTTCCAGGATGGACGGTATGGCAATGGACTACTTGTTGGTAAGTACAAAAATCCAACTTATATACACACTGCACAGCAACCCTCTAGGACACACAACACATACACCACAATAGCAACACCTAGCCAGGAACACACTGAGGTCCTCACATCACTAGCCATGTTTCTGAAGTCACCATTGAACCTGTCACACATTGGAATTTACTGTACAGCTTAAGGTGAAGACATTAATGAGGGTGGTTGCCTAAATGTCACCTTGCAAATTGTAAGTGTCACAATAACCTGTACATTAATACATTGCATAAGTCTTAAGGTATGGGATGTCCAGGGTACTTTCATATGAACGTGTTAACTACACTTTCATTTTTAACTCTGCATGGAACTATCATCTCACCGCCAGTGAAGACACATGGACACCTGTATCACAAGTCACAATGCTAGGGAGGGCACACTGTACTGAAAATCCCAAAATATACTGCTGACAAACGGTTAGCTAACAAACACTTGCTCAGCCAAGGAAAAAACTCAATGCAGAAGTTTTAGCCTACAAGTATAGGTTGTCACATTAGTACACAAAAGAGTCACAGACAACACAAGACAACTACTGCCATCAAAGGCCTGTACAAGAGTGCCTCCTACATCTACATGATCCCATTCTGTGTTTTTCTTTCAGCTGATCAGGGGTATGGCATCCAGCCTTGGCTAATGACACCATTTGGGAACCCGACTACTGCTGCAAAGCAGGCATACAACGACGCCCATAAGAGGACACGCAGCATTGTTGAGCGGACCTTTGGGATCCTCAAGTCAAGGTTCCGCTGCCTTGACATCACTGGCGGTAGCCTACTATATTCCCCAGATATGGTCTGCAGGATCATACTCACTTGTGCCATATTGCACAATATTTGTGTAAAAAGGAACATTCCCCTCCTCGAACCAGACCCAGACATGCCTGAAGATGATGAAGAGGAGGATGCTGGCCTGCAACAGGAGGGGGAACAACCAAACACAGCTGCTGGAGTGCGTAGGCGCCAACAGATTGTGAATAATTTATTTTCATAATTTCTTATATCACCACTTATTGCACAATTGTAAATAAACACAGATAACAAACACCACATCATGGTTTGGCCTATTCATTTCTGCCCACCTTTAGTTTGAAATTGCTGAAGAAGAATGTCATTTCATTGAGCAATAATGACATAACACTCATCACACAAAAGATATACACCACAAATGTCTGCACAGAGGCTATGATGTTTCATGATACATTACCATCCACAGAGGCCAACAGGAGTACAAATGTGGCAATGACACATGCCTGATCCAGACACCTGAGACATTCTCTCACTCAGCACAAAAATGTAGCTCATTTGAAAGTCTCATTACACATGTTCAGTGACAGGGTGGGACCATCCATGTGTACGTGACCATGTCCTCAATGGCTTCTCTCAATTTTTGCTACAAACAATGCCCAATTGGAACAAGATTAGCTGCCACTAACTCATGAGAAGACCTTGAAGTTACAGTGACAACATACACCCAGACAGTTGATAGTGGATCTACATTGGACCACACATATAAACATATGCCATCCAATCAACCAAATATTTGCAAGCAGCCGATCACAGTAGTGTCCCAGTTCGAACCTAGCAGGAAGATTGAAACATGCCACTAAACCAGGTAATGCATAAAGGGCCACTTACATCAACAACCTATTTGTCATCAGCACATGAAGAACGCTGAGATTTAGCAAAAAATTTCAGTGCAAAATGGTATGTCAGATTGCTCCAAATAATCAATAGGGCAAACGTCAAATGGGCAAATGGGATTATTGAATGGCTAACAGTGAATCATACCCTATGGCCTTCCATGAGCCTGCTGCTGCAGGTTTAGCATAACAGAATAAATGAAAGCCGTGGATAAATTAGCAAATCTGGAAGGTCAAACCCTAGGGTGCTGGGGGCCTAAGTCCACCTCTACCGCCCCCCAAATATACAAGAATTATGTACATGTGAAGTAAACACATGCATAAGGCGCATGTGTGGCCTACATGTCAAATGTAAAACACATATAAGATACACAAAATCATTATTAGGACATGGTTAGCCCCATAAAAAGTGTAAGTGACAATTGCACTACCTGTTTGGACTATAGATAAATGGATTACCGTGATAAATGTGGACACATTGTTGCTAAGGAATACATCCTGGTATCCCATTCATCATTTGAAATTAGCCATCAGCAATTACCCAAAATATGTGTACAAATATGGGTAATAACCATTTTGAGCAATCATTAATATTACACTGTGAATGCCTTCTATACATCCAATAAGGGACATGTGTCATAGCTAACCACAAATGTGTATCACTTAGCACCGTTTGGTCATGACAAAATTCCTTTCACAATTGGACAAAATTAAGACATTTTTGTCAAAATGCGTCATATTTCCACGCATACAACTTGGGCGTCATAATTTTTTGACGTACAGGAGTGCACAGAATGCAGAGTCAAAAAATATCATATTAAAAAGCAATAGATTAATAAGCTGCATTACATGGCCACCATATTTTCTATGATGCGTCATATTTCCACGCATACAGCATGGGCGTCATAATTTTTTGACGTACAGGAGTGCACAGAATGCAGAGTCAAAAAATATCATATTAAAAATAATAGATTAATAAGCTGCATTACATGGCCACCATATTTTCTATGATGCGTCATATTTCCACGCATACAGCATGGGCGTCATAGTTTTTTGACGTACAGGAGTGCACAGAATGCAGAGTCAAAAAATATCATATTAAAAATAATAGATTAATAAGCTGCATTACATGGCCACCATATTTTCTATGATGCGTCATATTTCCACGCATACAGCATGGGCGTCATAATTTTTTGACGTACAGGAGTGCACAGAATGCAGAGTCAAAAAATATCATATTAAAAACAATAGATTAATAAGCTGCATTACATGGCCACCATATTTTCTATGATGCGTCATATTTCCACGCATACAGCATGGGCGTCATAATTTTTTGACGTACAGGAGTGCACAGAATGCAGAGTCAAAAATAATTTTCATATTTGGTTCTCATATTTGCCAGCGAATTACATTTCAACTCTAGAACTGTAAACTCAGCCTCACACAAATGTAAGGGAACAATGTAGAAATTATTTTTGACTCTGCATTATGTGCACTGTTATGCGTCAAAAAATATGACGCACAATCTGTATGCGTGAAAATATGACGCATAACGGAAAAATAAAAACGGCGGCCATTTTATGCAGGATGAGATGTAATAGGATATCCTGTTTACAGAATCTGTACTGTGAGTGTACTTTCACTTTCACTTTGCAGTCTCAGATTATTCTAGACTGTGTGGCTGTGTGAAAAGTGTTGTCCTGTGTTTTAGAGCTTTTGTGTCCAGTGTACCTTCTCTATTGTGCTTTTGTCATCATTGTCTTGTTGTCTAATATTGTCTGAGTCTGTTTTGTATACTTTTGTCAAATCCAGTGTTTCTTTTTTTTGTCTGTGAGAGTCTGTTCTGGGTAGTTTAAATTTGGGGTTAGTTGGGTTATTTTTCTTAAGTTTTCTTTTTCCTTCACTACTCTACCTTTCCCCATTTGCCCCTTTTCCTTTTTGTTCAAAATTTTTCACCTTTGTAATTGTAAAGATGTCAGGTAGGCCACGGCTTGCCAGGATGGGTGAGGAGGAATTGGGGGGATTTATTTGGCTTGTTTGCCATTTCCTCCCACTCATGCTGGAGGCTGGGGGCCGTGTGAAACAGGGGTATCACACGGAGGCACGTAAAGTCCGGTGGGGGAAGGTGCGCCATCACTTGGTCCGGGTCTACGGTAGCATGAGGAATGACCATCAACTCAAGCACCGCTGGGCTGATCTGATATCCAGGGAGCAGGATCTGCTGGACCACCTGGGAATCAGGATTGGTGGCCATGTTGGTGAGTACAAATCAATTACATGTGAATAATTGAAAGCTGTGTGGGGACATGTGATGATTGTTACCCAATCTGCTAGATAAGTAGCTGACTGTGTGTAATGCTAGGGAAACCTACTAGGTAATTGTTGCACAATGTGTAGGAAGACAAATGCTAGCAGTCAGATAGCTCATGTTTTCAACACATACCGGATGCCTGTAGCTGTATGTAATGTAGTGTTGCCTTTGTGTCAAACAAGTGACACGTTAATGCCTCTATTTGAACTCTACAGGTCATAATTGCCAGTGAAAAAGGGATGTTGAAACATCATACCTACATATGTAGACGCCATAGCTAGAAATTTGTAAAACCATTATGATGCTATAAATGAGTGGTGCCTTCAAGTCAATTGAAGTTAGCTATGTTGTCCACACATATGTCACATGTGTGTCTGGTTGGTGTGTGTTGAAAATGACCACATAGCCTGTTTGAGTTTGAGGGGTCATGCAGTCCTCAAGTAACCAGCTTTTGGATGTCTCTCTGGGATGCACATGATGAGATGAATGCACCCCGATATTGTTGGGGCATACTAATGGAGGTGTATCTTTGACACCACATGACTGTCCTGGCCACTGCATGTGTGTAGTATGGTGTGTAACTGTAGCAGGAGACTCATCCAATGTAAATGTTGATTAAGAAATCTTCCATGCAGTATGAGCATGTGTCAAAGTGTTTCATTACGCATGTCATATTCTCACATTGTGATTGGAACTGCAATTGTTTGTCAGTGCACGGAGTCTGAGTATATTCTTCCTTCCATGCTTTACAGGTGGACCTGCACCGTACACCGTGGGAGAGGTGGCTCATTTTGAGGACCCCGACACCTACAGTGAGTGTGGCATGAGTGCTATTTTTATTGTTTGCTAGTGATGCATGATGGACTACTGTGTGTTCAACAGAATTCAAGGTTTGATGCGCTGCCCGTTCATTGGTATTGTTGCATTAGTGGGATTTCAAATATCACTTCAGTTTCTGTAGACCAATGCTTATCCATCTCTCAGATTTAGGGGCTGTAGGTCATTCCAGTCGGCCCCGCTATGGGGAGTGGGATGAGTCATGTGGAATACACTGGTTAATGTAAGAGTTGCTCTGGGACTTGGCTTGGACTGAGTCTGCATTTCAGACTGACACTCTCCCAGATAGCTTCTGCAAAAGGCTTGTCTTAAATATGCAGCTTCCTAGTTGAGGATGGACTGAGTACACTGTAGGTTGGATCTTCCGGGGGCATGTACTTCCACAAGTTGAACTAAAAGTGTGTGGGACTAGAGTGCAATGGCCTAGGTGTTCATTCTACTCATGATCATGGGTGTTCTTGCTCCTCTGTGTGTGTGTTTAAATATGCCTCACTGGTAGTATGTGATGTTGGCCTAAGTCAGTGCATTTTGACATGTGTGGACCTTGGATAGGACAATGTTTGGCTGACTCCAAATTGTTGCTAGCCCTTCATTGGTGTTGTGTGTGGAGGCAAATACGTGTTGACCTTTCTATCCACTCCTGGGTGTGCATTGAATCTGGGATTGTTGGTTGTTCTTCCCACCCCACCCTCAAAGACTGCCATGTGATTGGGAATAGGGTACCTAGGACTGTAGCTACCAGTATGTTACACATACTTGTGACCTTTTGCAACTTTGTTAGAACCTAGTGTACACATTCGGTTATGGCACATGAGTTCAATATTTGCAAACAACAATTTACAAATGGCATTGAGTGAGGGTTGTGATAGTTATCACATAGAGTGACATATGTAGTGAAGTCAGTATGCGGAAGAGGTTCAGCCATAATGTCAGCTGCATTAGCCATTATTTGGATGAGAAGTTTAGGCAGATGTCACCCATCATGTAGAGACATGGATATGCTAGGTGTGAGATGGCCTTTTGTATGCAGGCTTCACATGTACTTCCTCTGAGACTTTCAATGAACTATGTTGTGACAATCGCTGTAACAAATACAGTACAAGTAATGTGCAATTGACCCATTGTGCTATTCCACCCAATGCATTTCCTATGGTAAATAGTTGCCATATCTCTTCACAGCTGCAAACATGAGTGCCGCAGAGAGACACCAGTTTGAACGGCGTGCAATGCGATACCGGCACATCCTGCAGGTGCAGCCGGGGTTCAGGAGGATGGCCTGCAAATACCAAGCCGATCGGGCCTCCGGGGCATGGTGGGCCTCACCACAGGGTGGCCCTACATTGCCCACAACAGCCACCACCACCACATCCACCAGGTCTCCCCAAGTGGCCCCAGCAACGGCGGGGACAGTTGACCCTGCCTCGTCAGCACGACCTGGACCCAGCCATTTCCAACACACAGGACAGTCCAGTGGGCATACTACTGCCACACCGTCCACCTCGGCCAGCACACAGACTGCAGCAGCCCCTCCTGTAGACCCAGCGGCATTCCTGGCATTAAGCCGTAAAATGGACAAAGTTATTTCAAAGGTGGACAAGCTAAGCCAGGATGTGGCATATATTAAGAAAAGGGTTCGGTCCATCAGGCAGACCCTACGGAGGGCCAACCTCTAGGACTTTTTGCATGTTTTACATTTACCCCTCCCCTCTCTCCTCTTTCCTTTTTGTACTGATAGTTGGGTTTTGGGGATTAGTGTTAGGTTAGTGTAGGTTGTTAGCTTAGTTAGTGTTAGGGAGGAGGGTGGGGGGTCCTTATTCTTTCTATTTTTCTTTTTTGGGTGGGTGCGTGGGGGTCAATGTTGGGATTCCTGTTTGTTATTAAAAAAAAAATATATATATATATATATATGATTGTTTAGGATAGTATAGTATGTGTGTAGATTAGTATGTGTTGTCCTGCATGTGTCCTGTCTCATAATGGTGGGTGGGGGGTTGATGTTTAGATCGATTTGTTATATGTGTAGAGTAAGTTTAGCTTTGGTTAGTTAGGGACAGTTGTGGGTTAGGAGTAGTCAGGTTAGATTAGTGTAGGTATGACTTTTCCCTTAGTTGCCTCTGGTGTGAATACATAGGAATAAACATATAATTAACCCTTTGCATTATGCGTTAACTGCTACTTTATCATGGCCTTGACATCAGTGTAGGTGAATGTTTTTCTATGACATTTGTGTCCTATGCTACCCACCACAGAAAATGGAGGTTTAACATGGCAGCTACCCCTGTGCTAACTTGGTAAGTATCCACGATTTGGGAGACCCACCATTGGTAGTTTAGATCAATCACCAAGGATTTGTGTTGATGAGTAGGTATTCTACATCACAAAGTGTGCTTCCAGACTTGGTATTGTGGGTAATTTATTAGGTCGGACTGCAGTTTGATGTTCAGGGAGATCTTTGTAGATGAGGTGTTGTTAACACTCTTGTCTTGTTGCCTTCATTGCTGACATAGATCATGTGTGTAATAATTCAGCATGACTTCCCTTCATGGAAGTACACTCAGAAAGGGTGATTGATGCAGTGTTTATTTGTGTTTGCTTAGATTATGCTGCATAATTTCATGTTTTAGTATTGCATGGTGCCTACATTTATCAGCCACCCTTAGTTGACTTGAATTGCTATAGATGGAGCATTATTCTGTCAAACACAGCATGATTGTGTGTGGTTTGTCCCTCCATCAGTTATTCTCCTCAGGATGGTAAGGCTATGATGCAATCCTGGCCACTGCACAGATGTATCAGACTACATGATGTCAGGACAGTTGTATTGACAAGCTACATGGTTGTCACACAGGCACTTTAGAGTTATCTACTGCACAGTTGATGTGTCAAATAACACAGAGACATATTAGGTGTGCAAGTGCTATTTATTGATAGGTGCTGTAGTGCAAAATGTCCATTGTCCATGTTTGCTGAGTCCGTTCTGGTGCATTCTTACATGGTGATCCTACAGAAGGGGTGTGGATGATGCTCCTGACATGCTGGGGTGATGTCACAGACAGTGCAGAGGGACAGGATTTGCTGAATAGTAGGAGAGAGACATTCACTGGCAATGGTGACAAGTCATACAGTGGTTAGCAGAACAGTCATTGAGTGTAGTTGTAGTGAGACTGGCATTTGACAAAACGTAGGACCTTGGTCAAAGTAGGCCATGGTGCAGGGACTAGTGCTTCTGGGTACTCTTCCGTGAGAATGTGATCTGTTCCATGTCTTCTTCTTCTGATGTGTGTGTTGCCTGGTTTGTCCTTGTTGTTGTTGGTTGTGAAGGGGCAACACACACCTCAGTGTTAGAAGACGTGGAGTCAGACATCCCGGGGGCTGCTCCCTGTGAAGTTCCTAAGGGCAGTACTGCTGCAAGGAGGGCCTGCTGGTTTTTGAGAATAGCAGCCACATCACGATGGTAGGCAGCCAGGTCGGCCCTGAGGGGTTCAATGTTGCATTCGTGCACGCGTTGACTGGATTGCAGTTGTAGGTGTTGTGTCAACTGTATTACAGCTGTGCTGATTTCCTTCTGTATTTTCGCAAGTTCCTGCAAGATTGATGTTAGGGCTTGCATAGCAGCTGCCTGATCTGCAAATGACGTCATGCACGAACGCACCCCCTCAAGGCTGGCTGCCATATTTTGCATCCCCACCCGCACCTCCTTGGCCAGCTCCCGCTGTACACCAACTACAGTTCTTTCAAAGCTGGTGCCAGTGTCGTCAGAGTCCTCAGCTGTGTTGGAGCTGGCAGGTCTTACAATTGGGGTGGTGGGTGGGTCTTCTGTGATGGCTGCTTGTTCTGTGCTCCTCCTTGTGACTGAAGGTGGGGTCTGGAGGGTTTCAAGGACCTTTTGGATGGCCTCCTGGGAAATGTTTATGGGCTCGTCATCCATGTCATCAGGGAAATCAGGGACAGGCATATCGGCAGGAGATCTATGTTCCTATGCAATGAAACAGGGTACAATTAGTGTGTCTGTGTTGTGACAATTTTGCCGTAACATGCAAGCCTTTTGATGACTTTACTTTGTGCTCTAGTTTGGTATTGGTATCTGCTGTCCTTCATATGGGCATTGTTATAGGCCTATGGTCCACCTGTGTGTCACATGTATGATATAGAGTTATCAGACTTGTCTGCCTAATCGCCTCTAGGTGTTGCTTTGTACCAATTAGGGAATAGCCATCTTTTTGTCCTACTCGTCCCTCCGTGTATATCTATTCTTATGGTGAGACCTTTCACTGGCTGTGGGTGTTGTGATTGACCTGGCAGCACACTTGCCTCTCAGGACCTGCCCCAAAATCTTTTTATTCACATTGACCTAATTGTAATTGTTATGTGGCATATCCTATGCATGGCAATGTTACGATGTGATATGGATGTAGACATTGTTGATGTTTCCAGCTGATGTTGGGTAATGTGTGTTTAATTGGATTGCCCTGTTTATCATATCAATGTCCGATTTGGTTCTCAGACTGTGCAGGTGTGTTTCAGTGACCAGTTGCATGTGTCCCCTCCTCAATGTTGTTGTCTGAGCAGTATGACATTGGTGATGTTGCCTTGTTAGCCAGGCACGTGAGGGACCCTGACGTACGCAGCATGTGTGTGTCCTTAGTGCTGTGTGGCTCCTATTGCTGTTTACTTTGGCTGATGTATGTGTCAACTATGGGCATTGACATTTGAGTGTACTGGTGCCTTTGTCTTATTTCTGGAAATAGTTGCAGATGTCATCCTCACCCCCTAATTTAGGTATGTATGTTCCATGGGGAGGTTCCTGCCATTAGCTACTATAGCTGCACAGAGATCAGAGGTATTAGTGTCAACTGTTGTCGCAGTTACATTGCAGTTGTTGTTTTGGCTACTGGATTACTGATAGGGACCTAGTTGGTGTAGGATACATTTTGACTGACGAGTGCCTGGATGTAAGTTTGACGTAGTGGCCTTCCCACCTGTCGCGGCTTTCCCTTAGCTCCATTGTTGTCATGACAGGATGCCCCATGGGACTGTTGTTGGTGCTGTGTTTTGTCGTGCCCCAGCTTCTCTCTGTGCTGGGCATGCCCCCCTGCCGTGCCCCTTTACCCATGCCACTTCATATATATGCTGACTTACATGCATTGTGTAGTAGGTATTCCCCACCCCGGTTGCAGTTATCATTATTGCATTATAATTCCCCATGCGACTTACCCTGCATGTGCGTTGTCTCGTGGTAGTCTACGCTGTCCTGTCCTTGAATCCCTGTGACGATCTCCTCAGGGATGATGGCTGCGACCATCTCCTCCATGTGGTCCAGGGCCTCCTGGTGTGCTGGACTCCCACCTCCAGTCTGCAGTGCTGCCTTCCTGTTCCTGGCCATTTTTTCCTTTGCCCTACGTTTGCAGTCATGCCAGCGTTTCTTACACTCGGTGACTGTTCTGCGTTCTTCAGCCACACTGTTGATCTTGTCCACAATTTGTTGCCATATGGCCTCTCTCCTGCTGATTGGCAACTTAGAGGTGATGAACAGTTGGTACTGGTGTTCCGTCACCTCTTTAACCAGGATTTCCTGCTCCTCTGCACTGAAGCGACACTTTCTTTTTTTTATATATATGTCTTGGTTCCTGTATGGATCATCCTGGCTGGTTCCTGGTCTGCTGTCATCTTCCTGGGGTCTGTTGTGGCATCTGGGATCCATTTTGGCTCTCCTCTGCTGAAAGGGCAGTGTTTGCAGGTAAATTTGACGCTATTGCGTAAAAAAAACCGACGCTTTCCGGGTTGCGTTGTCGTAAATCGACCCACAGTCATTTGCGTCGCGTTAACGTTGTTTTCCTTTACGACTTGACGCCGCTGTGTGCGTCATGAAATAATGACTCCCACCTGTTGGTTGCGCCGCCGTGCGTCAAAGTATAAATTTGACGCCCGCACGGCGCATCGAAATGGCATTAGCCGGCGGTAATTTTTTTGACGCAAAACTGCGCCGGCGCAGCTTTGCGTCAAAAAGTATAAATATGGCCCTGAATTTTTTTCCAAGTCCCCACTCAGAATGGAACTTGTCCGTTTTTTGAAGAAAAAATAATTTGGACCTCGTCACTTTTTGGATGAACAAAGTTAACATTTTTTTGCAGACCCCACTTAAAATAGGACTTGGCCATGTTTTCGAAGAAAAAAGTTGAAATTGGACTTTGTATTTTTTGGATGAAAAAAGTTGACATTTTTTCTATATCTCCACTCAGAATGGGACTTTGTCACTTTTTTGAAGAAAAAAGAAGAACTTGCACTTTTTTACTTTTTGGATGAAAAAAGCTGATCTTTTCATCCAAAAAGTGAAAATGTCCTTTTCTGATATGGGAGTTGGCAAATACATCACCTTTGACAAAAGTTGAATTACTTTCTTCGCCCCCACTCAGAATGGAACTTTGTCACTTTAAAAAATAAAAGTTGAAATTGGACTTCGCCACTTTTTGGATGTAAAAAGTTGACATTTTTTCCAAGTCCCCACTCAGAATAGAAAGGTGTCACTTTTCTTAAAACAAAGTTGAAATTAGACTGTCTTTTTTTGGATGAAAAAATGTGAAATGTACTTTAAGTCCCACTCTGAAGGTGACGTTTTCACTTTTTTGAAGCAAAAAGTTACATTTGGACTTTGTTAGTATTTCAATAAAAAAAGATGAATCTTTTTCTAAATCCACACTCAGAATTGGATTTTCTAGCTTTTTTTTAAAAAAGAAAAAAGTTGAAATTGGACGTTTTCACTTTTTGGATGAAAAAAGTTGAATTGGTTTCTATGTCCCTACTCAAAATGGAACTTGTTACTCTTTTGAAGAAAAAAGTTGAATTTGGAGTTCGTCTCTTTTTGAATGAAAAAAGTTTACATTTTTTAAAGACCCCACTCAAAATAGGACTTTCTCACTGTTTTGAAGAAAAAAGTTGAATTTGGACTTTGTCACCTTTTGGATGTAAAAAGTTGACATATTTTCCAAGTCCCGACTAGAATGGAAAAGTTGTCACTTTTTTTTAAAAAAAAGTTGAAATTAGACTTTGTCCGTTTTTGGATGAAAAAATGTGACATGTACTCTAAGTTCCCACTCAGAATGGGACGCTGTCACTTTTTTGAAGGAAAAAGTTAAATTTGGACTTTGTTACTTTTTTAATAAAAAAAGATTAATCTTTTTCAAAGTCCCCCCTCAGATTGGGATTTTCTAGCTTTCTTCCAAAAAACAAAGTTGAAATTTGACTTATTCACTTTTTGATAAAAAGGTTGATTTTTTTTCTAAGTCCTCACTCAGAATGCAACTTGTCAGTTTTTTGAAGAAAAAAGTTGAATTCGGACTTCAGCACTTTTTGGACAAAAAAAGTTAACATTTTTTTGCAGTCCCCACTTAAAATAGGACTTTGTCACGTTTTTGAAGAAAAAAGTTGAAATTAGACTTTGTCTTTTTTTGGATGTAAAAAGTTGTCATTTTTTCTATATCTCCACTGAGAATGGGACTTTGTCACTTTTTTGAAGAAAACAGAAGAATTTGCACTTTTTACTTTTTGCATGAAAAAAGCTGATCTTTTCATCCAAAAAGTTAAAATGTCCTTTTCTGATATGGGAGTTGGCAAATACGTCACCTTTGACAAAAGTTGAATTACTTTCTTCGCCCCCTCTCAGAATGGAACTTTGTCACTTTTTTTAAAAAAAGTTGAATTTGGACTTTGCCAATTTTTGGATGTCAAAAGTTGAATTTTTTTGCAATTTTCCACTCAGGATGGTACTGTGTCACTTTTTTGAAAAAAAAAAAGTTGAAATTAGACTTTGACATTTTTTGGATGAAAAATTATGAAATGTACTGTAAGTCCCCACTCAGAAGTTGACGTTTTCACCTTTTAGAAGCAAAAAGTTGAATTTGGACTTAGTTACTTTTTCAATAAAAAAATATGAATCTTTTTATAAGTCCCCACTCAGAATGGGATTTTCTAGCTTTTTTGAAAAAAACTAAAGTTGAAATTGGACATTTTCCCTTTTTGGATGAAAAAGGTTGAATAGTTTTCTATGTTCCCACTCAAAGTGGAACTTGTCACTTTTTTGAAGACAATTTTTGAAAACCCCAGTCAAAATAGGACTTTCTAAATTTTTGAAGAAAAAAATTGAATTTGGACTTTGGCACCCTTTGGATGTAAAAAGTTGATATATTTTCCAAGTTCCGACTAAGAATGAAAAAGTTGTCACTTTTTTGAAAAAAAAAGTTGAAATTAGACTTTGTCAGTTTTTGGATGAAAAAATTTGAAATGTACTCTAAGTCCCCACTCAGAATGGAACTTGTCACTTTTTTGAAGAAAAAAGTTGAATTTTCACTTCCTCATGTTTTTGAAGAAAAAAGTTGAAATTGGACTTTGTCTATCTTTGGATGAAAAAAGGTAAAACATTTTCTAAATCCCACTCAGAATTAGACTTTGTCACTTTTTTAAAGAAAAAGTTTGCATTTGGACATTGTCACCTGTTGGCTGAAAAAAGTTGAAATGTTTTCTGAGTCCCCACTCGGAATTTGACTTTGTCATGTTTTTGAAGGAAAAAGTTGAATTTGGACTTTTTCACTTTTTGGATGTAAAAAGTTGACATTTTTTCTAAGGCCCCACTCAGAATAGGACGGTGTCACTTTTCTTAAAACAAAGTTGAAATTAGACTGTCATTTTTTGGATGAAAAAATTTGAAATGTACTCTAAGTCCCACTCTGAAGTTGACGTTTTTACTTTTTTGAAGGAAAAAGTTGAATTTGGACTTTGTTAGTATTTCAATTAAAAAAAAATCTATCTTTTTCTAAGTCCCCACTCAGAATTGGATTTTCTAGCTTTTAAAAAAAAAAAAACAATGTTTGAAATTGGACGTTTTCATTTTTTTGATGAAAAAAGTTTAATTGGTTTCTATGCCCCTACTCAAAATGGATCTTGTCACTCTTTTTAAGAAAAAAGTTGAATTTGGACTTCGTCACTTTTTGGATGAAAAATGTTTACATTTTTTGAAGACCCCACTCAAAATAGGACTTTGTCACTTTTTTGAGGAAAAAATAAGAATTTTCACTTTTTCCCTTTTTGTGTGAAAAAAGCTGATCTTTTCATCCAAAAAGTTAAAATGTCCTTTTCTGACATGGGAGTTGGCATATACGTCAACTTTGCGAAATGTTGAATTCGTTTCTTCGTCCCAACTCAGAATGGATGTTTATCACTTTTCTTTAAAAAAAGTTGAATTTGGACTTTGTTACTTTTTGGATGAAAAGGTTAACGTTTTTATGAAGACACCACTCAAAAGAGGACTTTGCCACTTTTTTTATGAAAAAAGTTGAATGTGGACTTTGTATTTTTTTGGATGAAAGCAGTTGAAATTTTTTCTATGTCCCCACTCAGAATAGGACTTTGTCACTTTTTTGAAGAAAAAAGAAGATTTTGCACTTTTTCACTTTTTGGATGAAAAAAAGCTAATCTTTTGCGATCGGGCAGCAAGAATGCCCACTAGACGCCAGGGATTTTTAAAAAATTTATATTTGCAATGTTTCGTGTTTGGGAGCGGCTCCTTGGGCAAGAGTCGCTCCCATTTGGGGGGCATGTTTGTGTGGCCATTTCTGCCCCCGGCCTAATATTTTTAGGCTGATCTGCCCCCAAGGGGGGCAGAAACCACTAGACGCCAGGGATTTTCTTTTTTTCATTATTTATGTTGTGTTTTGTGTTGAGGAGCGGCCCCTTGGTCAAGGGTCGCTCCCATTTGGGGGCCATGTTTGTTGTGGCCTTTTATGCCCCCCTTGGGGGCAGATCGGCCTAATATTTTTAGACTGATCTGCCCCCAAGGGGGGCAGAAACCACTAGACGCCAGGGATTTTTTTTTCTTTATTTCTGCTGTGTTTTGTGTTGAGGAGCGGTCGCTCCCATGTGGGGGTCATGTTTGTTGTGGCCATTTCTGCCCCCCTTGGGGGCAGATTGGCCTATAATTTTTAGGCTGATCTGCCTCCAAGGGGGGCAGAAACCACTAGAACGCCAGGGATTTTTTATATGTTTATTTTTGTGTGGGGGGGTCCCCTTGGGCAAGGGGCACCCCCCCAAGGGGGACATTGAACTGTTGGCCATTTCTGCCCCCCCTTAGGGCAGATGAGTCTATTATTTTTAGGGGGGCAGATGCCACTTAGACACCAGGGATAGAGTGTGTGTGTGTTAGTGGAGGGAGTGCGGCCCCTTGGGCAAGGGTCACCCTCCTTTGGGGGCACGTGTACCAAGGCCATTTCTGCCCCCCTAGGGGACAGATCAGCCTATTATTTTTTGGCTGATCTGTCCCCAAGGGGGGCAGAAACCACTACAACAGCAGGGATTTTTTTCTATGTTTATTTATGTGGGGGAGGCGTCCCCTTGGGCAAGGGGCGCCCCCCCCAAGGGGGGCACTGAACTGTTGGCCATTTCTGCCCCCCTTGGGGGCTGATGGGCCTATTTTTTCTAAGCCTATCTGCCCCCAAGGGGGGCAGAAGCCACTTAGACACCAGGGATAGTGTGTGTTAGTGGATGGGGGGTGGCCCCTTGTCAAGGGTCGCCCCCTTTTGGGGGCACGTGTACCAAGGCCATTTCTGCCCCCCCTTGGGGGCAGATGGGCCTATTTTTTTTCTAGGCCCATTGTCCCCAAGGAGGCAGAAGCCACTTAGGCACTAGGGATAGTGTGTGTGTTTGTATTTTTTTGTTTGGGGGTGGCCCCTTGGGCAAGGGTCGCTCCCCATGCGGACACACTACTAAAGGTATTTTCTGCCCTCCTTGGGGCAGATAGGCCTATTTTTTAGTAGGCCCATCTGCCCCTATGGCAGAATCCACTTAGGCACCAATTTCTAAATGCTTGATGGTGGGATGTTTGTCAACTGATGAAGGATTTGCATTTATGATAATTTTTTTCCTCCTTTTTGTTCTAGTTCAAAGCTTTTGCTTTCTTTGCTGTGGCTTCTTGCGGTTTTGGCAGTGGTTGACCTGCGGTTTGCATAGTTACATGTTTTAGGTAAGTAAAAACAATTTACTCCAAAGGAGTATTGCTGCCATGCATGAATGGCATGTTTGTAGGTGGTGTACTAAATGCAGGTTTGTGTGAAATTGTCCTTAGATTTATGCACAATGATATTTGTGTTGTCTTATTTCTAATTTGCTTTTCTTTCTTTCTTTCTTTTTAGTGGGATATCATTGGTGATTGGTGTGTCTGTGCAGAGTAGTTGCTGGTGATTCAAACTTTTTTAGGCAAGTGAGCGGTATAGTTTTTTAGTTTATAACTCTTACTAATAAAGCTACACTTTATTACTTATCTTACACAGTGCTGGTTGTTGGTGGTGCATTTGTCGAGTTCATTTTCGTAGGAAAGATTATGGCTAGCCGCAGGATGACCGCTCATCAGGTGGTTGGTATGCTTTTTGAGTCATTGTCTGATCATGATTATGAGACGGACTCTGCATCTGAGGCAGAGGAGGAAGTGAGAGATTCTGGCAGTGAAGTTTCTGTCGGAGAGGAATCTTCTGATGAGGAAGCCACACTCAGTGCAGATGAAGGGCCTGTTTTAGAGGAGGAGACACTGATGTGCCATTAGTGCAGCAACCTGGGGCTGAAAGGTTTCCCGTTAGAAGACCTGAACTCTTGGTTGCCCCAAACATGGAGCAGCCAGAGTTGCCTGCCTTTACTGGTCTCCCGGGGTGTAGAGTCAATACTGAGAACTTTTTGCCTGTCAATTTCTTTGAGTTATTTGGGGATGATGTGTTTTTGGAAGAGATTGTTGAGCAGACTAATTTGTATGCGGAGCAGTATTTGAGGGACAACGCTGCTAGACTTAGGCACACTCTAGAGCTACCCAGTGGATTCCTACTAATTTGGAGGAGATGAAAAGGTTTTTGGGTTTGAATCTTTTGATGGGGTTGATAAGGAAGCTGTCACTGGCTTCTTATTGGTCTACTAGTCCCTTGATGGCAACAGCTATATTTCCTGCAACCATGAGTCGTAATCGGTTTTTGCTTTTTCTTAGGATGCTGCATTTTATTGACAATGCATTAGCCTTGCCACGAGATCACCCTGATTCTGACCGTCTTTTTAAGATTAGGCCTGTCCTTGATCATTTTGTAGATCGTTTTTTCAGAGATCTATGTTCCAGGCAAAGAAATAGCTGTGGACTAGTCTTTGGTCCTCTTCAAGGGTCGTTTGGTTTTTAGGCAGTACATTCCTAGCAAGAGGGCACGATATGGAATTAAATTGTATATGCTGTCTGAAAGTAGTATAGGATATGTGTATAATTTCCGTATCTACACTGGTAGGGATTCCAGTATTGACCCCCCTGGTTGTCCTCCCACTTTTGGCGTTGCTGAGAAAATTGTGTGGGAACTTGGTAGACGACTGTTCAGCAAAGGTCACCATTTGTATGTAGATAACTTCTACACTGGAGTGCAGTTGTTCAAGGAATTGTTTAGAGTGGACACTGTTGCTTGTGGCACAATTCGTTGTAACCGGAAAGGCTGTCCAAGGGAGCTTGTCTGTAAAAATCTTGAGAGGGGGCAGTGCCTTGCGGAATGATGAGCTGCTAGCTTCGAAATTTTCAGACAGGAGGGATGTCTACATGCTAAGTACCATCCATGATGAGAGTACTTCCCCCGTGAGTGTTTGGGCCAGGTTGCTGAAGTGCGCAAACCTGTGTGCATTTTAGATTATAATAAGCACATGAGAGGTGTGGATAGGGTTGATCAAAGGTTGGAACCTTATACTGCTATTCGTAAGTCTTACGTTTGGTATAAGAAGTTAGCTATTCACCTCTTCCACTTAGCAACTTTTAATGCTTTTATTGTGTTTAAGGATAGTTTCCAGAGTCAAAGATGACATTTGTGAAATTTCAGGAGTCAGTGATATGGAGCCTTATTGTGGTGGAACAGGCCAGAGTTCCTAGAGAAGGGGTGGTGGAGGATGTGGCTAGATTGAAAGATCGCCACTTTGCTGAGCACATTCCTCCCACACCCAAAAAAGACTTTCCAGCTAAGACATGTAGAGTGTGTTTTCGAAGAGGTATCTGGAGGGAGACTCAAATGTACTGCCCAGATTGTCCTTTAAAGCCTGGGCTGTGTGTGGGTGGTTGTTTTAAGAATTACCACACCCAGAAGAATTACTGGGAACAACCATGAGTGTAAACTGCCTGTTTTGTATTTTCATGTGTTCAGTTTCATGGTTGGCGTTTCTGTCATGTACTTAGTTAGAACTTTTGTGTTTGTAGTTTTGTAATTATTTCTAAATAGTTAGTGGTTTCTTTGTTTAAAAAAAAAAAAGTGATGCCATTGTGTGTGGAGTGGCGCTTGGCTGAGGGTGTACATAGTGTATATATTGACTTGCTGTTGGCTACTGCAACACACTGCCAGCCAAACACAAGTCCACTCACTCCCATCAGCTGGTGTGATTGAGGTAGCAGGCATGTGGGCGTATGTAAGTGATGGGCCCTTGAGTGGCGCTGTATGTCGATGCGAGTGTTGAATGAAAGGTGTGTGAATGGACTGTAAAGCGGTTGGTGCCTTGCCGTGGCTTTACAGCTCACGAGCTGTGAGTCATTGGTTCAGTTGTTTGGCCTTTCAGTTATTAACAGTGCATTTCATTTTTGTGAAATCTCTTGTTAATAAAATTTGATCCACTGAACCATCACTCACCCTCGTGCCAAATCCATCCAGTATGTGTGGTAAAAATGTCAAAACCTGCTCTGCTGTAATCAGGCGTCACAGCACACCTGTGACACGCTAGGTGCCTCGGGTGGAACCCCGATGATGAAGCATGCCACCAACTTAGTTGGTGGGTGAGGGGTCTTTTTAACATAACCTAAGTGCATTTCTTTTCACAATTTTAGTGTTTGGAACACCACATAAGCATGTGGACACACCAAAATGATCTATTGCAAAACTACCTGTGTTGGGGGGGGGCACCTATGGTTTTGATCCCGGGTGCGGCCTTCATCTAGGGAAACCTACCAAACCCAGACATGTTTTAAAAATAGACACCCCAAGGAGTCCAAGGAGGTGTGGCTTGCCTGGATCCCCCAACAGTTTCTTACCCAGACTCCTCGGCAAACCTCAAAATTTGCATAAAAAAACATATTTTCACTTTTCTTTGTAGGATCACCGCTGCGGCACAAATTTCCTACCACCCAGCGTTCCCCTCAGTACCCCAAGTAAAATGATACCTCACTTGCATGCGACCCCAAAGCAAAGTCAGCCTAAAAGATGTATAAAAGAAAAATATATGCTTATCAACTCGCTGTGCTATCCCCTCAATCTCTACAAGTTTTTGGCCTTTTTCTGTTGCAGGCACCTGGCCCACCCCCACAAGTGAGGTACCATTTTTATCGGGAGACTTGGGGGAACGCTGGGTGGAAGGAAATTTGTGGCTCCTCTCAGATTCCAGAACTTTCTGTCACCGAAATGAGAGGAAAAAGTGTTTTTTTTGTCCAAATTTTGAGGTTTGCAAAGGATTCTGGGTAACAGAACCTGGTCAGAGCCCCACAAGACACCCCATCTTGGATTCCCCTAGGTGTCTAGTTTTAAAAAAATGCACTGGTTTGCTAGGTTTCCCCAGGTGCCGGCTGAGCTAGAGGCCAAAATCCACAGCTAGGCACTTTGTAAAAAACACCTCTGTTTTTTGTAAAAAATGTGATGTGTCCACGTTGTGTTTTGGGCGATTTCCTTTCGTGGGCGCTAGGCCTACCCACACACGCGAGGTACCATTTTTATCGGCAGACTTGGGGGAACGCTGGGTGGAAGGACATTTTTGGCTCCTCTCAGATTCCAGAACTTTCTGTCACCGAAATGAGAGGAAAAAGTGTTTTTTTGTCCACATTTTGAGGTTTGCAAAGGATTCTGGGTAACAGAAGCTGGTCAGAGCCCCACAAGTCACCCCATCTTGGATTCCCCTACGTGTCTAGTTTTCATAACTGCCAGTTTTGCTAGGTTTCCCTAGGTGCCGGCTGCGCTAGAGGCCAAAATCCACAGCTAGGCACTTTGCAAAAAGCACCTCTGTTTTCTTTGTGAAAATGTGATGTGTCCACGTTGTGTTTTGGGGCATTTCCTGTTGCGTGTTCTAGGCCTATCCACGCAAAAGAGGAACCATTTTTATCGGGAGACGTGGGGGAACACAGAATAGCAAAACAAGTGTTATTTCTCCTTGTCTTTCTCTACATTTTTCCTTCCAAATGTAAGACAGTGTGTAAAAAAGACGTCTATTTGAGAAATGCCCTGTAATTCGCATGCTAGTATGGGCACCATGGAATGCAGGGATGTGCAAATAACCACTGCTTCTCAACACCTTATCTTGTGGCCATTTTGGAGATACAAAGGTTTTCTTGATAGCTATTTTTCACTTTTTATATTTCAGCAAATGAATTGCTGTATAGAATAAAAACCCGTTGCAAAGTGCAACTCATTTATTGGCTCTTGGTACCTTCGGTTCTTGATGAACCTACAAGCTCTATATATCCCCGCAACCAGAGGAGTCCAGCTGACGTAACGGTATATTGCTTTCAAAAATCTGACATCGCAGGAAAAAGTTACAGAGTCAAATGTGGAGAAAAAGTGCTTGTTTTTTTCACCTCAATTTCAATATTTTTTTATTTCAGCTGTTTTTTTTCTGTAGGAAACACTTGTAGGATCTACACACATGACCCCTTGCTGAATTCAGAATTTTGTCTACTTTTCAGAAATGTTTAGCTTTCTGGGATACAGCATTGGTTTCTCACCCATTTTGGTCACTAACTGGTAGGAGGCTGAAAGCACAAAAAATAATAAAAATGGGGTATGTCCCAGGAAAATGTCAAAATTGTATTGAAAATGGGGTTTTCTAATTCAAGTCTGCATGTTCCTGAAAGCTGAGAGGATGGTGATCTTTGTTGATGCCATTTTCAGGGACAAAACCACGAACTGCCTTCTGCAGCCCTTTTTTCCCATTTGTTTGAAAAAAAAAACATTTTCACTGTATTTTGGCTAATTTCTTGGTCTCCTTCAGGGGAATCCACAAAGTCTGGGTGCCTCTAGAATCCCTAGGATGTTGGAAAAAAAGGACGCAAATTTGTCATGGGTAGCTTATAAGAACAAAAAGTTATGAGGGCCTAAGCGCAAATTGCCCCAAAGAGCCAAAAAAGGGCTCGGCACAGGAGGGGAAAAGGACTGGCAGCGAAGGGGTTAAAATATCCTATTCTGATATGAAAGTTGTCAAACATGTTAACTTTGACAAAAGTTGAATTATTTTCTACATCCCACTCAGAATGGAACGTAGTCACTTTTTTGAAAAAAAAGTTGAATTTGGACTTTGTTACTTTTTTAATTAAAAAAAGATGAATCTTTGACTAAGTCCCTACTCAGAATGGGATTTTCTAGTTTTTTTAAAAAAAAACAAAGTTGAAATTGGACTTCTTCACTTTTTGATAAAAAAGGTTGAATTTTTTCTAAGTCCCCACTCAGAACAAAACTTGTCCGTTTTTTCAAGAAAAAAGTTGAATTTGGACTTTGTCACTTTTTGGATGAAAAAAGTTAAAAAAAATTTGAAGGCCCCACTCAAAATAAGACATTTTTTGAAGAAAAAAGTTGAATTTGGAGTTTGTCTTTTTTGGATGAAAAAGTTGAAATGTTTCTGTGTCTCCACTCAGAAAGGGACTTTGTCAGTTTTTTTTTTTTTTTTTTTAAAAGAAGTATTTCCACTTTTTCACTTTTTGGTTGAAAAAAACGTATTTTTTCATCCAAAAAGTTAAAATGTCCTATTCTTATATGGGAGTTGCCAAACATGCCAACTTTGACAAAAGTTGAATTATTTTCTACATCCCCACTCAGAATGGAAGTTTGTCACATTTTTTATTAAAAAGTTGAATTTGGACTTTGCCACTTTTTGGGTGTAAAAAGTTGAAATTTTTCCAAGTTTCCACTCAGGATGGTACTGTGTCACTTTCTTGAAAAAAAAGTTGAAATTAGACTTCGTCATTTGTTGGATGAAAAATTATGAAATGTTCTCTAAGTCCTCCCTCAGAAGTTGACGTTTTTACTTTTTTGAAGAAAAAAGTTGAATTTGGACATTGCTACTTTTTTAATCAAAAAACAATGAATCTTTTTCTAAGTCCCCAATCAGAATGGGATTCTCTAGCTTTTTTGAAAAAAATAAAAGTTGAAATTGGACGTTTTCACTTTTTGGATGAAAAAGATTGAATTGTTTTCTATGTCCCTACTCAGAATGGAACTTGACACATTTTTGAAGAAATAAAGTTGAATTTGGACTTTGTTTCTTTTTTTATAAAAAGGTGACTTTTTTCTATGTACCCACTCAGAATGGGATATTCTAGCTTTTTTCCAAAAAACTAAGTTGTAATTTTACTTTTTCACTTTTTGATAAAAAAGGTAGAATTTTTTTCTAAGCCCCCACTCAGAACCGAACTTGTCAGTTTTTTGAAGAAAAAAGTTGAATTTGGATTTCGTCAACTTTTGGATGAAAAAAGTTAACATTTTTTTTAAGACCCCACTCAAAATAGGACATTGTCACTTTTTAAAAAACATTTTTGGATGAAAAGGGTTGAAATTGTTTCTGTGTCTCCACTCAGAATGGGGCTTTGTCAGTTAAAAAAAAAAAAAAAGAATTTACACTTTTTCACTTTTTGGATGAAAAAAGATGATTTTCTCATCCAAAAAGTTAAAATGTCCTCTTCTGATATGGGAATTGGGAGGTGGCAAACATGTCAACTTTGACAAAAGTTGAATTATTTTCTACGTCCCCAATCAGAATGAAAGTTAGTCACCTTTTTTATTAAAAAGCTGAATTTGGACTTCGACACTTTTTGGATGTAAAAAGTTGACATTTTTCCAAGTTTCCACCCAGGATGGTACAGTGTCACTTTTTTGAAAAAAAAAAAATAATTAAATTAGACTTTGTCATTTGATGGATGAAAAATTATGAAATGTTTTTTAAGTCCCCGGACCTTGTTACTTTTTCAATAAAAAAAAGATTAATCTTTTTTAAGTCCCCGATCAGAATGGGATACTCTAGCTTTTTTGAAAAAAACAAAAGTTGAAATTGGACGATTTCACTTTTTGGATTAAAAAGATTGAATTGTTTTCTATGTCCCTACTCAAAATGGAACTTGTCAGTTTTTTGAAGAAAAAAGTTGAATTTGGACTTCGTCAATTTTTGAATGAAAAAAGTTAACAGTTTTTTGAAGACCCCACTCAAAATAGGACTTTGTCACTTTTTGGATGAAAAAAGTTTACACTTTTTGAAGACCCCACTCAAAATAGGACTTTCTCACTTTTTTGAAGAAAAAAGTTGAATTTGGACTTTGTCACCTTTTGGATGTAAAAAGTTGATATAATTTCCAAGTTCCGACTAAGAATGAACAAGTTGTCACTTTAAAAAAAAAATAAGTTGAAATAAGACTTTGTCAGTTTTTGGATGAAAAAATTTGAAATGTACTTTAAGTCCCCCTCAGAATGGAACTTGTCACTTTTTTGAAGAATAAAGTTGAATTTTGACTTCGTCAGTTTTTGGATGAAAAAAGTTAACATTTTTTTGAAGACCCCACTCAAAATAAGACATTTTTTGAAGAAAAAAGTTGAAATTGGAGTTTGTCTTTTTTGGATGAAAAAAGTTGAAATTTTTCTGTGTCTCCACTCAGAATGGGACTGTCAGTTTTTTTTTTTTTTTTTTTTAAAAAGAAGTATTTCCACTTTTTCACTTTTTGGATGAAAAAAACTTATTTTTTCATCCAAAAAGTTAAAATGTCCTATTCTGATATGGGAGTTGCCAAACATGCCAACTTTGACAAAAGTTGAATTATTTTCTACATCCCCAATCAGAATGGAAGTTTGTCAAATTTTTGATTAAAAAGTTGAATTTGGACTTCGCCACTTTTTGGATGTAAAAAGTTGACATTTTCCCAAGTTTCCACTCAGTACTGTGTCACTTTCTTGAAAAAAAAGTTGAAATTAGACTTTGTCATTTGTTGGATGAAAAATTATGAAATGTTCTCTAAGTCCGCCCTCAGAAGTTGATGTTTTTACTTTTTTGAAGAAAAAAGTTGAATTTGGACAGTTACTTTTTTAATAAAAAACAATTCATCTTTTTCTAAGTCCCCAATCAGAATGGGATTCTCTAGCTTTTTTGAAAAAAACAAAAGTTGAAATTGGACGTTTTCACTTTTTGGATGAAAAAGATTGAATTGTTTTCTATGTCCCCACTCAGAATGGAACTTGACACATTTTTGAAGAAATAAAGTTGAATTTGGACTTTGTTTCTTTTTTGATAAAAAGGTGACTTTTTTTCATGTCCCCACTCAGAATGGGATATTCTAGCTTTTTTCCAAAAAACAAAGTTGACATTTTATTTTTTCACTTTTTGATAAAAAAGGTAGAATTTTTTTTTAAGTCCCCACTCAGAACCAAACTTGTCAGTTTTTTGAAGAAAAAAGTTGAATTTGGACTTCGTCAACTTTTGGATGAAAAAAGTTAACATTTTTTTTAAGACCCCACTCAAAATAGGACATTGTCACTTTTTTAAAAACATTTTTGGATGAAAAGGGTTGAAATTGTTTCTGTGTCTCCACTCAGAATGGGGCTTTGTCAGTTTAAAAAAAAAAAGAATTTACACTTTTTCACTTTTTGGATGAAAAAAGATGATTTTCTCATCCAAAAAGTTAAAATGTCCTATTCTGATATGGGAATTGGGAGGTGGCAAACATCTCAACTTTGACAAAAGTTGAATTATTTTCTACGTCTACGTCTAACACAAAGTTAGTCACATTTTTTATTAAAAAGCTGAATTTGGACTTCACCACTTTTTGGATGTAAAAAGTTGACATTTTTCCAAGTTTCCACCCAGGATGGTACTGTGTCACTTTAAAAAAAAAAAAAAAAAAAATTTAAATTAGACTTTGTCATTTGATGGATGAAAAATGATGTAATGTTTTCTAAGTCCCCGGACCTTGTTACTTTTTTAATACAAAAATATGATTCTTTTTTAAGTCCCCGATCAGAATGGGATTCTCTAGCTTTTTTGAAAAAAACAAAAGTTTAAATTGGACGATTTCACTTTTTGGATGAAAAAGATTGAATTGTTTTCTATGTCCCTACTCAAAATGGAACTTGTCAGTTTTTTGAAGAAAAAAGTTGAATTTGGACTTCGTCAATTTTTGAATGAAAAAAGTTAACAGTTTTTTGAAGACCCCACTCAAAATAGGACTTTGTCACTTTTTGGATGAAAAAAGTTTACACTTTTTGGAGACCCCACTCAAAATAGGACTTTCTCACTTTTTTGAAGAAAAAAGTTGAATTTGGACTTTGTCACCTTTTGGATGTAAAAAGTTGATATAATTTCCAAGTTCCGACTAAGAATGAACAAGTTGTCACTTTTTTTTAAAAAAAAGTTGAAATAAGACTTTGTCAGTTTTTGGATGAAAAAATGTGAAATGTACTTTAAGTCCCCACTCAGAATGGAACTTGTCACTTTTTTGAAGAAAAAAGTTGAATTTTGACTTCGTCAGTTTTTTGGATGAAAAAAGTTGAAATTTGTTTGAAGACCCCATTCAGACTAGGACTTTGTCATGTTTTTGAAGAAAAAAGTTGAAGGTGGACTTTGTCTTTTTTTGGATGAAAAAAGGTTAAACATTTTCTAAATCCCCTCTCAGAATTAGACTTTGTCACTTTTTTAAAGAACAAGTTTGCATTTGGACATTGTCACCTGTTGGCTGAAAAAGGTTGAATTGTTTTCTGAGTCTCTACTCAGAATTTGACTTTGTCATGTTTTTGAAGAAAAAAGTTGAATTTGGGCTTTTTCATTTTTTGGATGTAAAATGTTGACATTTTTTCTAAGGCCCCACTCAGAATAGGACGGTGTCACTTTTCTTAAAACAAAATTGAAATTAGACTGTCATTTTTTGGATGAAAAAATGTGAAATGTACTCTAAGTCCCACTCTGAAGTTGACGTTTTCACTTTTTTGAAGCAAAAAGTTGAATTTGGACTTTGTTAGTATTTCAATAAAAAAAAGATGCATCTTTTTCTAAGTCCCCACTCAGAATTGGATTTTCTAGCTTTTTTAAAAAAAAAAACAAAGTTTGAAATTGGACGTTTTCACTTTTTTGATGAAAAAAGTTGAATTGGTTTCTATGTCCCTACTCAAAATGGAACTTGTCAATCTTTTTAAGATAAAAGTTGAATTTGGACTTCGTCACTTTTTTGATGAAAAATGTTTACATTTTTTGAAGACCCCACTCAAAATAGGACTTTGTCACTTTTTTGAGGAAAAAATAAGAATTTTCACTTTTTCCCTTTTTGTGTGAAAAAAGCTGATCTTTTCATGCAAAAAGTTAAAATGTCCTTTTCTGACATGGGAGTTGGCAGATACGTCAACTTTGAGAAATGTTGAATTCGTTTCTTCGTCCCCACTCAGAATGGAACTTTATCATTTTTCTTTAAAAAAAGTTTAATTTGGACTTTGTTACTTTTTGGATGAAAAGGTTAACGTTTTTGTGAAGACACCACTCAAAAGAGGACTTTGTCACTTTTTTGAAGAAAAAAGTTGAATGTGGACTTTGTATTTTTTTGGATGAAAACAGTTGAAATTTTTTCTATGTCCCAACTCAGAATAGGACTTTGTCACTTTTTTGAAGAAAAAAGAAGAATTTGCACTTTTTCACTTTTTGGATGAAGAAAAGCTAATCTTTTGCGATCGGGCAGCAAGAATGCCCACTAGACGCCAGGGATTTTTTAAAAATTTATGTTTGCAATGTTTCGTGTTTGGGAGCGGCCCCTTGGGCAAGAGTCGCTCCCATTTGGGGGGCATGTTTGTGTGGCCATTTCTGCCCCGGCCTAATATTTTTAGGCTGATCTGCCCCCAAGGGGGGCAGAAACCACTAGACGCCAGGGATTTTCTTTTTTTTATTAGTTATGTTGTGTTTTGTGTTGCGGAGCGGCCCCTTGGGCAAGGGTCGCTCACATTTGGGGGCCATGTGTGTTGTGGCCTTTTCTGCCCCCCTTGGGGGCAGATCGGCCTAATATTTTCAGACTGATCTGCACCCAAGGGGGGCAGAAACCACTAGACGCCAGAGATTTTGTTTTCTTTATTTCTGCTGTGTTTTGTGTTGGGGGGTCCCCTTGGGCAAGAGGCACCTCCCCCAAGGGGGACATTGAACTGTTGGCCATTTCTGCCCCTCCCCTTGGGGGCAGATGAGCCTATTATTTTTAGGGGGCAGATGCCACTTAGACACCAGGGATAGTGTGTGTGTGTTAGTGGAGGGGGTGCGGCCCCTTGGGCAAGGGTCACCCCCTTTGGGGGGACGTGTACCAAGGCCATTTCTGCCCCCCTTGGGGACAGATCAGCTTATTATTTTTGGGCTGATCTGTCCCCAAGGGGGGCAGAAACCACTAGAACGCCAGGGATTTTTTTATGTTTATTTATGTAGGGGAGGCGTCCCCTTGGGCAAGTGGCGCCCCCCCCAGGGGGGTATTAAACTGTTGGCCATTTCTGCCCCCTTGGGGGCTGATGGGCCTATTTTTTCTAACCCAAGGGGGGAAGAAGCCACTTAGACACCAGGGATAGTGTGTGTTAGTGGATGGGGGGTGGCCCCTTAGTCAAGGGTCACCCCCTTTTGGGGGCACGTGTACCAAGGCCATTTCTGCCCCCCCTTGGAGGCAGATGGGCCTATTTCTTTTCTATGCCCATTGTCCCGAAGGAGGCAGAAGCCACTTAGGCACCAGGGATAGTGTGTGTGTTTTTATTTTTTTGTTTGGGGGTGGCCCCTTGGGCAAGTGTCGCTCCCCGTGCGGACACACTACTAAAGGAATTTTCTGCCCTCCTTGGGGCAGATAGGCCTATTTTTTAGTAGGCCCATCTGCCCCTATGGCAGAATCCACTTAGGCACCAATTTCTAAATGCTTGATGGTGGGATGTTTGTCAACTGATGAAGTATTTGCATTCATGATAATTTTTTTCCTCCTTTTTGTTCTAGTTCAAAGCTTTTGCTTTCTTTGCTGTGGCTCCTTGCGGTTTTGGCAGTGGTTGACCTGCGGTTTGCATAGTTGCATGTTTTAGGTAAGTAAAAACAATTTACTCCAAAGGAGTATTGTTGCCATGCATGAATGGCATGTTTGTAGGTGGTGTACTAAATGCAGGTTTGTGTGAAATTGTCCTTAGATTTGTGTACAATGATATTTGTGTTGTCTTATTTCTAATTTGCTTTTCTTTCTTTCTTTTTAGTGGGATATCATTGGTGATTGGTGTGTCTGTGCAGAGTAGTTGCTGGTGATTCAAGCTTTTTTAGGCAAGTGAGCGGTATAGTTTTTGAGTTTATAACTCTTACTAATAAAGCTGCACTTTATTACTTATCTTACACAGTGCTGGTTGTTGGAGGGTGCATTTGTCGAGTTCATTTTCGTAGGAAAGGTCATGGCTAGCCGCAGGATGACCGCTCATCAGGTGGTTGGTATGCTTTTTGAGTCATTGTCTGATCATGATTATGAGACGGACTCTGCATCTGAGGCAGAGGAGGAAGTGAGAGATTCTGGCAGTGAAGTTTCTGTCGGAGAGGAATCTTCTGATGAGGAAGCCACACTCAGTGCAGATGAAGGGCCTGTTTTAGAGAAGGAGACACTGATGTGCCATTAGTGCAGCAACCTGGGGCTGAAAGGTTTCCCGTTAGAAGACCTGAACTCTGGGTTGGCCCAAACATGGAGCAGCCAGAGTTGCCTGCCTTTACTGGTCTCCAGGGGTGTAGAGTCAATACAGAGAACTTTTTGCCTGTCAATTTCTTTGAGTTATTTGTGGATGATGTGTTTTTGGAAGAGATTGTTGAGCAGACTAATTTGTATGCGGAGCAGTATTTGAGGGACAACGCTGCTAGACATAGGCCACACACTAGAGCTACCCAGTGGATTCCCACAAATTTGGAGGAGATGAAAAGGTTTTTGGGTTTGAATCTTTTGATGGGGTTGATAAGGAAGCTGTCACTGGCTTCTTATTGGTCTACTAGTCCCTTGATGGCAACAGCTATATTTCCTGCAACCATGAGGAGTCGTAATCGGTATTTGCTTCTTCTTAGGATGCTGCATTTTATTGACAATGCATTAGCCTTGCCACGAGATCACCCTGATTCTGACCGTCTTTTTAAGAATAGGCCTGTCCTTGATCATTTTGTAGATCGGTTTTTCAGAGATCTATGTTCCAGGCAAAGAAATAGCTGTGGACTAGTCTTTGGTCCTCTTCAAGGGTCGTTTGGTTTTTAGGCAGTACATTCCTAGCAAGAAGGCACGATATGGAATTTAATTGTATATTGCTGTCTGAAAGTAGTATAGGATATGTGTATAATTTCCGTATCTACACTGGTAGGGATTCCAGTATTGACCCCCTGGTTGTCCTCCCACTTTTGGAGTTGCTGAGAAAATTGTGTGGGAACTTGGTAGACGACTGTTCAACAAAGGTCACCATTTGTATGTAGATAACTTCTACACTGGAGTGCAGTTGTTCAAGGAATTGTTTAGAGTGGACAATGTTGCTTGTGACACAATTTGTTGTAACCGGAAAGGCTATCCAAGGGAGCTTGTCTGTAAAAAACTTGAGAGGGGACAGTGCAGTGCCTTGCGAAATGATGAGCTGCTAGCTTCGAAATTTTCAGACAGGAGGGATGTCTACATGCTAAGTACCATCCATGATTAGAGTACTTCTCCCGTGAGTGTTTGGGGCCAGGTTGCTGAAGTGCGCAAACCTGTGTGCATTTTAGATTATAATAAGCACATGGGAGGTATAGATAGAGTTGATCAAAGGTTGGAACCTTATACTGCTATTCGTAAGTCTTACGTTTGGTATAAGAAGTTAGCTATTCACCTCTTCCACTTAGCAACTTTTAATGCTTTTATTGTGTTTAAGGATAGGTCTCCAGAGTCAAAGATGACATTTGTGAAATTTCAGGAGTCAGTGATATGGAGCCTTATTGTGGTGGAACAGGCCAGAGGTTCCTAGAGAAGCGGTGGTGGAGGATGTGGCTAGATTGAAAGATCGCCACTTTGCTGAGCACATTCCTCCCTTTCCAGCTAAGAAATGTAGAGTGTGTTTTCGAAGAGGTATCTGGAGGGAGACTCAAATGTACTGCCTAGATTGTCCTTCAAAGCCTGGGCTGTGTGTGGGTGGTTGTTAAGAATTACCACACCCAGAAGAATTACTGGGAACAACCATGAGTGTAAACTGCCTGTTTTGTATTTTCATGTGTTCAGTTTCATGGTTGGCGTTTCTGTCATGTACTTAGCTAGAACATTTGTGTTTGTAGTTTTGTAATTATTTCTAATTATTTAGTGGTTTCTTTGTTTAAAACAAAAGTGATTCCATTGTGTGTGGAGTGGCGCTTGGCTGAGGGTGTACATAGTGTATATATTGACTTGCTTTTGGCTACTGCAACACACTGCCAGCCAAACACCAGTCCACACACTCCCATCAGCTGGTGTGATTGAGGTAGCAGGCATGTGGGTGTATGTAAGTGATGGGCCCTTGAGTGGCGCTGTATGTCGCTGTGAGTGTTGTAATGTGCTGGGTCCGTGGCTGGCGGCGTGAATGGTCTTGTGCATGTCATGTATGAAAGGTGTGTGAATGGACTGTAAAGCGGTTGGTGCCTTGACGTGGCTTTACAGCTCACGAGCTGTGAGTCATTGGTTCAGTTGTTTGGCCTTTCAGTTATTAACAGTGCATTTCATTTTTGTGAAATCTCTTGTTAATAAAATTTGATCCACTGAACCATCACTCACCCTCGTGCCAAATCCAACCAGTATGTGTGGTAAAAATGACAAAACCTGCTCCGCTGTAATCAGGCGTCGCAGCACACCTGTGACACGCTAGGTGCCTCCGGCGGAACCCGATGATGAAGCATGCCACCAACTTAGTTGGTGGGTGAGGGGTCTTTTTAACATAACCTAAGTGCATTTCTTTTCACACTTTTAGTGTTTGGAACATCACATAAGTATGTGGACACACCAAAATGATCTATTGCAAAACTACCTGTGTTGGGGGGGCACCTATGGTTTTGATCCCGGGTGCGGCCTTCATCTAGGGAAACCTACCAAACCCAGACATGTTTTAAAAATAGACACCCCAAGGAGTCCAAGGCGGTGTGGCTTGACTGGATCCCCCAACATTTTTCTTACCCAGACTCCTCGGCAAACCTCAAAATTTGCATAACAAATCATATTTTCCTCACTTTTCTTTGTAGGATCACCGCTGCAGCACAAATTTCCTACCACCCAGCGTTCCCCGCAGTACCCCAAGTAAAATGATACCTCACTTGCATGCGACCCAAAGCAGAGTCAGCCTAAAAGATGTATAAATGAAAAATATGTGCTTATCACTCGCTGTGCTATCCCCTCAATCTCTACAAGTTTTTGGCCTTTTTCTGTTGCAGGCACCTGGCCCACCCCCACAAGTGAGGTACAATTTTTATCGGGAGACTTGGGGGAACGCTGGGTGGAAGGAAATTTGTGGCTCCTCTCAGACTCCAGAACTTTCTGTCACCGAAATGAGAGGAAAAGGTGTTTTTTTTTGTCCAAATTTTGAGGTTTGCAAAGGATTCTGGGTAACAGAACCTGGTCAGAGCCCACAAGTCACCCCATCTTGGATTCCCCTAGGTGTCTAGTTTTCAAAAAATGCGCTGGTTGGTAGGTTTCCCCAGCTGCCGGCTGAGCTAGAGGCCAAAATCCACAGGTAGGCACTTTGTAAAAATAACCTCTGTTTTCAGGGAAAAATGTGATGTGTCCATGTTGTGTTTTGGGCCATTTCCTTTCGTGGGCGTTAGGCCTACCACACAAGTGAGGTACCATTTTTATCGGCAGACTTGGGGGAACGCTGGGTGGAAGGAAATTTGTGGCTCCTCCCAGATTCCAGAACTTTCTGTCACCGAAATGAGAGGAAAAAGTGTTTTTTTTGGCCAAATTTTGAGGTTTGCAAAGGATTCTGTGTAACAGACCTGGTGAGAGCCCCACAAGTCACCCCATCTTGGATTCCCCTAGGTGTCTAGTTTTCAAAAATGCACTGGTTTGCTAGGTTTCCCCAGGGGGCGGCTGAGCTAGAGGCCAAAATCCACAGGTAGGCACTTTGTAAAAAACACCTCTGTTTTCTGTGAAAAATGTGATGTGTCCACGTTGTGTTTTGGGCGATTTCCTTTCGTGGGCGCTAGGCCTACCCACACAAGTGAGGTACCATTTTTATCGGCAGACTTGGGGGAACGCTGGGTGGAAGGACATTTTTGGCTCCTCTCAGATTCCAGAACTTTCTGTCACCGAAATGAGAGGATAAAGTGTTTTTTGGCCACATTTTGCTGTTTGCAAAGGATTCTGGGTAACAGAACCTGGTCAGAGCCCACAAGTCACCCCATTTTGGATTCCCCTAGGTATCTAGTTTAAAAAAATGCACTGGTTGCTAGTTTTCCCCAGGTGCTGGCTGAGCTAGAGGCCAAAATCCACAGGTAGGCACCTTTGTAAAAAAACACCTCTGTTTTCTGTGGAAAAATTTGATGTGTCCACGTTGTGTTTTGGGGCATATCCTTTTGCGGGCGCTAGGCCTACCCCCACAAGTGAGGTACCATTTTTATCGGGAGTCATGGGGAAACGCTGGGTGGAAGGGAATTTGTGGGTCCTCTCAGATTCCAGAACTTTCTGTCACCGGAATGAGAGGAAAAAGTGTTTTATTGGCCAAATTTTGAGGTTTGCAAAGGATTCTGGGTAACAGAACCTGGTCAGAGCCCCACAAGTCACCCCATCTTGGATTCCCCTAGGTGTCTAGTTTTCATAACTGGCAGTTTTGCTAGGTCTCCCTAGGTGCCGGCTGCGCTAGAGGCCAAAATCCACAGCTAGGCACTTTACAAAAACAACCTCTGTTTTCTTTGTGAAAATGTGATGTGTCCACGTTGTGTTTTGGGGCATTTCCTGTCGCGTGTTCTAGGCCTATCCACGCAAGTGCGGTACCATTTTTATCGGGAGACGTGGGGGAACACAGAATAGCAAAACAAGTGTTATTGCTCCTTGTCTTTCTCTACATTTTTCCTTCCAAATGTAAGACAGTGTGTAAAAAAGACGTCTATTTGAGAAATGCCCTGTAATTCACATGCTAGTATGGGCACCATGGAATTCAGAGATGTGCAAATAACCACTGCTTCTCAACACCTTATCTTGTGGCCATTTTGGAAATACAAAGGTTTTCTTGATACCTATTTTTCACTTTTTATATTTCAGCAAATGAATTGCTGTATAGAATAAAAACCCATTGCAAAGTGCAACTCATTTATTGGCTCTGGGTACCTAGGTTTCTTGATGAACCTACAAGCTCTATATATCCCCGCAAACAGAAGAGTCCAGCTGACGTAACGGTATATTGCTTTCAAAAATCTGACATCGCAGGAAAAAGTTACAGAGTAAAACGTGGAGAAAAATTGCTGTTTTTTTTCACCTCAATTTCAATATTATTTTATTTCAGCTGTTATTTTCTGTAGGAAACACTTGTAGGATCTACACACATGACCCCTTGCTGAATTCAGAATTTTGTCTACGTTTCAGAAATGTTTAGCTTTCTGGGATCCAGCATTGGTTTCACACCCATTTTGGTCACTAACTGAAGGAGGCTGAAAGCACAAAAAATTATAAAAATGGGGTAAGTCCCAGTAAAATGTCAAAATTGTATTGAAAATAGGGTTTTCTAATTCAAGTCTGCCTGTTCCTGAAAGCTGAGAGGATGGTGATCTTTGTTGATGCCATTTACAGGGATAAAACCACGAACTGCCTTCTGCAGCCCTTTTTTCCCATTTGTTTGAAAAAAACTAAATTTTCAATGTATTTTGGCTAATTTCTTGGTCTCCTTCAGGGGAACCCACAAAGTCTGGGTGCCTCTAGAATCCCTAGGAAGTTGGAAAAAAAGTACGCAAATTTGGCATGGGTAGCTTATGTGAACAAAAAGCTATGAGGGCCTAAGCGCGAACTGCCCCAAATAGCCAAAAAAAGGCTTGGCACCGGAGGGGAAAAGGCCTGGCAGCGAAGGGGTTTAAATATCCTTTTCTGATATGAAAGTTGGCAAACATGTAAACTTTGTCAAAAGTTGAATTATTTTCTACATCCCACTCAGAATGGAACTTAGTCACTTTTTTGAAAAAAAGTTGAATTTGGACTTTGTTACTTTTTTAATAAAAAAAAGATGAATCTTTTTCTAAGTCCCTACTCAGCATGGGATTTTCTAGCTTTTTAAAAAAAAACAAGGTTGAAATTGGACTTCTTCACTTTTTGATTAAAAAAAGGTTTGAAGTTTTTCTAAGTACCCACTCAGAACGAAACTTGTCCGTTTTTTGAAGAAAAAAGTTTGAATTTGGACTTTGTCACTTTTTGGATGAAAAAAGTTTAAAAAAATTTGAAGACCCCACTCAAAATAAGACATTTTTTGAAGAAAAAAGTTGAAATTGGCGTTTGTCTTTTTTGGATGAAAAAAGTTGAAATTTTTCTGTGTCTTCACTCAGAATGGAAGTTTGTCACATTTTTGATTAAAAAGTTGAATTTGGACTTCGCCACTTTTTGGATGTAAAAAGTTGACATTTTTCCAAGTTTCCACTTAGGATGGTACTCTGTCACTTTCTTGAAAAAAAAGTTGAAATTAGACTTTGTCATTTGTTGGATGAAAAATTGTGAAATGTTCTCTAAGTCCGCCCTCAGAAGTTGACGTTTTTATTTTTTTGAAGAAAAAAGTTGAATTTGGACATTGTTACTTTTTTTATAAAAAACAATGGATCTTTTTCCAAGTCCCCAATCAGAATGGGATTCTCTAGCTTTTTTTAAAAAAACTAAAGTTGAAATTGGACGTTTTCACTTTTTGGATAAAAAAGATTCAATTGTTTTCTATGTCCCCACTCAGAATGGAACTTGTCACATTTTTGAAGAAATAAAGTTGAATTTGGACTTTGTTTCTTTTTTGATAAAAAGGTGAATTATTTTCTACGTCTTCACTCAGAATGGAAGTTAGTCACATTTTTTATTAAAAAGCTGAATTTGGACTTCGCCACTTTTTGGATGTAAAAAGTTGACATTTTTCCAAGTTTCCACCCAGGATGGTACTGTGTCACTTTTTTGAAAAAAAAAACATTTGAAATTAGACTTTGTCATTTGATGGATGAAAAATGATGAAATGTTCTCTAAGCCCCCACTCAGAAGTTGATGTTTTTAATTTTTTGAAGAAAAAAGTTGAAGTTGGACCTCATTACTTTTTTAATAAAAAAAGAAGAATCTTTTTTTAATTCCAAAATCAGAATGGGATTCTCTAGCTTTTTTGAAAAAACAAAATTTGAAATTGGAAGGTTTCACTTTTTGGATGAAAAAGACTGAATTGTTTTCTATGTCCCCACTCAGAATGGAACTTGTCACTTTTTTGAAGAAAACCTTTGAATGTGGACTTCATCACTTTTTGGATGAAAAAAGTTTACACTTGTTGAAGACCCCACTCAAAATAGACTTTCTCACTTTTTTGAAGAAAAAAGTTGAATTTGGACTTTGTCACCTTTTGGATGTAAAAATTTGATATGCTTTTCAAGTTCCGACTAAGAATGAACCAGTTGTCACTTTAAAAAAAAAAAAGTAGAAATAAGACTTTGTCATTTTTTGGATGAAAAAATGTGAAATGTATTCTAGGTCCCCACTCAGAATGGGACGTTGTCACTTTTTTGAAGAAAAAAATTGAAATTTGATTTTTTTTCACTTTTGTGACTAAAAAAGATGAAATTTGGATTTTTTCACTTTTTGGATGAAAAAAGTTGAAATGTTTTCTAAGTGCCCACTCAGAATGGGACTTTGTCACTTTTTGGAAGAAAAAAATTGAAATTTGATTTTTTCACTTTTGGGACAAAAAAAGATGAAATTTGGATTTTTTTCACTTTTTGGATGAATAAAAGTTGATTTTTTTTCCAAGTCCCCACGCAGAATGGGACTTTGTCAATTTTCGGAAGAAAAATTTGAATTTGCATTTTTTCACTTTTTGGACAAAAAAGTTTAAATTTAGATTTTTTCACTTTTTGGATTAAAAAATTAGAATTTTTTTTCTAAGTCCCCACCCTGAATGGGACTTTGTCAATTTTTTGAAGAAAAAATTTGAATTTGCATTTTTTCACTTTTTGGATGAAAAAAGTTGAAATTTTGATTTTTTCACTTTTTGGATGAAAAATGTTGGATTTTTTTTTTATGTCCCCACTCAGAATGGGACTTTGTCACTTTTTTGAAGAAAAAAAACTTGAAATTTGATTTTTTTCACTTTTGCAACTAAAAAAGATGAAATTTGGATTTTTTCACTTTTTGGATGAAAAAAAGTTGAAATTTTTTCTAAGTGCCCACTCAGAATGGGACTTTGGCACTTTTTTGACGAAAACTATGAATTTGCAATTTTTCACTATTTGGATCAAAAAAAGTTTATCTTTCCATCCAATAAGTCAAGTCCCATCTCAGAATGAGGTGGGACTTAGAAAAAAATTCAACTTTTGAAAAAAGTCAAAAGTGTTTCCAAGTCCATTGTCAGAATGGGAATTTGTCACTTCTTTGAAGAAGAAAATTAAATTTGGATGTTTTCATTTTTTGGACTATAAAAGTTAAAATATTTTCCAAGTTCCCACTCAGAATGGGACTTTGTCACTTTTTTGAAGAAAAAAATGAAATTTGATTTTTTTCCCTTTTGGGACTAAAAAAGATGAAAATTGGGGGGCATATTTATACTCCGTTTGCGCCGAATTTGCGTCGTTTTTTTCTACGCAAATTCGACGCAAAACTAACTCCATATTTATACTTTGGCGTTAGACACGTCTAGCGCCAAAGTTCATGGAGTCAGCGTCATTTTTGGGCGTTAACACCTTTCTTGCGTTAATGAGATGCAAGGTAGGCGTTCCGTCTTAAAAAATGACTCCCAGGCATGTGCGTGGTATTTATACTCCCGGGCAAAAATGATGCCCGGGAGTGGGCGGGGCAAAAAACCCCGCATTTGCGCCTCTTTTTAACGCCTGGGTCAGGGCAGGCGTTAAGGGACCTATGGGCTCAGAATGAGCCCAGAGGTGCCCTCCCCTACCCCCCCCACACCCCCTGCCACCCCTGCCCACCCCAGGAGGACACCCAAGGATGGAGGGACCCATCCCAGGAAAGAAAAGGTAAGTTGTGGTAAGTATTTTTTAAATTTTTTTTTGTGGCATAGGGGGGGCCTGATTTGTGCCCCCCTACATGCCACTATGCCCAATGACCATGCCCAGGGGACAGAAGTCACCTGGGCATGGCCATTGGGCAAGGAGGCATGACTCCTGTCTTTGCTAAGACAGGAGTCATGTTAATGGCGTCTGGGCGCCCAAAAAAAATGGCGCAAATCGGGTTAAGATGATTTTTTTGCCTCAGCCTGACTTGCCCCATTTTGGGACGCCCAAACGCCATTTTTCCCTACGCCGGCGCTGCCTGGTGTACGTCGTTTTTTTTTCACGCACACCTGGCAGCACCGGTCGGCTAACGCCGGCTAACGCCATTCAATAAATACGGCGCCCGCATAGCGCTTCAGAATGGCGTTAGCCG